>NW_023458555.1:25091723-25097310 GCF_013731165.1 Rhagoletis pomonella | reverse complement strand
TTTTTATGTATGTAATTTCTGCTTTTTATGCGTCTTTTTTTTATTCGTATGACATTCGTTATTGACATTCATTATTATTTATGATAGGTTTTAGTATCTTAACCTCTGTCAGCTGTCCAAATTTTGTTATTACTAGTCTGAACCTTCACACATTTATGCTTTGTATTAAAAATCCGCACAATTTACTTCGGTTGTGTTAGAAGATTTATGTCTGGCATGGTGCGTGATAATAAAAATACGGCATCGAGAAATTTGTATAGCTTCAGTATGAAATGAAAATCTGCTCTGTAGTTGAAAGCAAGATTAATTTTTTTATTATTATTTTTTTTTAAAGAACATTTATACTAATATAATAGTGACTGTAACCTTGACAGCTTAAATACGAGTTTTTCCCACCATATTACAGTGAGTTTTGTTGTTATTTAAATTTTAATACTTGCTAGTGTGCTAAATGGATCTAATCTTTCCAGAAGAATCTGTTATTTGTTATCACAAACCATGGATAATAATATATTTTTTCCTTGTGTTTTACTATGAAATTATAGTTGAATATATGTATGTTTTCATAACCGGTGATCCTCCCATTATATTGGCGATGACATTTCCGGTTCTTTGTTGCTGAGCTCCTGGAAGACTGTACAGTTGGGTACCTCTGTAGCGTTAATTTTAAGATTTTAACAAAGGCCAAAATTTTTCCGATCCCAGGATTGGGGTGCCAATTTACTTAAATGTGAATTGCCTAATTATTGTTTTTGTTTTTGTAGCAGCATACAAGCTCCCCAAAGAGTTTTTGGGCAGTGTTGCTGGAGTTACAGTCCTTGTCCAAATATAAATCAGGGTCGTTCTGGTTACGTAGACCCGACTGTCGTGGGAACGTGAATTGCCTAATCATGTATTCCGCTGTTACTGGCATACATTACAGCCTTATTTTCTCTTTTCACTTTTCATATCTTTCGTCCGTCTTTGCAATCATTAGGCAAAAGCACTTTGACAGCGTTGTGTTGAGGAGCAGACAACAGCGTTCCTTGAAACTCTACAACAAAAAGCAAGACGGAAAAGAAATACAGCGATCCAGCCACTACAATTGAAATATCGGACGGATCTAAAAAGAGTGAAGAAATGAAAGCCGCGGTATTTAGCCCATATTTTGTACTCCTGGATTACTACATAATTTGCAAAGTCAAATTCTAAGTTGTATCTAAAGCCACCGAGTCAAAAGTGGCTCTATCTCTTCTTAAATCACATGTTAATATGTTCTTCAACACAATGGCTTTGTATTGGACAGTGCAGGAGAAGGATAGATGATCTTTTTGTCGTTATTATCTGGGTGCGTTGACAAAAAGCAAATGGAGAAAAATAAATACGAAGAAATTCCTAAAATTTCAGACTTTTTACTAGATATATTCAAATGAATTTAAGAAAAAGATCTGAAATTTTAAGAAAAAGCAAATGCCAATTTTTTTTTTCATAAGAGTAAAATTAAAAAATGTATTAATTTATAATTTTTTTCATATTTTAAAATATATACTTGACGGTATTTTCTGCGCAATAAACTCATTATTTCTTTATTATCACGTCCTTTAAGCAAACGAGCTCACAAACAATCTCCTTTTTAGGCGCAAAGATCCTTTTTGGCCACACTTCACCTGCTCTTTTCTACCTTACTCTCCCTAACATTATTCTAAACTAACTTCCTTTGCCCTCTATCTATACAGGTGCTAATACTTGTACTTTCTTGTTTACAACTACTTAAATTCTCTTCAGTTGAAAAGCAAAGTCTATACTTTGCGCGCACTTGCCATTTTTACAAAATATCGCAATATAAAAGCCCTTAATCGTACCTCAATGAGCTTACTTTTCATATTATTTTTCGCTTTTTATTTATGCCTTATGCAAACTATTTACATACATATTTAATGCGCCTACAATTTCGGTATAAAATAAGGACGAATCAAAAAAAGATAAAAACCAAAGCAGGCATAAAAGCGCAATAAAGTGCTAAGAAAATAAAAATAATTACGTAAATAACAAAAATAACAAAATTTATGTGTGCACTGTAACGCAATTGAGCGGAAGCGTGCTGATAGGCTCTCAACATTCAAATTTTTTTTCATGACTTATTAACTGTAGGTACTTATGGACTTCTCTATGTCCATACTTATATATAAATTAATTCATACTAAAAGTTGGTTGAGCGAAATGTAAAAGTGTCTGCACAAATTGTGCTATAATATTGCAAACATTTATTATTTTAGTGAATTTATGTAATTTCGGGATACTAAATTTCTATCTGTCTACATACTTTCGATACATTAAGAAATATTGCTTCAATATGAGCACGTTTATGAGCTACATATATCTGTTAGTAAACCTTTTTATAAACATATCTAGTATCTGATTTTTTATTCGAAACAGTTTTACCTAAGGGGAGTGCAATGGATCGTTCTTTTAGGTATGCATTTAATGACCCAGCCAGCGAAGTAAGTTGGAATGTTGTACCAGATTCCAGCCTCGAAACATCCACAAAGCGACCTGGTTGATTTCTGATCAAAGAAATAAGAACCAAATAGATCACGCTAGGCCACGCGATAAAAGTTCAATGTCGAAAAACTGCCGGCAACACCTCATCGATAAGACTTCATATCCCAATATTTTGTACTGCTGCTGAAAAAATTCCGAAAAAATGCTTGGTTACTAGAATCTACGCAGAAACAATTGCTATGATTGGGATGCCATATCTGCTGCTTTGGAAAATGAGGAAACCTTCAAAGCCATCCTGCTGAAGATGGACAACAGCGTGAAAATTTCACGACACAAGTAGTAAAGGAAGGAAGAGGGTCGTACTTTCCAAGCAAGAAAAAATAAATAGAAATCCGTGAGCACGGAGATGGTAACAGTCGCGAGAAGAAAATTCCTTGAGAAATACATAAGACAGTAATTAAATGAGGCTGAATCCTGCAGAAAATAAAATGAAAAACTGGTGGGAGACGGTTAAAAGCTTTTGAATAGCGAAACCAGTGCCATGTTTGAAGAGGATGTAGATACTCGAATCGAAACAAGCCTGACTTTGAACCAATTGAGCAAGGCGAGGCGAGGACACCAATAAAGCGGCTGAGATATACCTGCTGAGATTTAAATCTGACGGAGAAGAGCTGATTAGGCGCATCGGCCAGCTGTTAAACGTAACTTGAACCTGTGAATATATATATCATCTTACTCTACATTATACTCTTAATATAGTTGCCGGCAAAGAAAAATTCGTAAACTTATTTTCGCGGTCAACTATGCTTGGGGAATGATGCTGAAGTGGAAGTTCTTCGCCAGGTATAAATCTATGCCTATGCGTCTTTCTGCACCCTAAACTAGGTTACGCGTCTTTCTTCGCCAAAGTTTTTCTTAAGGGCCTTTCTGCGTCAAATTTTTTTACGCGTCTTTTTTCGACGTCAAAATAGTACCGCGCCTTTATTGGTCTCTAGTGAGACGATATGTACGAGGATTGAAATATCCGTATATATGCTCTGTCCAATCCAGAAAAAGTAGACTCTGCACTTCGCACCAATCAACGAGGAATCCGCCTCCTTAGCAATGCGTATAGATTCCTGTCAACCATATTGTGGAAAGGACTAAAAGGCCTCGATGAACCAAATAGTTTGAGAACTGAAAATGATACTGATAAACGCCGAAACCCGTTTGTGTCCAAACCAAATTCGACAAGGGATGGCAGAAAATCGTTCCACAATACATCAAATGGTCGTGATTTTAGACCTGGCAAAGCAACCAATGTCCACTTTTATCGCAGTTGGCCAATCCTGAAAAATATCTACTTTCTGTAGTAAGAAGAGAAACCTAGAATTCACTAAAACTAAGAATGTTGTGTACAACGGTTGTCTGTGTATAAAATTGGGAAGAATATGTCCGCGTCCAAAAGAGGCTAAAACAAGGCGACTTGTTTGTGGGACATTTTCAATTCGAATTTAGCGAGCGTTATGCCAGCTTACTAGTGATGTGCTTCGTCGATTCTTTTAAGTATTGATAAATACTCCGTACCGATTTAAAAAGTATCCAACATTTTCGATACTCGGTACTGATACGTTGAAATTTCTAATAAGAGCGAACAACAATTATTATAGGGTACCGAAGAGGAAGTATTGGGTACCGAAAGTTTTTTCAAATATTGGGTACCGAGTAATGGGTAGCGACTAGAGCTCTCGATTTTGTTCGCACATTTTCAAGCAGCCCGGGTATATGAGCAGCGAGTACTAGCACACTTGTTCAATGCTCATTACTCGAAAATTTTCGAGCATGAGCTCGAGCAATTCGAGTTTTTTCGAGTAATTTGAGCAATGTTTTTTTTATTATATTGACATTTTTGGTAGCAACTTTTTAAATTTTTCAAATTATTGATATATAATGCAAAGATTGTTACATTGGTATTTAATAATATAATTTATTTAACATGAATTAGAAAGCAGCTGCTGACAAATACAATTTACAAATTTTCTTTTGTTTATTAAACTGTTAAAAACTCGAAAATTTTGAACAAACATTTGAGCAGTTGAGCAATGAACGAGTTTCGAGCTACTCGTATTGCTCGATACCCGGGTACCTAGAGCTCTAGTAGCGACGATTTAGCACACAAGAAAATTTGCGCATAAGGAAGATGTAGCCGGCATACTCAGATGAAATTACTTTACTAGTATCATAAGCCTAAACAACTGACCGGTGAGCGTGCCATTTCCACAATTCTGATCTTCCAAATTTACCCTATAACTACCATGGAAGTCGTTTGTATTATATGCACGTCAATAAAAATGGCAAATTGAGTCAAGTTTTTCTCCACATGGTTTTTCCATCACAGAGGAGGTCTATCTCTTGCTCCTCTACGTTATATACTTTCAGAGCTAGAGCGGTTGTTTCCATTCGTGGTATTCGACATCGTCAATGCGCTAAGACCGTACATTTTCCACAGAATTTTTCAATCGAACAGTCCAAGAGCACCTCATCACCTCATTGTTCTCACTGTCACAGATAAGGATAGGCATGATAGTAGACTCAGAGCCATTTCCTCGACTGCCTGTTAAATGTATATTATATTCCTGGTAAACATCTGCGCATATTGCGCATTTTTTGCTCGACAACAGAGCAATTTACTTTTCAATTCAAGATCGCAACGTTTATATACAATTAATTTTTGGCACGCTCTTCTTTAAAATGTTATAAAATGCTTGTACTGCTTCACTCTGTGAAATGTAAAAATTTAATTTTTAACGTAAACATGAGTGAACAAATGCATAGTGCTTTTCCTAATTATATCACACTCACACATTGACAATTTTTTCATTATTTAGTTTTAATTATTTATTTTTATAAAAAATATAATAATAATAATAAATTGGCGCTGACACATATGCTAGTGTTTGGCCGAGCTTCTCCTTCGATTTGTGGCGTGCGCATTTATGTTGGCACACAAAGGGGAAATACCTATATTTTTACGTCCACTCCGAACGATAATTGTATTTACACTCGGAGGTTTGCCTTTGCCTATCGAGGGACGACTGCTATTAGAAAAAAAATTGTTTTTTTTTTG
>NW_023458555.1:25084631-25091623 GCF_013731165.1 Rhagoletis pomonella | reverse complement strand
AAACTTAGTGAAAAACTGACTTAAATTTGGTGCAACTCTGAGTCTTATCTGGACGAAAGCTTCAATTACTTTGAAGTATAATATTTGAGATTAGTTTCACTCTCCCTTCTTCAGTTAGATTTAGAAAATCTCGGTGTCATTATACTTTTGTAAAAATTTCCATGCATAGCTCATAAGAAAACTAATATTTAAATATAAAAACTGATTTCCCTTTAAAAATTTCGCTGTTCATTCAAAACATGTGGTTAGTGACTCACGTCCCTTTTTTAGTTTTTCCAAAACATCGAACATTTTTAGGCCAAGGACAAACCGAGCAAAAGTTAATACTAGTGCATTAGACATGTACATATATAAGTACTTATGTACATATGTATGTACCACACCCTTTTGAGGGCCTAGTTTTTGGCTTCTTCCGCATCCTTAGTTGCATTGTTTCTCGATGTTCTCTGTTATGCAGCATATTTGGAGCAAAGTATTGAGTTCTGAGTAGGTCATGAACGCTCGAATATGTATGTATGTTTGTACCAATGATCACACGCATTTTTTTCATATGCGCATAAATATACATACATACATAGTAGGTGCATCTACACGTACGCATAAGTAGAAAAGAGTCATTTGTCGCGAGTTTTGCTCGGTTATTTAGAACACACCAAACCTCAAAGCAGCAGAACTGACTGGCCTTGTGGCCGAGTAAAAGCGGCTTGCTGCATTATAACTGATTTTTTTTGTGTGATGTCGCTATGTGATTTTTATCCTTTCTCTATTTGCATTTGCTTTGTAGTGTAGTATATACATATGTACTTGTATTTGGTGTCAGTACGTGTATAACCGACTTTGCGTATACGCCATGGTGTGCAATGATTTCATTACTTAGTTTCTTTTGCTTTTTATGTATGTAATTTCTGCTTTTTATGCGTCTTTTTTTTATTCGTATGACATTCGTTATTGACATTCATTATTATTTATGATAGGTTTTAGTATCTTCACCTCTGTCAGCTGTCACAATTTTGTTATTACTAGTCTGCACCTTCACCCATTTATGCTTTGTATTAAAAGTCCGCACAATTTACTTCGGTTGTGTTAGAAGATTAATGTCTGGCATGGTGCGTGATAATAAAAATACGGCAACGAGAAATTTGTATAGCTTCAGTATGAAATGAAAATCTGCTGTGCAGTTGAAAGCAAGAATTTTTTTATATTTTTTTTTTTATATAAAAGCACATTTATACTAATATAATAGTGACTGTAACCTTGACAGCTTAAATACGAGTTTTTCCCAACATATTAGAGTGAGTTTTGTTGTTATTTAAATTTTAATATTTGCTAGTGTGCTAAATGGATCTAAGCTTTCCAGAAGTATCTGTTATTTGTTATCACAAACCATGGATAATAATATATTTTTCCTTGTGTTTTACTATGAAATTATAGTTCAATATATGTATGATTTCATAACCGATGTCCTCCCATTATATTGGCGACGACATTTCCGGTTCTTTGTTGCTGAGCTCCTGGAAGACTGTACAGTTGGGTACCTCTGTAGCGTTAATTTTAAGATTTTAACAAAGGCCAAAATTTTTCCGATCCCAGGATTGGGGTGCCAATTTACTTAAATGTGAATTGCCTAATTATTCTTGTTGTTTTTGTAGGAGCATACAAGCTCCCCAAAGTGTTTTTGGGCAGTGTTGCTGGAGTGGCAGTCCTTGTCCAAATATAAATCTAGGTCGTTCTGGTTACGTAGACTCGACAGTCGTGGGAACGTGAATTGCCTAATCGTGTATTCCGCTGTTACTGGCATACACTGCAGCCTTATTTTCTCTAACTGTCTTCAAAAGAATGAGACGGCGGAACACTTTTCATATCTTTCGTCCGTCTTTGCAATCATTAGGCAAAAGCACTTTGACAGCGTTGTGTTGAGGAGCAGACAACTGCGTTCCTTGAAACTCTACAACAAAAAGCAAGAGGTAAAAGAAATACAGCGATCCAGCCACTACAATTGAAATATCGGACGGATCTAAAAAGAGTGAAGAAATGGAAGCCGCGGTATTTAGCCCATATTTTATACTCCTGGATTATTACATAATTTGCAAAGTCAAATTCTAAGTTGTATCTAAAGCCACCAAGTTAAAAGTGGCTCTTTCTCTTCTTAAATCACATGTTAATATGTTCTTCAACACAATGGCTTTGTATTGGACGTGCAGGAGAAGGATAGATGATCTTTTTGTCGTTATTATCTGGGTGCTTTGACAAAAAGCAAATGGAGAAAAATAAATACGAAGAAATTGTTTTTTCCTAAAATTTCAGACTTTTTACTCGATATATTCAAATAAATTTAAGTAAAAGTCTGAAATTTTAATAAAAAGCAAATGCAAATTTTTTTGTTCATAAGACCCAATAAGTAAAATTAAAAAATTTGTTTAGTTATAAATTGTTTCATATTTTAAAAAATAAATTTGACGGTGTTTTCTGAGCAATAAACTCATTATTTCTTCATTATTATCACGTCCTTTAAGCAAACGAGCTCACAAACAATCTTATTTTTAGGCGCAAAGCTCCTTTTTGGCCACACTTCACCTGCTCTTTTCTACCTTACTCTCCCTAACATTATTCTAAACTAACTTCCTTTGCCCTCTATCTAACCAAGTGCTAATACTTTTACTGTTTTGTTTTACAACTACTTAAATTCTCTAAAAGCCCTTAATCGTACCTCAATGAGCTTACTTTTCATATTATTTTTCGCTTTTTATTTATGCCTTATGCAAACTATTTACATACATATTTAATGCGCCTACAATTTCGGTATAAAATAGGGACCAAATGGAAAAGATAAAAACCAAAGCAGGCATAAAAGCGCAATAAAGTGTTAACAAAAATAAAAATAATTACGTAAATAACAAAAATAACAAAATTTATGTATGCACTGTAACGCAATTGAGCGGAAGCGTGCTGATAGGCTCTCAACATTCGGATTTTTTTTTCATGACTTATTAACTGTAGGTACTTATGGACTTCTCTATGTCTATACTTATATATAAATTAATTCATACTAAAAGTGGGTTGAGCGAAATGTAAAAGTGTCTGCACAAATTGTGCTATAATATTGCAAACATTTATAATTTTAGTGAGTTTATGGTATTTCGGGATACTATTTCTATCTGTCTACATATTTTCGATATATTAAGAAATATTGCTTCAATAAGAGCACGTTTATGAGCTACATATATCTGTTAGTAAAACTTTTTATAAACATATCTAGTATCTGATTTTTTATTCGAAACAGTTTTACCTAAGGGGAGTGTAATGGATCGTTCTTTTAGGTATGCATTTAATGACCCAGCCAGCGAAGCAAGTTGGAATGTTGTACCAGATTCCAGCCTCGAAACATCCACAAAGCGACCTGGTTGATTTCTGATCAAAGAAATAAGAACCAAATAGATCACGCTAGGCCACGCTAGGCCACGCGATGAAAGTTCAATGTCGAAAAACTGCCGGCAACACCTCACCGTTAAGATTTCATATCCCAATATTTTGTACTGCTGCTGAATAAATTCCGAAAAAATGCTTGCTCAAAGCCACCCTGCTGAAGATGGACAACAGCGTGAAAATTGCACGACACAAGTAGTAAAGGAAGGAAGAGGGTCGTACTTTCCAAGCAAGAAAAAATAAATAGAAATCCGTGAGCACGAAGATGGTAACAGTCGCGAGAAGAAAATTCCTTCAGAAATACATAAGACAGTAATTAAATGAGGCTGAATCCTGCAGAAAAGAAAATAAAGAACTGGTGGGAGACGGTTAAAAGCTTTTGAATAGCGAAACCAGTGCCATGTTTGAAGAGGATGTAGATACTCGAATCGAAACAAGCCTGACTTTGAACCAATGGAGCAAGGCGAGGACAACAATAAAGCGGCTGAGATATACCTGCTGAGATTTAAATCTGACGGAGAAGAGCTGGTTAGGCGCATCGGCCAGCTGTTAAACGTAACTTGAACCTGTGAAAATATACAGTATCGGTCATATCTATAGCACGCCATTTCAAAGTGATATTGTGTGCCACTTATGTTTATTTATTTATTTTTAAGAATTTTCAATTAAAACACTGTTCTTTCTCTAACAAACCCCATATAAACCCTAGTTTAACAATTTGTAGAAAACTTCAAAAAAGTGCAACAAATTTTCACCTAAGTTTCAAACTTTTTTCTCGGAAGTGTTAGAATTTTTTCGAGTACACAGTTTTTTAGCCACTGCAATTTTAGTCTGATAATGTGCCAATTTCAAGTGGCTACGAATTATCGTTAATTTTTTAGATTTTTTTTTTGTCGCATTGGCTTCCATATAATGAATAAACTCAATTTATTTGTATATGGATGAAAACCGCAACACCCTTGGAGAAAAAAATTCTAAAAAATCAACGGTAACTTTCAGTCACTTCAAGCTTGCACATTATCAGACTAAAATTGATTGATCTATAAAACTGTGTATTCAGAAAAATTCAAACACTTCTGAGAAAAAAGTTTCAAATATAGGTGAAAATTTGTTGCACTTTTTTGAAGTTTTCTACAAATTGTTAAACTTGGGTTTATATGGGGTTTGTTAGAGAAAGAACTGTATTTTAATTGAAAATTCTCAAAAATAAATAAATAAACATAAGTTGCACACAGTGTCACTTTGAAATGGCGTGCTATAGATATGACCGAAACTGTATATCATCTTACTCTACATTAGACTCTTAATATAGTTGTCGGCAAAGAACACTGCGTAAACTTATTTTCGCGGTCGACTATGTTTGCGGGTTTAACAGTATGTAAATTCCCCAAAAAATGCTTGGGGAATGATGCTGAAGTGGAAGTCCTTGGCCAGTTATAAATCTATGCCTATGCGTCTTTCTTCACCCTAAACTAGGTTACGCGTCTTTCTTCGCCAAAGTTTTTCTTAAGCGCCTTTCTGCGTCAAATTTTTTTACGCGTCTTTTTTCGACGTCAAAATAGTACCGCGCCTTTATTGGTCTCTAGTGAGACGATATGTACGAGGAGTGAAATATTCGTATATGTGCGCTGTCCAATCCAGAGAACGCAGACTCTGCACTTCGCACCAATCAACGAGGAATCCGCCTCCTTACCAATGCGTATAGATTCCTGTCAACCATATTGTGGAAAGGACTAAAAGGCCTCGATGAACTAAATAGTTGGAGAACTGAAAATTATACTGATACAACGCCGAAACCCGTTTGTGTCCAAACCAAATTTGGCAAGGGATGGCAGAAAATCGTTCCACAATACATCAAATGGTCGTGGTTTTAGACCTGGCAAAGCAACCAATGTTCACTTTTAATGCAGTTGGCCAATCCTGGAAAATATTTACTTTCTATAGTAAGAAGAGAAACCTAGAATTCACTAAAACTAAGAATGTAGTGTACAACGGTTGTCTGCGTATAAAATTGAGAAGAACATGTCCGCGTCCAAAAGAGGCTAAAACAAGGCGACTTGTTTGTGGGACATTTTCAATTCGAATTTAGAAAGCGTAATGCCAGCTTACTAGTGATGTGCTTCGTAGATTCTTTTAAGTATTTAAGTATTGATAAACAATTATTATTATTTCAAGTATTGATAACCAATTATTATAGGGTACCGAAAAGGAAGTATTGGGTGCCGAAAGTTTTTTCAAATATTGGGTACCGAGTAATGGGTAGCGAGTCGCTACTAGCGACGATTTAGCATATAAGAAAATTTGCGCATAAGGAAGATGTAGCCGGCATGCTCAGATGAAATTACTTTACTAGTATCATAAGCCTAAACAACAGACCTGTAAGCGTGCCATTTCCACAATTCTGATCTTCCAAGTTTACCCTATAACTACCATGGCAGTCGTTTGTATTATATGCACGTCAATAAAAATGGCAAATTGAGTCAAGTTTTTCTCCACATGGTTTTTCCATCACAGAGGAGGTCTATCTCTTGCTCCTCTACGTTATATACTTTCAGAGCTAGAGCGGTTGTTTCCATTCGTGGTATTCGACATCGTCAATGCGCAAAGACCGTACATTTTCCACAGAATTTTTCACTCGAACAGTCCAAGAGCACCTCATCACCTCATTGTTCTCACTGTCACACATAAGGATAGGCATGATAGTAGACTCAGAGCCATTTCCTCGACTGCCTGTTAAATGTATATTATATTCCTGGTAAACATCTGCGCATATTGCGCATTTTTTGCTCGACAACAGAGCACTTTACTTTTCAATTCAAGATTCGCGTTTATATACAATTAATTTTTGGCACGCTCTTCTTTAAAATGTTATAAAATGCTGGTACTGCTTCACTCTGTGAAATGTAAAAATTTAATTTTTAACGTAAAAGAGTCGTAAAGGCTGTGCATGAGTGAACAAATGCATAGTGCTTTTCCTAATTATATCACACTCACACATTGACAATTTTTTCATTATTTAGTTTTAATTATTTATTTTTATAAAAAATATAATAATAATAATAAATTGGCGCTGACACATATGTTAGTGTTTGGCCGAGCTTCTCCTTCGATTTGTGGCGTGCGCATTTATGTTGGCAAACAAAGGGGAAATACCTATATTTTTACGTCGACTCCGAACGATAATTGTATTTACACTCGGAGGTTTGCCTTTGCCTATCGAGGGGTGACTGCTATTAGAAAACAACTTTTTTTTTTTTTGATGGCCAGGCCCTACGGAATGCTAGCGCGCACTGCTAACCACTACACCACTGCGGCCGCCATTTATAAAAATATAGTTCATTCTATAAGTAAAAATAAGCATAGAGAGCCAAGTTTCAATCATTGTACAAATATTCAAAAAAATCAACAAAGTTTCATCAAAATTTCACACTTCTTATTAAGAATATATCAATATGTGGGTGTCGTGTTGTTATGAGAAGCACTATATGTGTGCATTTATATAAACCTTCATACCATACATGAGGAAAACATTGAATTTAAAACTGATTTTTTATACCCGGTTTCATTGA
>NW_023458555.1:25063092-25084531 GCF_013731165.1 Rhagoletis pomonella | reverse complement strand
AACGTTTCAAATAAAGAACCGATGAGATTTTGCAAATTTTATGCGTTTTTTTTAAAAAAAAAGTTATCAAGCTCTTAAAAAATCACCCGTTACAATGCACTGATTTTTTTTAATAATTTTTGAAAAAAAAATCATTACGTCAGAGGGAAAAACTAAAAACGCAGTTTTACTATATTTGGCCCATAGTTTCGTGAGAATATCGATTCTTTCGTGTGTTTTGAAATTTTTTGTTTTTGTCGTACGGTGTTATTTGCGCTGAATCTGTACGTTCCACAAGCACTTATATTTTCGAATCTAATTTTTTAGTTGTGTCTCTTTTGAAGATATATGTATGTATGTTAATACATATGTACATATGTACATACATATGTATGTCTCTTAAGTCGTAGTGACCCTGCACGAAATAGGGCTGGTTTGTAGCTTACTATTAACTACGCAGCAGTCTACTAGTTGGAGGTTTTTATTACTTATGTCCTTCGGCAGTAACCATAGTTATAAAGTATATTTAGTATATAAATTAATTTTAAATTAACTTAATTGCCTGCAGGTTCACTATTTTTTAAGGGCGATGACCGCAAAAAAATAAGAAATGTTTTCTACTACAAAGGACGTCAACTTATTTGTAACTAATTACTTTTGGACATACAATATCAATAAAAGAAAATATTTTTAATCTACTACATTTTTTTTTATTTACTTTTTTTTAAATATTAAATGTTTGTTGTGGGAAAGTATAAAAAACAATACGGTAATTTCTGTATGAGGATATTTAAATAGAAACTTGTTTAAAGAAAACTACCAAAAAGTTCTGCATGACTTTCCCTTCCCTTTCCTTTCCCTTCAAGTTAGTTTATTATAGCTAATTTAAAGTGGGGTATTCATAATTCTTCGATTTTTTTAGCAATTGGTAATCTTTTTCTGCAAGGGAGCTAAGCAATTTTGCGTTCATATATGTTTGTTGAAAGCATGTCAACCACATTTGCTGATGTGTGCGTGCAACTTTTTCCCATTTGTGTGATAAAATGAAATTACTTTAGATGTCAAAACCATAAGCTGTTTATTTTGTTAGAAAACTGGTTGCTTCTGGGAATGCTGTCACAACTGATTATTCACCAAAATGCTGATAACTTTTGAAGTTTTAATATAATAATGTTGATAAAAATTGGGAAGTAGCTTTAAAAAGGCGGGATTTAGCAAAATTTCAGATAGCTTTTTAAGCAAAGAAAAATTGAGCTAATAGAAAATTACACTCTCCCCTCCCAAGTTTAATATTTATACAAAAAAATAAATAAAAACCGATCTGGGTAGTTTACAATATTTCTGATTTTACTAAGAGAGGAAAAGTTCTACAATATGATGTCGAAATTAAAAAAAAAAATTGAAAAGTTTAATGTTTGAAAAAAAAATTTAAAATAGCTTTTGTATATTTCTATAGTTGCTAAAAAAAAAGTTTTCAGTACAAAAATCTGTAGTTAACTGCCGATTCTGAGTTAAGTACGCACGGTGAATTTGGCCCTAAGTAGCTTAAATTAAATATTAAATTTATTTTGAGCAACTTTCAATAGTTCAAGAGTTCTTGAAAAGGAAAAAGAGTTCTGCAAAACTGCGCCAAAAAGAAATTCGAAAAAGCTGAATGCTTAAAAAAAATAAAAACTGTCCTAAATAGCCTATAAATAGTCCTAGACCTTCGAAAGGAAAGACAAGTTTCGCAAAATTTGGGTGTAAAAACTTTTTCCGAAAAGTCGAAAAAATTCAATGCTTGAGAAGGTAAAAATTAAAAGTAATCTGAGTGGCTTTTCACCAATTTTACAGTTCATGTAAATGAAAAAAACAGTTCTGCTTAAATACGCCGAAAAAAATCAGTTTTTAAAAAGTAGAAAAAAATAAATGCCTTTTCTTTTTTGGAAGCCTAGAACTGTTTAGAAGTTTTAATTTTTATATTTTTTTCAAATATTGAACTTTTTTAACTTTTTTGAAAAAATAGTTTCATTGTAATTTTGCGACATTTCGTATTCCAACTTCGCAAACTATTAGATAATGAATATCTCCCAAGGCCCAGGTAACCACTTAGATCTAATCTCATCAGCTTAAGAGACCTTGCATGAAGAGTTTTTAAAGCAAAACAAAAACAACACCTCCCTCCCACCTCCATCAAGCCAGGTTCGTGGTCATTTGAAGGTAAAGTAGAGAAAAATTTATTGAATATATCTGAAAATACAATAAAATTCTTTCGAATTTGATCTTAGGATGACCTCTAGATGTAATCAAGGGAGCCCTATATTCGGATTCAAGGACAAAAAAAAACAAAATTTTATTTTCATTAAATAAATTGTTTGTCCTATTTGACCCTCAAATGACCTCGAAGCTGACATTATGGAGATTAAGGGACCTCAGATTCAAATTCAGCGAATCTAAAACCCCATATATATTAATTTTCAGGCTTATTCAATGAATTTTTCCCTACATGACCTATGGTTCAATATGTATAAATTTTTTCTTTTGTAAACCAGTAAAATTTCTAGAATAGTTCTCTCAACAATAAGACGGCCAACACAAGTTAGAGAAAAGGCTCAGAAAAGCATGTAGAAAATGTGTAAGTGGGAATTTTTTTTTTCAATATTGCAATAAATATCCATTTTCTTTAGTAATAAAAATAGCTAAATAAATTTGTCTCCAAAACAGATTAAACGAAGGAAGTTGTTGCAAACAATATATTAAAAGAAACTAAGTCATAGTCCACGGGCAGCTGGTTGAGTTTCCTATAAATTCTAGGGCGAAAATACAAACATGCCTTTTACCAACTCATATAACGAAAACTAATGGCTCCTTTACGTAGGCAAAGTTTTCATAATTGACAATAAAATTCCTAGCCAAGGCAGTTTTACTGATTTATTTTGTTGAATTTAATTTGCTGAATGGATTTTTTGCGTGTGAAAATATGTAGGTGAAATGTGTGTTAAAGTTTGCATGATTAACGCATATCAATAATGTTTTCTTCGCAAGTTTTTCTAAGGAAATCACTTCGAGTTGAGAGTATTAGTATAAAAAAGTGACTTGGCAAGTCAACAAGGTGGTGTTATTACACTACATACATACATACTATGTATGTACGTATTAATACTACATGTTCAACTCTGCATGCAAATAAATGTTATATAAAAGAAACCAGGTGGCGTTGTGGCGCTAATTCTTTAGAAAATTTTCATAAAGTACCAGCATATGCTCGTGAAATCACAAACTACTGCAACTTTTTTGACAAAGTTAATTGCGTGTTTAACTATGTTAGTTGTTACCTGGCAGGTCATAAAACCAACTGCGCTTTCTTTCTTTTGCCACAGTCGATTATTATTTTACTAAATATGTCAAATGTTACCACAAAAATTTTCTGGGTTTCTTAGATTTTCATTCCAGAGCTCATTTCCGTCATGCCACAAAAATTCCATTTCTTATGCTATGCAAGTTTAATTAATTAAGTATTTTCGTTTTGATTTGTGAAAATGATTCCATGAAAATCATAAATTCACGTGCAATACAAAAGCATGCGTACATACAACGCTTTATTAGTTAGCAAGTCAGTAAGGGAGCTCTAATATAAAGCAATTTTATTTAGGCAAATGTATGTGGAAAAAGAAATGGGTAAGAAAATTGTCGCACATTTGTGCAGCTTATTCACAACATATTTAGCATAACGAAATTGCGTTTTGATTGTTAGTTAGCTTTGTTTAAGAATCTCGGTATACAAAATTATTATTTGTCGTGATTTACAACAATTAATAATAGCCTATGTGGCGATAGCAAAACAATAATGCTCTGTAATTTCAGACGTTGTTATAAGATTTTTGAAAGTGATGAAGTTATTTGTATGGCAATAGGACATGCAAAATTTTTGTGCGTGTCTTTGGAAAATTGTAGATGTATTTTCTAGAAAAAAGTTTCAAAACACGCAAATTATGTACCAGTATAGATCAAAAAAACATGAAGAATTAAAAATCCAACTCAATCACTCACGCACCTACTTAATTGCATATAGAGGGATTTGACAAAAATTTCGTTTTCTTTTCACATTTTAACGTAGAAGGAAAACCTAGCATATAACCTTTTTTTTTATAGATATTTCAATAACATATCAAAACCAATATTGGAATATAAAAATTATGCTTTAGCATTAATCTGTATTTCAAAAATTGTACGATAAGAATGGCGCCTACCCATACTAAGAGGGCAATTCTGGCAACTGTCTTTCAATTCACCACAGCCTTTCGAAAGACAAAAGCTTTTTGTAAGAAAATTTTAAAGTTTGGCATCTAAGTTTTCAGCACTTTTTTGTCCTTCGAAAGACTAACTGAAATATCGGTTAACGAGGGGGTCGGTCTAGACGTTATTCCGTTTGTCTTTTAGCAATAAGTTTTATAAAAACGTAATGGAAAAATATACATTTTTTTAAACAATAAAAACTGTAATTTAAAAGAGAACTAAAGTAAAATGATAAAATAAATAAATAAAAGAAGTTTATAAAAATCAAATAAAATATTTTTTTCCTTTTTAAAACAATAAAATCTAAAAAAGCTAAAAGCAAATTTTATCAGAAAAGAAAAAATACATTTATACAAAATTAAATGAGTACCTATTCAAGTAACACACTGGTGTATAACTTGATGTAAATTTACGAATTCTGGTATATGTAAGTCTGATTAATTGTACCAAAATTCACAAATTTACACTAAGTTATATACCAGTGTGCTACTTGAGTAAAAGTTAAGTATAATTAAAAATATTTTTTTAAACAATAGAACCTTAAATAAAAAATTAAATTAAATGAAAGTGAAATTAAAAAAGAAAAAAATTAAACAAGTTCCTAAAAATTAAAATTTTATTTATCTTTTTTCAAAATAAACTCCAAAACTTTAAATAAATTACAAAAACAAAATACATTTCTAAAATTAACTAAAATTATAAAATTATAAATTTTTTTCTCTTTTAAACAACGAAATCTTAAAAAAAAATAAATGAATTAAAAAAACCCCGCACGAGTATTTGAGCCTCGGATCTCTAGAATGGCACGCCAGTGATTTGATCGTCCCGCCATTGCGCCTGTAAATTGGTAGGTATGCAGCTCCATCTGGAAAGTGCTCATGTGCCTTCTGTCAAAAGAGCTTTCATGAGCAAAAGACTCCACTTCAAAGACAAATACCAAATCTTAAAATATTTTTGCAAAAAAAGGCTGCATTATTTTATGACCCAGTATAAACAGATGCAATATTTCATATATAGCAGTCACAGTAGAGATGTATCAGCGTAATTTAACAGTTGACACATTATACATATCTCCTCTGGAATTTCATACTACCAACACGGATTTTTCAAATAAATTTTATAAATCTTACGCCTCAATCAAAAAGGGGCTTTGCTAAACACACAATTATAATTAGCGCCTTTGGTTTTATTTAATATAGTCTCTTAAACTGTTCGACTTCTGTACTAAGCAGGCCTCACCCTCTGGCCATACTGTTTACATTTATGCGCACTTACTACCCTCATGTTTTTTGCCAAACTGCGTTTTTCCTTTATAAAAATTTAATATAAGATCTAATAATATATTGCTGTATGAATACATTAAAATCACATTACCACAATTGACTTTTCAAGCCAAATAAAATCACTCATACGCCATGGTGTGACAAGAAGCTCGAAAATGTGATATACAACGAATGCATAAATATTTATAAAGATGTGTTCTGTAAGGTGTGTTCAAACATGCTGGCGTGCCACTATATATGCAGAATAATTAATTGTTCACCCATACAACCATGATGTTAACGGTAATTGAATATTTTTTTTTTGCCTTTATTATAGCGCCGCAGTGGCCTATGCCACTGTGAACCATAGCTGCTGCTCTTTCCTGATATTGGTTTATTGCTTTTGTTTGCATTTAATGGAATTTATGTACGAGTAGGTAATACAGAAACACAAACATATTTATCTTATTATTATTATTATTGCGTTATTATTATTATTTTTGCTTTTGGCTATGGTAATGTGCTTACTGCTTGCTTATACAGGGTGTTATGTTAGTAGACAAGAAGAACTCTGTTAAGACTAAGTGACTTAACTAAAGAGAATTATAACGATAACGGTTGCGAAGGGCGATAACGTTAACCATAGTATAACGATAACTACATATACATGGAAATACTTATGTTATTGAGACGCTAGCGATAATCATAACGATAACTAAAATGATGACAAATACAAGTCCATAAGGTGTTTAAGGAAAAATTAAGCAACAAATTTACTCAAATCACGCATTAAATTTCATATATGTGAGCACATTAGGGTTGTCAAAAAAATAAATAAATTTAAAATGTTAACCCCCTACGATCTTTCTAAATGAAAAAAAAGATACCCGTAATTTTTCTTCTTAAAAAAAGTTAACTAGAACTGCCTCAAGCACATGAAGCTTTTCATCTATTTTATGTGGGGAAAAACACCTTTTAATAGAAACAAAAATCAATGGTTTTCGATCGGAGAACTCTGTTTCTCTTCAGTAGACTTTCAATAATAATACCAAATCGTTTATTTTACCAATTTTAGAAACTAATGATTTCTTATGGGTACCCCCATTTTTTGATGTGCTTGGGGGACCTATAAGGAAATTGTTATTATTAATAAATGTTTAAGTAAATAATTGGATATTACTAACGGAAGCCTCCTAAAGAGAAAATCGGAAAAATATTGATTTTCAAAAATTCCATACCATTTTTACTTAAAAATTTTTTTCCCTATATAAAATACACGGACAACCTCATAGACTTTGAGGCAGTACAAAATATCATTTTTAACAAAAAAATACTGGTATTCTTTTTTCCATCTAGAAAAACCTTAGGAGTTTAGAGCCTTTCATTTTAATCTTTTTTACCCATTATGTATTTTTTGATCACACTAATGTACATACGTACCTATCTTTTGCTGTATCTTTAATTTTATACAAACACAAACTCATTTCAGCACTTAAAGCTTGTCATACTCACTAAGGTCAGCGTCAGTTAAAGCTTTTGAAGTGTGAAGCGTTGGTTCATTGTTATATTGTTATTGGAATTTTTATTGTTTTCTCTGCAGTTGTCAGCCGCCCTATTATAAATTTACTTTTCGCGTTATTTTTAATATTTTTATCGAATGGTTGTTGACTTTATTGTTTAAATTGTTGTTGTTGTTGTTTTTTTTATGGCTGCAAAAGGCAATTAATTGCACTCTTTTAATATCCATTGAACAGCAATGATGCAAAAAAAGTCAACCAAGCTGCACGTATTAAAATAAAATAAACCATCATAAAAATTATGACCCACGCCATTAATTTTTGGGCATATATAAATATTTATGTTTATATAACGAAAACATGCTTACGTATATGTAAATATACGAGTGTATGTTTATATGTTTTTAGTAAGCAACACTAGTCCACATTTGGAAATTACCTTAAATGTCATCAACATCATGTCAGCTCTCCAGGCAGTATTTAGAACCTTGAACAACAAAGGTAGACAAATGCGAAAATATACAAGGAGAAGTAGGAACGCGAAAAATTATTACCTACTGTTGCAAGGAAAAGGATGATATTCTAGAAAAGTAAGGATCCCAACGGAGGCCATACAACCGTCAGACATCCTATTAATAATCGAGCTTTCTTAGGATAGAAGAAGTCTCAAGATGCATCCTACTGGTGTATGTCAAAGGATAAAAGATAATTGAAGAGATGTATAGCTCCTTCTATCGGCATTTCTGAATGACTGATTAATCTCACTGAAGACTTGAAAAGACACTACATATTTATTCTCGATCGATTCTAAACTATGGAGTGCTGTTCTGATGAAAAGCATTGTATGCACCTATACGAATTGGAAAAGTGCAGATGCCCGCTAGCCTCAGTAGCAGGCGCCGTTGGAAGAGCACTCCACAAGATGTAACAGGCGCAGCCGCATAAGGGTTCTTAGACTAAGGAAGCAAACCAATTACGGGCACGCAGCGGTCTTGATGGTACAATTAGTAGCGGACGGCGGAAAGGAATCAAGGCCGACTTATATATCGGAACTAATAATATCTCGTGATTCAGGGAGTTTAGTCTTAAGATTCCCAGGAAAGATTGAAATGGCGGGAAGATGGAAAAGGTGTCGGCTTATGAAGATGGCTAGTCTCATAGAGGATAGCAAGGCTCTGTCAAGGAAAACATTAAGTTCCAAGGTAGCAAATTTGAAAGTGGTTCAGAAATATCGCACAGTGCTGGCTTCACTGGGTCACGAAAAATACGCTCTCTGCTTTGTTCCTGGGCAAAGAAATGTCGAAGGGAACGAATTAGCTGATGAGATGGCTAGAGGCATGGGTCGAAAATGTATATTAGCGAAGCGGATATCTCCCCACTGCCATCGATTTCTTTTCTATTAAGGCGGGTTGAAGATAACAAAACAGCCGTAACTAATGGCCTATGTATCAGTAAGTCTGCCTTCGAGTGGAAGTAGAACTCATTCCTATGCGGCTTTAACCTAAATTTTAGTTGGAAACTGTTTCAAGTTACTAAACAATGGCATTAGGCTTTGGAAATTTTATTGCTTACATTTCCACGTAGCGTAGTTTTTCCATACAAGTTATGTGCGGCATTTTGTTTATACGAAAGAAAACGCGTGACGCTCTTAGAAAAAATTGCAAAAATAAACGCAATGTTTTAGAAACTTAAACCTGGCACTTTACTACTAACTGAAAATGAATTTGAAAAGTGTTTCACAAAATTCAGAAGATTCCTTTTAACAATTTTATATACATATGTATTTAGTTAGGAAGGCAGCTAAATCTTATCTACAAAATATGTCAGGTAAATAAACAAACTAAATGCTTGGCTTAGTAATTTAAAATGTTTTCAATTAATAAAACCAATATTGTTATTTTTCTTAGATTTTAAGTTTTATCAATTTTCAGGTACTCGCGAGTATTAATTTTATATAACCGCAAATCACGCTCTAATAGAAACTATAAATTAATTACAAGCACGAGTAGAGGTCGAAAAAAAGCTCAAAAGTACGGAAGTGAAATGTTGTGGAAATGGCAGAAAAACTTCACACAAACGTGAAGGTAAATACATACATACCCATAACCACAATAAATAGATATGTATTATATGTGATTACGGCATCAGCCACACAAAAGCATATTAAAGTAAAAATTGTTGAATAACAGCAAGCATACGGCGGACACAAACACACATACATATTTATTTACATACATATAAGTATTAAAAAAATAAAACATTTGTCATAACAACTAAAGAGGATATGCATAAGTGTACATCAGGGGCCATAATCGTAGTACCAGCAGCCCACTTGTAGCTGCAAAATGCGAACATAAAACTACAGTTCAGTGCACAGTGTAAATAAATAGATATATGTGCATATATTGTGTATGTATGTATGCATGTATGCATGTCGGCCGCTGTGGTGTAGTGGTAAGCAGTGCGCGCTTTCACTCATCAGCACCTGGGTTCAAGCCCTGGTCAAAGCAATATCGCAAAAAAAATAGAAAAAGGTTTTTTCTTAACAGCGGTCGTCCCTCGTCAGGCAATGGCAAACCTCCGAGTGTATTTCTGCCATGAAAAACAGCTTCTCATTAAAATACAATCGCCATTCGGAGTCGGCGTAAAACTGTAGGTCCCTCCGCTTTGTGTGACAACATCAAGGCGCACGCCACAAGTCGGAGGAGAGGCTCGGCCAAACACTAACATATGTGTAAGCGCCAATCTATTATTATTATTATGTATGCATGTATGTACTTACAGCTATGTCGCACATATCATGTATATATCAGTAGCACATACATATAGTATAATACAAATACTTATAAATATATTTTTATTTCATTTCTATATATAAATACATATACTAATAGTGTTGTAACATCCCTGCCAAATGCGGTTTAAATTAACCAACTGACCCTAAGTTAATGGTAAACTGCGTTATCGTAGCGTAGCGAAAAAATGTTTAATGTTCAGGATATTAAGCAAATGATACGATGTCGTTAAAAAATAAAGAAAATTGTACTACATATTTACTTATTTTATGAAAAAATAAAATTGAGGAGAATTTGAGAGCTTTGAATATAAAAACCTTACTAAAGTACACACGCTTTTATTCCCATATATGTATGTATATATTAATATGTATATGCAAACTTCTCTAAAATACACATCGAAACCTACTCATGTAGAGACTAAATAAAATGTTCAAAGTTGTTGGTTCAAACGACCCGTGTCCTTCCCTCACGGTATGTCGATTCTTCCGTCTTTTTAGTGCTAAAAACTAAAGAGATACAAAACCTCCATAGTTTTTTTCCTAAGTTTCGTCTTTGAATTTTTTTATTGGTCTGTGTTAACAATTTTGCAAAGTCGAACGCATCTTAAAATCGTGATAAAGATTTGATAATGTACATATTTTTATGATATTTAAGCTGTTTATCATAGCGGAAATGTACTCGGAAGTTTGCCATTTCCGGCCGAGGGGCGATGATGTTTTTGATGTTAGTCTGAAACTCGGCTCGATCCTAGGCCTTGCGTAATGGTATTGATGATTTCTAACCAAAACACCATAGCGGCCAATACACTAAAAGTTCGCAAACATAATTAATTCTTTAGTTACAAGAAAATCACCTATACGCCACGGTGCACAATGGGGAATTCTGAAAAATCAATTATGCAGATTCACAGCAACTAGCCCAAAAAAGTATATACATACAATGTAAAAAATAAATGCATAAGAAAATATTTTAATTTCGTTGCAAGTAATTTATTTAAATGAATTTTTTTTACAAATGACCAGTTTTTAATATAACTGGGGTAAAAAATTGTTTTAAGTTTTTATATATCTACTGAAACACATAAGATAGTTTCACTTGAAATTCTACATAATTTTGCGAGTATACAAGTTAACGAATGCTGAGTTAAAAGGGGATATTTAAAAAGGTCCTTCGAAGCGACAGAGTTCTTTCCAATACAAGCAAACAGTAAGTATGCGTGTTATATTTGAAATAGTTACAGCTACGACAAACTGCGAGCTTAGCTTCTATTGTTCTAAATCTCAGTGACCACCAGATCAACGTGGTATTTGCAGAGATAGTAGTCGAAAGTTCTATTGTCTTTTGTTTCTTTGTTGGAGCTTTTCAAATATTGCAAGAACCCCGATTTTTTGACGCCTTTCTATTGCGTAAGTATTGTATTAAGTACAGACCTCGCGCGATCAGGACAATCATACCTTTAGTGTATTCATAAAGTCTTCGAATAATTAGGCCACTGCTTTCTTTTTATTCTTCTTATGTGGTACTACAACCGCTCATAGGCTTGAATCGAGACCCAAACAACTTCGTGAATTGCATATCACATCAAATGATTCGGCATTAAAGGCCCACTGTGTTCCCGAAATCACCAATATCGAAGGAAAAGAGGCAAAATTTTGTGCTAACAATATCATTACAAATTATGTTAAATAATTCTAGATAAGGCAGATATTTTTAAGTCTAAGTAAGTATTAAACCTTACATTTCCTTAAAAATTAGCTCAGAGAACAATTATAGTATCTTCTAAGTCACGCAAAACTCACACATATTCACTGTTAAATCTACAGTGTTTTATTTTATTTATTACGAACAGATATATTTTTTATTCAAAACTGCTAATAAAAACATAAAAAATCTCTTATTTAGTTGAAAATATTTTCGTAAAAGCTTTCGCAAATAATTTTTCATAAAAGCTTTCGCAAATAAACCAACATTTTTTCGTGGGTATTAAGTTCGTAATCCACAAACATATATACATATATATTTTTTAATTACTTGTGTTCATCAAGAGTTTTTTTTCTTAGATAAAGACTGGAAAATATTAAAAATTAATGAAATGTATTTATTTAAAAATGATTTAAAAGTGGTTTTTCATAAAATTTCCCCTCGCTTGCACTGTCAATTAAACGGATGTATTTTTTTAATAGTAGTGCTTAAAATTCTTCGAAAGATTTTAGTGGTTGAGTTAATGGCTGCGTGCAAGTGAAGCAGCAGCTGAGCGATCGGACCGAAGAGGCAGCTGCGGTTGGTGTTAAGGGCGAAATTATTGGTTTGGGGTTACCACGAATGGCAGTTCATTTATGTTTTTGTTTTTTTAGCTACCCATCGAGGGTGTCTTTCTACTTTGATGGGCGTTGATGGTTTAATTGCTTTTTACTGCCTTCGTTGTTGGTGTTGTTTTCTTGTTTTTATTTATTTTGTGCTCGGCTGTTGAACTGTTATTTTTAATTACAATGTAGACAGCAGCTTTGGTGTCAGAGCAGCAGCTGTCAATTTGGTTTATACTTTTTATTTTATTTTTATTTTAATTTTTAAGCGTTTTCAGCAGCCGGGCGAACATGAGCAAAAGAAGAAGAAGAGTGAGATAAATTTACCCATAGTACTAGAAGTACCAGCTGCGGCAGCAATATTTGGCTGTCATGAATTTTTTCTTACACCACTTCGAAAGCATTTCGCAGCTAACTTTCTCCAGCGCAAGTGTTTAAGGGTTACGTGCGTTTATCAGCAGCCTACTTGCGATGTTTGCTGATTCCACGTATTCGGGTGTATACCATTTTTATTTGTATTTTTAAGTACAACATTATTCCGACCTCATTCTTGTTTGCCTACTAAATTTATTCGCTTTTTTGACGCCTTCGACTTTATTGTAACCAAACACCAGCCGAGTTGAATGATGTGACTCTTCTGTTGGCGTAACTTGACGCCGCCGCCGCCTTTTAGTTAAGTACAAACGTAAAATTTTCAGGCCTTCTCATCATGTAATTAAAATATACACACGCATAGTAATTCATTCTTACTTCAATCGTGGTTTTTAATTCATTTTATTTTATTTAACTCATTTATTATTTTCCAGCGCTTGTGGGCGCTGCGTTTTTATAGCGACTTGTGCATGTGCTGGTACCGCCTTTTGCGTCCAACCAAACCTTTAAATCTTCGTCTTAAAATGTTGTAAATTTTTGTAATTAAATAAAGAGTCCATTTAATGCACTTGCCACTTTGAAATGTTTAATGCTTTTACCGCCATAACTCTTTGGTAATTTATTGCCACCTCATTGCGTTTTTGTTGAGCTCAGCAGCTATACAAATATACGCAATGGCGTTGGAATAACTTTGCGAATTTCAAACTTTATTCAGAGAAATTGGGAAAATGTACTTTATTTATGATATTATAATTAGAAACCGACTTCCCAGAATTTACCACATCTGGCTACACCCTTGCCACGCGCTGTACCAACGCCAATTTCTTGACCCGACTCCCCTCAACGGAAGAATAAGGTTTTAACTAAATGAACAAAAGAGGATCAACTCATATGTAGTTACGCGAATGGCTCAAAGCTTGGCAGAAAGCCTGGTGTATTTTCAGCGTCAGCATTTCTTAAATGTTTGTTAATGAAAGATGGCAACTTAGATCAATATGTCGTACTGCCAGATACTCAAGTCAACTATAATGCCTACCGTAGAAGGCCTTTAGTTAACCTAAAGGGGTATCTGCATTAGGGTGTTCCAAAAAGAGTAAGGTCGAAATTGTAATGCTCTCAACTCTGCCAGAATACTAGAGTCAACTACAATGCACACCGTAGAAAGCCTTTACTTAACTTAAAGAGGTATCTGCATTAGAGTGGTCCAAAATGATTAAAGTTGGAATTTTAATGCTCTCACCTCCTAGGATTGTTCTATATCGAAAAAAGTGTACCCCTATTTTTGATTTTGAATTCAAACAAATTTTTAGAGATCGCTCAAAGCGCTCAAAACTTTCAATATATTTTGCTCAGGTTATCTTCAGGATGCTTTTAATAGTAACATCGAATTATTTCTTTAACCATTTTTTAATACTAACGATTTTTTATTGGTCTCCATTTCATTTTTCGGGGTTTTGGCGAACCTATAAATTATATTTAGTATTAAAAATACTTAAATAAACACTTGGGTATTATTATTGTGAATATCCTACAGGAAAACAAAGATTTCCGATTGAAAAATATAGATTTTTAAGAAATCTATACCATTTCTACGAAAAGTTGTTTTTTCTCCATATAAAATACGTGAACAATTTTGAGCGCTTGGAGCACTCCCTAAAAATTTTTTGGTTTCAGAATGAAAAAATAGGGGAATATTCTTTTCGGTATAGAAGATTCCTAGGAGGTGAGAGCATTAAAGCTCCGACTTTACTTTTTCACATGCATTTTTGGACCACCCTTGACGCGATTCATGAATCTACTCAGTAAAGTTGGTGGCTTCTTTGTAAAATAAGAATGTTTTTTTTTGGAGCAATGAGTCATCGACTTGAACAAGTGACTTTTTCTGTTGAATATAACACGTGATGTAAAATGTCTCAATTATACGCCTTAAAAGTTTTCTTCAGGATGTTTTTCAGAAAGTTCACTTTGTAATATCACTTCAGACTCATTCCATTATTATTATATTTTTTTATCATATTTTTAAATGATGGTGGTAGCCTTTACACCTTTACATAAAAATTTGTTTCGCGTTGGGATACCTTAGCATATCTACAGTATAATCAACCAGAAAGCATTAAGACATTGAAAAAAAAATAAAGCTACCCTTGATCCACCGGCTGTGTATGAGCTTTTGTTGTATTCCATTTGTATTGCTGAACAATAGCAGAAAAGGAAGTGTCGTTATTTCCCATAAAAAAAAAATTACTAAATTTCTTACTGAATCCATGAAATTAACAACGGCATAATACAAAAAGTGTCGATAATTCCCATAAATGCATTACTAACCTACAGAAAGTTTTTTACTTATGTCAATATTCACGAGAAATGTGAGACACGTGCCACTGTTCAGTGGTAAGGGTTGGCTACTTCGGTTTTGTGACAAATAGCAAAAGTGCGATTCTTCCGGACTAGTAACAACTAAGCCTATCTCGATTGCTATAGAAAAATATGGTTGTTTATTTATGTAACGCAAAAACATGGCATTACTAGTTGTGCTGTTATTGCAGCACAGTAAACAAATGAGTGCAAAATTATAAAAAATAATAATTTTTTAATAATTAATTAAATATATCCTGGCCAGGATATTTTCAGCCAACCTACGTGCGAAATATTTCCTAACACGCTAAATTTTATACCAAGTAGACTTCGTCCATTAAATATTCTGAAAAAAAAGGAAAAAAATTAATATAACACGCGTCATAATTTTAATAAGCTACCGCCTAACAAGCAAAAAAATTTGGGGTTTTCTATCTGTTTTGCATGCAAATTTCAACCAATTTCGTTGGCAACTGGGGTTGAGCTTTGCTATTGAAGAATGATATATGAATACAAATCAGTAAGAAAAATAATGCAAACAATAATAGGAGAATAATAGAAAAGCAAATATTTTGCAAACATCATTTTTCAATGACTTCACATTTGTTGTTATGTAGTGTGGGTTGCCATGACGTATGCGTAATAAATTATGAATTGCAAATTCGCTTGGTAATGTAGAAATAATTGAAGTGAATACTGACAAGGATCATGTGCGTGTACATATACGAGTACAAAAGTAATAAAAATATTATCTGAATAAATGAAGAAATAAATAGCACACTGTAAACATATGAGTATAGCGTGGGTAGCGAAGGCGACATTCACACGCGTTAAATGGAGCTTAAACTAGGAAAGAAAAAACGGAATGATGGGAGATATATTTTAATTATTCCAAAGCACTTCAAGAGTGTTATATTCAACAGAAACATTTACAGATATAAACAGTTAAGTTCAAAGATAAAGAAAAAAAAACTGATTTAGTGCGAAAAAAGCGCAAAATATTATTTGAAGAAAAAGTTCTCTTCTTTGAATGTGAAAATGAAGGTCAAAGAATGTCTTTGATTGGCAGACTTATGATTTATGGGTAATATCTCCCACCCTGCGGGCACAGTAATGATTTTCATTTAAAAAAATTTTATATAACGTCATGTGAGCTTTAAATAAATTTATAAAATATACTATATATGCATAAGTACAATTTGCATACTATTTGCCATAGATACAGTGAACAAATTCATTGCATCGGAATCATTTTCCGTAGAGTTTTTTCGTCAAATCTAGTAACTCATTAAAAGAACACAAACGGAAGAGTATTAAAAAGTGTACTAGAGTCTCTCATCGCACAAAAAGATGACTTTTTTATGTATTTTTTAAGATGACTTTGGACAAACACCATTTTCGATATACAGTGCAATCTACTCGCTTAAGATGGAAACTCTGTTATTATGTACCTATTTGTCAAGTTCCAGCTCAAATAATAAAAATAAATCTATTAAAAATAGACTCGGTTATATTGGACTCTACTTACAATGGACAAAAATATCGGTTTTTTCCATTAAAACCGAGGCTGTCAAGTCCAAAATTAAAAAAATCTCTGCAATAAACAAAGTTCGGTAATTCCCCGATTTTAGTACAGAGAGGCAACCGTCTTTGCAACAGAAGACGTCTATATACTTAAACAAAGTTCATTGGTTCACCGAAATCTGACCAAATAGGCAAACTGCTTCTGCGGTTGTGTGTTTTGCTTAGAAATTGCTTGACCAAAAGTGTTTGGTTTACGACAAAATGATTAAGGACAAATTCAAAAATGTTTAAATAGTAGTATGTAATAACTGCTGATTTCTTAAAAATGCAATTTTTTCAATAGCAAAATTTAATATATTTTCGAAGGTTTTAGGAAAGTAGGTGGAGTTTCGGCTTTCACCTAGAAATTTAATTTATAATCTTAAAACTCGGGTCTTATTCAATATTTACTTTAATAACTTATCAATTTAACTTATTTAAAATTTTCAAATAGGTGGCAAACTGCTTCAAAAATATATCCAATAGTAAACTTTTCTTAACCTCTTTAGCTAACACCAGTAGGTGTTGTTATATTTTTTATTTATTTTGGCTATTTTAAATGAATAAAATTATTCTCCACTAACCAATTATTTTCGGTAGTCAACTTTCTTAATGGTAATTTCTTTTCTACAAAAAAATTTCGCCTTTTGATTGCCCCTTTCGCTTTTCGTGTACCATTCTAAAATAACTGCAAACTGTGAGAAAATTTTGTGTTCGTTTCTTAAAATATCAGACTCTTTTAAGGCAAAAAAGGCACATTCTCTGCCTCTTGAAGCTTTTCCAGGGGAGATGATTGCCTTGAAAATCAGATGGTTACTTAAAACGACAATATTATGAAATGCGTGAGCTAGACAAGGACAAGAAGGCAAAAACCTTTTACAGTGTTGAGTGTAACACCAAACACGTTTTGCACCGGTGAAAGGCAACATTTTTTGGAAGAAACGAAATCACCAAAAATCTCTTTAGTTTGATACCCAACATGGGTACAGTACTTAATTTATCTGACTATAAATTAAATTAAATTTTCAAATAGGTGGCAACCTTCCATATAAATATTTTCGGCTGTAAACCTTCTTATCCCCTGTGTGTGCACAACCGGGTACCCATCCACACATTCTGTATAAATTTTTTTTTTTTTTGAACTCATGTATTTTATTGCGATCTGTTTGTTCTTTTAACATTAAGCAATATTTGAAACTTAAATACTAAATAAGAAAATAATCATGTATGGAGTACACCCAGTGGCGCAACCATATTCTATTCGCAGGTATTCTATGTTATTAGAGATCTAATATTGATTTCCTTTTAAGTCGCTGGAATGACACTGTATGAGAAGTGAGTGTAGAAATAAGAGGATTTGGGTGATCATGAACTTTTTGTTGGTACGCCAGGGCGTGCTTTTTAATTTCGGAGGCAACAGTAGGGATTTTCAGGTCACGGTGTATTTGGTTGTTTGTGACATAGAGCGGAGCGTTCACAATCATTCTAAGGGTTTTTGATTGGAATCTTTGGAGTATTTCTATATTGGAGGTTGCTGCAGAGCCCCATAATTGTATTCCGTATGTCCATACTGGTTTTAAGACAGATGAATAGAGTAAGAGCTTACTCTCGAGTGAGACTTGAGACTTCGGGTTCAGTAACCAATGTAAATTTCTGAGCTTCATTCCCAGTGCTTTGCGTTTGGTGAAAATATGAGTTTTCCACGTAAGCTTGCTGTCGAGGTGCATGCCTAAGTATTTTGTCGCATCACGCTGTGGAATATCCTCGTTATTGAGTTTTACGGGTGGGCAGGTTATTCGTTTAAGGGAGAACGTAACCTGGACAGACTTTGTCCCATTTGGCTTAATTCGCCAATCTTTCAGCCATTGTGTTATTTTGTTTAGGCCATTTTGGAGTTTAAGCGAAGCGAGTTGTGGGAGTGTGTCCATTGCGAGAATTGCAGTGTCGTCTGCAAATGTGCCAACAATTGCTCCTTCGGATGATGGTAAATCAAATGTGTATAGCAGGTAAAGGATGGGACTCATCACACTGCCTTTAGGTACACCAGCTGAACTTTCGTAGAGTTCAGACTGCTCCTCGCCTTGCTTAACGAAGAAAAATCGATCTTTGAGATAGGACTCGATAAAGATAAAATAGTTTATAGGGAGGGTACTCTTTATTTTGTAAAGCAAGCCGTCATGCCATACTCGATCGAAGGCTTGAGATATATCTAGGAATGCAGCTGTACAATACTTTTTGTGTTCGAATGCAGAGTGAATGCAGTTTACAAGCCTGTGAACTTGTTTGATTGTGCTGTGTTTTTTCCTGAAACCAAATTGGTGATTAGGAATAGTCTTTCTTTTTTCTATTACTGCCATCAATCTTTTGAGGAAAAGAGTCTCCAGAATTTTAGAGGCGATGGGTAGCAAATTGACTGAGCAATATGATTCAACTTTGTCAGCACTTTCTCCTGGTTTAGGAATCATTTTTACCTGGGAAACTTTCCATTGAGGTGGAACGAAACCAGATGAGAGAATTGCGTTATAAATATAAGTCAGGAAAGTGATTCCTTCTTCCGGAGCTGTTTTAATATTTCTCCAGTGATCAGATCGTAGCCGGGAGCCTTCTTAGCTTTGAGTTTTTTAATCGCTTCCTTAACTTCAGCTTTTGAGAATTTTTTTATGGGTGGGTCCATTTGGTAGGGTTGTTCGAGAGTCTGTCTTACTTTTTGTGCAGTATTGGGAGAGGGTTCAATTTCATGCGGAGCAAACACATTTTTTAGGTGACGTGCAAATGTGCTTGCTTTGTTGAGATCACTTTTAGCCCATTGGTTGTTTTCCATTCTGATAGCGGGTTGTGCCAGAGTTGGCCTCTTTAATTTTGTTGCTGCTTTCCAGAGGGAATAATCGCTGGCAGCTGTTGCATCTAAGTTACTGAGATAATGATGAAGTTGTGAATTGCGTTCTTTTTGCAAGAGTTCTTTGAGCTCCCTCGTTAGCGTATTAAATCTTCTTTTGTCTTCGGGATGTCTATTCTGCTGCCGCTTCTTTCTAGCCTGGCGTTTCTTGGTCAGTTTTTCTTTTACAAGAGAAGGGATTCTTGTGCACTGTGATTTGCTTAGAATGGGTGTTGATTTCCAAGCAGCTTGTTGGATGCAGTTTTTGAAGTGTTCAACAGCTGCAATGATATCTTCGCTAGGTTTCAGCGAGTGTTTCAAATTTAGTTTTGAAGATATTAAGCTTTGGAAGAGATTCCAGTCAGTTCTGTTGTTGTGAAGGTAACACTGAGAAGTTGAGTCAACAAGATTATTGCTTAGAGTGACCATTACGGGAGAATGGTCTGAGGATTAATCGAAACAGGGATTACATATTATTTCATTATCTCCAATACCTTTAAACACGCAAAAGTCTATTAAGTCTGGAATTTTTTTTGTATCGGTTGGCCAATACGTTGGAGAGCCTGAGGAGGCTGAGTGAAGATTTAATCTTGCCATGGCCGCAAGATGAGGCGAGATCCCCATTGTGGGTGTTTTGCGTTGTAGTCTCCTCCAGCTAAAAACCTGCTTCCTAGAGTTTTGAAGAATTTAACATAATTTTCTGACTTGATCGCATGCTTGGGTGGGCTATATACTGCTGAGATTGTTATTTGGCCTTTCAAGTCCTCGACAACTATATTAGTAGCGTGGATAGCTTCCGTGCAGTATGAGTTAATATTAAAGTGTTTAATATTGTTTTTTATTAATATAGCTGAGCCAGCATGTGCTTTTTTATCGGGATGCATTGTATGATAGAGTTTGTAATTCGGCATTTGAAAATAGCTTTTTTCGGTGAAATGGGTTTCGGATATTAGGAGAATATCTATATTATTAGACTTGAGTAGCGTTTTAACCTCAAGTACGTGTTTTGATAGGCCATTAGCATTCCACAGGAGAATATTCATGGAATTGTAGGGATACTGGACTTCGTCGTAAGGGTGATGAGGAGATTCATCATAGTTGTGATTTTTTGCATGACTTGCTTGAGAAGCATTATCATTTCTCGCATTTCGCTTGAGGCATTGATCATTCTGTATCAAATAACTTTTTTTCTAGAAATAGTTTTCTATGTTCATCTCTTTACTTGTTTTAACATAATCTTATTTAAATTGCAATTTCATGTCATGCTTGCATGCGATATATATATATATATATTTTTATTTATTTATGTAAGAACAAATTTGTGTAGACATCCTTGCAGCACACAATTCATACAACTTCGTATTTATTTTAATATGCAGTTATTAAGTGTAAACTGAAACTAAAATAGCAACAGTATGTGTACATATAAATAGGTCAGCTTATGTGAGTAGCAAAAGCAGCAAAGTAAATATAAAATTTATAAGAAAAGCAGTTCAGCTGCTGAAACAAAGGACATTATATTTAATACAGACATGTTTTATTCAAGGCTTTGCAACTATGTATAGTACATATATACATATACAAGAAATGTGTATACACATTTATGAACATACAAACATGAATTTGAATTCACATAGTTGTATGTAAACATTTTCTCTTAATATGATTTGATATAAAAATACTACTACTCTTGCAAATAACTTAAGAACATGGCTATGTGTCGGTTCTAAAACAAATTGGTTTGCTTATTTGTAACAAAAGCACTCAACGCTTCTTGTAAAAAGCCAAGTTTAACCAATTTTTTTAAAAGCAAGAAATTTATCATATCGCTAGTTTATACTATGCCCACTTTGAGCCATTAACTCCAGTTAATGGGCCCTTTTGGAGTTTAACGCTAAACCCTGCTCTTAAACTCGGAGTTTACCATACAAACAAATTTTGTTAAACTCTCCTTTAACACCACTTTTATTTGGAGTTTATGTTAATGCAACCCTTTTTTTACCGAATTTGATTTACGTATTTGATAATCCAAACCTGCAACCAACTTACCGACAGTTAGTCAGTTCCTGTGCTGCAAGATTTAATCAGAAATACTCCGAGGTTGTTCCAGGCATATATATAGCTATGCCGAAACCAAAAA
>NW_023458555.1:25046799-25062992 GCF_013731165.1 Rhagoletis pomonella | reverse complement strand
GGAAAACATTGAATTTAAAACTGATTTTTTATACCCGGTTTCATTGATTTCAGGCTATACGCGGGCACGTTCGAGTAATCCCAGCTGGTAGCGCTGTACACCACCCACCTACAGATAGTAAGTTAACAAGGATGTTGTTCTGCTACAACGTACCTACCTTTTCATTTGCGACTTACCCACATACTTGTATTTGTTGCATGTATACATACATACACTTTTATGTCCGCATGCATAAATACACACATCTGTACATATATCGAGCCCTAACCGCCAAAAGACAAAACGACATTTTTTCAAAATTTTATTTTTGGTGCAGAAAAGTTTAGTTAGATAAACTTGATAAACTTCTGCATCAAAAAAAAAATTTTGAAAAAAATGTCGCTTACGTCTTTTTGGCGGCTAGGACTCGATATGTCGCTAGCTTAGAGTTAACAGTTGCTAAGTCTACTTTTTCGAAAATTCATATTTTGATATACCAAGGAAAATTTAAAACGCATCGTTTTCAAAAGGATTAGGGTGCTTGTTTTATTTTTCCCGTTTATATTGAATAAAAGGCAAATTCGCTAAGTCCAGAAGAAGCAGAGAAAATCCGATAAGGCCAAAATAATAAAATGCCTTAACTAGCATCGAATTTCTTTGGTTCGTATTGAGGCTTTTTTTGCTTTGCTTTAAACACGCTAAATGCTGTATTACAGGTTTCGAAAAATTCTTGAATAAAATGGCTACTGGCAGCTCTCCTATAAAATTTGTAAAATTTGACTTAGCAACTTTTCGCTCCAAGTTAGCAATATGTGTTTGTACATACACACAGTACCTACAGCCGCAGCAAATCTGTGATATGGCAAGAAATCCAAGGGATTTACTCACGGCTGTCCAACTGCCATCCATTCTGGCTTTTTGTTGCATGTTTGTCTGCCTGCATGGTTGTGCGCTGTTTGCTGTGCTCTCCATTGATTCCGCTGTCGTAGAGTTTATGTGTTCGATGTACTATCTATATGAGTACTATTTTTTTGTTGTGCCCTCAACTATCAGTTACTGCCGATCGGAAATACATTACAATAACAATAGCTTGAAAAAGGGAATCTATTAAAAAAAGTAACAAAGTAAAACTTGGTAACGGAAACGCTTTCGTTGCTGCAATATCCGATATACATACAAATATATATCTGTATATATATTTATAAGTGAAACCTTTTAATTTCATGTGCATATTTTTACTTTAAAGTAAGTAGCAACTGGCTTTAGCAGGCCTCGAATTCGAACCACTGGTTACGATTCTTTGTATTACTTTTATTGAATATTTGGTTGAATTGAACCGCTATGAAATTTAAGAAGCTTTTTATTTGCAAGGAGAAATTGTGAAACTTGAAACGCACTCATGAGTTGAACAAACAATACGGCTTAAAAAAAATGGTTGCATGTTCTTTCTAAGTCATATAGTAGAAGTGGTAGAGCGAGTCTAAAAGGGCGAGTAAAAAGTAGTTATGTTTGAAAAGCCTAAGCCTCCCACTGCCCTTACGAAATTTAAATTAAGTTGATAACCATTGACACCGTTAACCAAAAAGCTCGTGAAAAGTCCCAGTTGGTTATGGTGGTTTTGGTTTAAAATCACACCCAAAATACATGTTATAAACCCATATCTAATTCTTTTTTTTTAAATCAAATATAAATATATTTTTTTCTTTAAAATGAGCTATTCCTGAACTTAGTTATACAAAAACTATCAGAGCTATAAAGATTTTTCCAAATTAAATTTTGATAGTTCGTAACCGAATGATTTACATTTATTAACAAATTCCAAAAAAAAAGTGGCGTTCAGAACGAGAATTTTCATCGGCTCTGCCTCCTAAACTACTCCTATGAAATATGAAATTCCAAGTGAAGTTAAGTCCTTCCCCTTCTTCAGCAGGCTCCGAACTGAATACTTTCAGAGCTACAGCGTTGGTGTCCATTCGAATGCCATGACCAAGCTAGCGGAGCCGCTGAATTTTAATTCGCTGCACTATGTCCATGTCGTTTTAAAGCTCACTCAGTTCATCGTGTTAATCGTACTTAATAAACAGGAAATGTGGTTCCACTGCTCGCATATGTCAGTTTGTTGAAGAGTGCTCTCTGAGAGCAGGTGCGAGAATCGAGTTGGGAAAGCATTGGCCGTCTATTGTGACTACAGCTTTTTGACTGTAAGCCCTTCTTGCTTTGTTGGGCACACATTTCTTGCTGGACATAGGCGGATGTGTATCTTGGCTGCAACAAGATAGTGGTCCGAGTCGATGTTTGGGCCTCGAAGTGTACGTATGTCCAAAACATTTGAAGCGTGCCTTCCGTTATCTCAATATGATCGATTTTGTTTCTCATTTCTCGACCTGGATGCAGCCATGTAGCTTTATGGATATTTTTATGCTCAAACCTATTACTGCATACTAACATGTTCCGGGCTCGGCCAGATATATCTTTGGACCCCTCGTCCTTCTCTTCCATCTGGACATGGGATTACTATGAGATTAGCGAGATGTTGAAGAATTTCACTTTTAGGCGACAGATTATCTCTGCCACCACAAATGCAATACCGAATTTGCGCTGCTTTACATGACAGCTGTAGTAGACGTCGAAAATTCCCAAGCGTTTCTTGAATGGCGAAGATGTCAGCTCTTTTCTTTACGAGGACATCAACCAGCCATGAATGCCACGCGCATGCCATCAAATCGCAGTCCTTTAAACGTTTGCCATGGTCGTCGTCAGAAGGGGGCTTCTCAGCCGAGGCTTTGTGTCTCATTTTCATTGGAGCCTATTTTTAGGTGTCGGATCTCAAACACAGCGCGCAACCCATTGCTGGGACGGGGGTGGATTCGCCACGGAATATGCGTTTATATAGTGAGACGCTTACGAGACACTGCAGATTTCAGTGCGCTCTTAAACCGAATAAGAAGGAGTGACCCTACTGTAACTCCCTCTCTTTCTGCCGAGACCCGAGGCTCCACTCGGATAGGTTACAGCATCTCGCTCATAGGCTTCTCAAATTGCCCACAGTGCGCGAACAAGGCGACGTAAGGGTTGGGATTGTGTAGATATAGTCGTGCACCTTCAACTGCATACCCAGCACAACGATTACAACCCACTGCACTACGCACAATGACTTTAACCCAGTGCACTCCATAGCTACTAGTTCCTGTTTAATAAAAGTTATATTTTCTTAATCTATGGACAATTTTATATTGCTTAGATACGTATATTAGAACGCTTTCACGAAATTTAGGATTTTTGCAATGTTTTTGCCGCAGAGATTTCCATGGTGCGTCATACGAAAAAAACATGTTCTGTCTGTTCATCACTTCCTGCTTCTTTCCTTTATCTAGGTATGTATTATGCATCATAGTGAGAAAAGGAAATGAATTTTCTATTTTGGTACAAAGAATAAGTAAGTCTGTCCGTGAAAGCGCTATTTCTCTTCATTCCAAACCAATTTGAGTTAATTTTCATTTACGTGCAAATTTCCATAACCACAAAGAACGACAATCAATGAAAGTGAATGAAATTGCAAGCATTTATTGGAATGAAATTGAAATGGAAATGTCATCACAATTGCCAAGGGGAGCGAGAATTCACTGCTCTTATTTCCTTAGTCTCTTTTTTGGTTATTTATCTATTGAGCGGCACATATGTGTGTGTAAACATTTATGTCCAAACAAATGTATGCAAGTATGTTACCCAAATACATACATATACACTCAATTGCGTAATTGCTATTTTTCAATTACAAACAATCTACTCAGTGCTCATTTTACACTTAAAAAGTGAAAGCTTAACCATTCTTCTGATACGTGAGCGCACACATTTTTGCTTGTACACAGAACATGAGTAGGAAAAATATGTTTGTAGCTTGACAAGTGACAAAACGAAATGTGTACTACGCAACGTATGATTAACCATTTGTCATGCATCAAACAAACAACAACACAAACAGTGAAAAGAAATAAACAAGGAAAACGGACGACAGCCGATTCAAGGAAAAACATACACAAGCTCAACCTGAAAGTGGACAGAAATAGCAGCACTCTGATATGTTATTCGTATACAGGGCACACTTAGATTTGTTTGCTTTTGTAAAATGTTCGCATTGGCACTTTAACATATGTACATATGTATGTATGTATGCAACACTCATATGCCGGCTTCCACATCGCCGGACATCACACGTATTGAGGCTCAGAAAGTTTGAATGAATTGCAGAAAAACGAATGAAGGACAAATATGTATACATACATATGTACGTGAAGAAATGTGGCATGCGGACGATTGAATGACTTCATGAAAGTCTCACCCTTTTCTCAAATCTAGTACTGTACACACGCAGGCACGCACATATATTTAACGGTAAACTTCTGTATTAGATATGATTGTATGTGTTATACATATACATATGTATACGGGTATACATACATATACATACAAATTTAGATATGTTTCTGTTGACTCATCCATCCATCTATTCAATCGGCTCGAATTGGCGTAAAAATCGGAAAATTCAATAAAAACAAATTGATTGCTTGGATGTTATTGTGAAAAAGAATAACAAATTGCTCGATTGATGAAGCATTGAATCGAAAACACGATACGCATTGAAAGCTATGGTTGTTTGTGGTTGTTTGGGTTCCAATTCCGACAAAAAGGCACGACACAGATTGTCTGTACATTTAAAAATATTTGTGAATACAAACACATGCTGGCTATTTATGCTTGTACAAATATTTATGCGGTCCTTTGGATGTGCAAATTTTCTGTAGCGTAACCCTTTTAGAAATCTACCTATACAGTCCTGTCTAAGTATATTGAAAAAATTATTGTAAGATCTGTTCACGGTATCCAGGCTGGTCATTATATAAAGGTTAACACTTTTGGTTCAAAACTAGTTTTATTTGCCAAAAATGCACATATGTGTACGTAAATATCGGCATTAGAACATTGGAATAAATAAAAATTGGATAATTGGATTGGATTAGAATTGGATAGAATAAAAATACAGATATGTATTTACGTTTATTGCCAGAGTAATCAGTACTTTCAATTGCTTCGGTAGTCGTTACAGGAATTGAGATCCATATTTCGCCTTGGTCGTCAGCATCAGATTATCCTCATCTTCTTCCTCAAAATTTATGGGTTCTTCGTATTAATTGCATTTAATTTTTCAATATTTATTTGTTTGAGTGTAGGTTTCCTGAAATAATCAAAGTAACGAATTGAGGAAAAGGCAGACGAAAACAAAGGTCTGTAAAATTTCCTCTGGGCTAACAACTTGCAGTAAGCGTTGTGTACCATTAACTTCTCTATATTTTTACTGCAATCGCCTTTACACTCGCTCTGAGTTGCCACTTTCAATTCGAATTAAAAAATGAGATTTAAATTCAGATGAACAGCCAGAGTTTTTACACAGAATAGCAAAACATTGACTACAACAACGAAATCAAACGCTAGTGCTTTAGTACAATAATACTTTTTTTGTATATTTTGTTGCTTTCTGCTTGGAGTGCATTCTAAAATTTTGTTCAGTGTATGCAGGTTTTAAGATGTTCACTAGTTATATATTCCAGCACTCTTTTACTCCATATATAATTTTGGGTGATGTTTGGATTGAGGTGTTCTCTATATCGGGCGTTCACTTTATCTAGACGAGATGCACATGATATACATACATGATTATATTAGATAGAGTTATTACTATATTTAAATTTAAAAGTGTGTGGTGGCATAAGCCTTGGCCCAAAACACATGAGAAGTTGAAGTAACTTGTGACTTATTTTATTATTTTATTTAAGGTAATCGTACAAGTAATGGTAGTGGTAAAAGGAATATTGGTACTGGAAAATGTAATGGTAGTTGTATTAGTAATGGTAATTATAGTTTTATTTTTATTAATAACGTTACGTTAATGGCAATATATAATTGTAATGGTAATGGCAATAGTGAATGTAATGGCAATAGTGAAAGTAATGGAAATGGTAACAGTAATAGTTATAGCAATGGTAATGGTAATGGTAATAGTGTAGCACTGGTAATGGTAATGGTTATAGTAATGCATATAATGTGCACCTTACATTCTTCACTTTCGAGCACTTCTTGACTTCCGAATAACATAATTGGTTTAATGTGTCCCACACTCGGGGAAGATAGTATAGAGACTAGCGCCCCCGGCCAATGCATAAAGCATTTTCCCCTCCTACGAACAAAAAACAAAAAAAATCGTTATAGTAATGGTAATGGGGCCAGTAACACTAATGGTAATGGCCAAGGAATGGCAATGGTAAAGATATTGGTATCAATGGTATCGGTAATATTAATGATGATGTATATGGTAATAGTAATGGTAACGGCAATTGCAATGTAAATAAAAATGAAAATGTCTACGGTAATTATAATAAAAAATAAATAAGTATTTGGTAATAACCATTTTGATAAATTATTTACAGAGCTTCACCCGAGATCTGTGATTTTTGGCTTGATGTTGTCACATTATGGGGAGCTCTGCGGTACAAGGCCGTTTCTGAACCTTTTTTTGTAAGCAGATTTTTAATGACTGAAGCAGGTAGCTCGAAATTTGTTAAGTTCTTTGATTTCTGACTACTGCCAGAATTTAAGAGGAAAATACTAATTCTTGTCACATTAACTCCAATCGGAAAGTGTCCGGTCCAAACGCCCTCGCGAATGAGGAGTTGCGGCTTTTTGAGCCTGGAGAAAATCTCTGCTTACTTTCGGTCCTCCCTCCGCAGAACTGATACGAAGCTCATCTTTAAACTATGTAACTGTAAATCTGGCAAGGAAATACTTAATTGCGACCCAAGTAGAGCTCATTTATTTAGCAAAGAGTTCTGAGCGTATCCAAGGCCCCGGCTGTCGTTTGGCTATAAGGGAAGATATTCGTCTGACTTTCCGACGTCACGCAGTTTAGCAGCCAATCGATTCCTTTTCAATAAGCGAAGCAAACACCTTTAGCTCAGAAAAACTAAATTGATCTTGAACCCCTTATTACAGATTGATGGAGAATTTTCGGCAAAACAACCCTTCACAGGTGTCCGTTTTTAACCTCTACCCAAATTTCACTCCTACTTAGAGGTGATATGGTGGAACAAAAATTTATTGGTAGCGGTTTGGTTATGCACGTTTAAATTCAAAGTTTCCTAACGTTAATCTTGCAAGACAGATATCCATCTAGGATTTTGGGTCTGTAGGAAAGCGCCAAGTGAATGCCACCTATCGACTGAAAATTTATAAGTCTTATCCTATATTGGTTTCAGAAGAAGTCTAAATTTATTTTATTAGGAACTGATCGTAGACTACTCATTCGTCAGGTCCAAAACCCTTGAATCAGAAAATTGAGGGAAACCGTAAGTTTACCTCTACTAAAAGATTAAATTTATCCAAATAGGTAACGGAAATCTCTCATCTCCATCTAATCTAGCATATCATTTGCGACCTCATCCAACAAAATAAGAAGAGGACCAAACCCTATTGCGTTTTCTAAGTAGATAGGTTCTGTCTCCTGTAATTTACTACCTTGCAACAGTAAGCAGCCGTTGATGCTTTTTTACTCTTGCCGCAATTTAACACATCCAATTCAGCTTTCTGTGTATCTTAAATCCAGCCCAAGTACTTTGTTATGGTAATTGTCAGGTGAACACCTCAAATGGTTGAAAAAATCACGTGGGGTTCCCCTTATTTTCTGGCGGGTATTACAGCAGTTCCACTCTTCGCATACCCCTTAGTCACAAGAACAAAGTACACTGAATCACACCGCAGAGGGAAACCATAGATTTACCCCTATTAAATGTGCAAGCAGCCCCATCTGTTTACATAGGCAATCACTTGGAAACCTCTCATCAACAACTCCTCTAGCAAATCGTTTACGAACACATAAAAAAAAAAACGAGTAATAAGACCCCACCAAATCTTTTCATTATATGAGTTTAACTAGGTCAATTCAACCGCAAGTGATTCGAAAATCGGCCATGAAGGATTTCTTTAAAAGTAACCCGAAGAGAAGTCTTTATGAATGAAAGCTACAACTACCGTTTTCACGATCGGATTCGTCGACCTACACTTGATTCACAACTGCTAAGCTCGTAATAAATAGGCAATCAGGCGGATTGCTGTTCGTAATGTGCAGGTCAATCTGCCTCTCCAGGGTTTTAGCGAAAACGAAGAGAGACTGATTGGCCTGAGGTCTTTGAAAAAGATATTCCACCTCTTAAAGTCTCCGTTATAATCGCCCCATTGACAACCCTCAAAGCAATGGATATATGTACATATATTCTCGCACAATGTAGAAAGCGGAAATATATAGACAGAAAGGAGCCAGTCAACGATACGATAGTTGCAGGTGCGCGGCAAAATTCAACTCAAGTTTTTGCTTAAGATACTTAGTAGAATAAGCAATTTTTAAGCAAAAACCAAAATTGACTTCAATTCTCATACAAATATTTAAGAATACCGTTAATTTCTTCATGATCCAATGATCGGATCTAAAAAAAATTAGTATGGAAGCACCTCTGAGGTATTGCCTTTCTTTTAAAAAAGAATTACAGAAGTCAGTGGTGCAAAGTTATGCGGTAGCATACATAGAAGAAATATTCCGATGAATTGACAACCTCCTCCCTTTTTGCAAGTCGGTTAAAAAGGTGTAATGAAACATTATTTTTTTTTTAATTTTAATGGAAAGTCGAACTTTATTTCAGCACTTTATAGTTAAAGTGGTCTAAATTTATTATCTTAAAGGAGTTTTAAGTATAAAGTTTTTCAAGAAAACGAAACAGTTTCACTATGGCCAATTTTTTGGTGGTAACCATAAAATGCACAAAATTTTACGATTTTTCTGAGAAAATCGTATTTTGTTTAGCGAAATAACTCACCGCTTTAATTTTGGCATGCCTCTTTGTAAATCGTAAAGTCAAATCTGTGTCATAAATTTCTAATACGCACAAACACGTACATATGCATTTGGCTGACTGTACTTTATTACCTACCCAACTGCTAAGGTAAATTACGCTTTAGCTCCCCAACAAGTATCACGTAAAAAACGGCATCCCCGCTGACCAGCCATTCAGCTTACTGCTTTACGTGTTACACACATGCAAATTCGTATCCATATTTTCTACCCCACAACTCATACATACGTACATATATTTCTCTGAGTCCCCCTTACTGCTCTAACTCAGCTTTGTCACCTTGGGTTCTTTGACAACATAATATGTACATATGTTTGTATACTTCATTCTTCATGCTCTAGTAAGTCCTTTCGTGTGAAGAAGTCGCTGCTACTTTGATGGGCAGATGTACATACATACATACGCATGGATAACGCGTCAAGTTTAGGGCTTTGCATGTGTGTGTGTGTGTATGAGGGAAATACATTAAATTTCTTTTTATGACATACGTAATTTACTCTTACTGTCCTTACGCACTCTACTTCCGTTTGCTTGTCTACTCACCTACCACTTCCCCGTATATCTTCTGACCTTTTATCCGCTCAGCACGCACAGCAAGTCGTCTTCGGGTATAAGGATTTAACACATTTTCAACGTCTTTGCCTAATCCTTGTTGGACCAATACGCAGTGGCGTGAGAGTTAGAGACATACGTATGTAGATACATTATATATATACATGTACATATGTACAAATCTACATATACATATGTGAGAAAAATAGAAATATGTAGACCCACACATGTGCTCATAAGAGATAACTACTTACGAACATTTTGCTGGTAAAATTTATGGAAATGTCCACATTTATGTACTTATATGTACATTAGACCGTAACAAATTTCAATAGGTCTAAAATATTTTTGCAAGTAATTAAAAGAAAATCAATCTATACATATAATAGGTACATTATATATATTAAAGAAAAATTAGTATGGGGGGTCATTATTAGAGCAATAGAAGCGTAATCAACAATTTTTTTCTCTCTGTCTATTTGTCTGGCATTGAATACAGTTTTCTTCGATGTATTGACAGAGGCCTAAGTAAAAATATAGAAAGAAAAAACTTAGAGGGTTGCCACATGTTTGAAAATTGCAGTTTAATTAAACTGATGAGAAAAAAATTAATATTGCAATATGGCTGTCAAAAGAAAGAGTTTTAAGAAGGCTTACAGCCTTAAATATTTTTGTTGAGGGTTGCCACCTGTTGGAAAATTTTAGTTTAATTTAATTGATAAGATAAATTGAATATTTTAATATAGCTATCAAACAAAATAATTAGGAAAGTTTACTGCCGAAAATATTTTTGAGGTGGGTTGCCACCTGTTTTTAAAATTTAATTCAAATAAATTGATAAAATAAACGAAATGTTGCAGTGCGGGTATCAAACAGCACAAAATACTTTTCAAGCGCAGTGAAGCACGCCGATGTATGGGACTACTCTGAGGTACCACCTCTCCTTTAAAAAAATAATTATAGAAATCCGTTAACAAGGCCCGAAATTATGTGGTAACATAAAAAAAAAAAACAATTACGTTTTTTTTTTTGAAGTCGATTAAAAACAAAATATTTTTGGTCGAACATTAAAGTGCCTTTTTACATTTATCGTCACTTGTTCGCCATTTCCAGTCGGATGTTAAAGTAGGACCAACTTACCACCCTAATATCAGTAGATTAGCGAGGCAATTCTGACTATGATAGTGGAGATTGTTTTGTTAGACACTTAAAAGACAAAAGATAAGGTAGTTTGACAGCTTTTGTTTATTCTGGCAGCCAAACCTTTACAAAACAAACACCCTAGTCGGCTTTTATGGTGACACGCTATTTTTGAAAGTAAGCACTTACATATGTATACATACATAAGTATATCAGTAGATAGTATAGTATAGTATCAGTATTTTGCCCCCGCTGCTCAAATAACTGCAATGGCCGAATAAGCAAAGCGCCGGCGTTCCGTTCGAGAGAAACGAGGTCGAGGGCTCAGTTAACGGATTTTTTTTTGTCTTTTTTAATTGAATTTTCTTTTTAGCTTTTACTGTTTTAAAAGAAAATTATTATTATTTTTCATTTAAATTAATTTTTAAGAACTAATTTCATTTCTTATTTATAATATTTTTTCTTTTTTAATTAAATTTTCTTTAATTTTTAGATTTTACTGTTTTACAAATAAACGTACTTTTTTATGTATAATTAAATTTTTAGAAACTTTATTTATTTCTATTTAATTTTTTATATCTTATTATATTCGAAACAACATCGATATATTTTTATTTTTATTTAATTTTTAAAAACGTACCTACTATCTATAACCAATTTTACCATAAAGAAATTATTAAATTTTCTTTTAGATTTTTATTTTTAGTGTTTTTAAAAGAAAAATATACACCTTTTTTAATTTCCATTCAACTTTTTTTTTAATTTTCTTTAATTTTTAGAAAAGTTATTCCAAAAAGAAGCAAACAATAAAACCTTAACAGGCGGTTTCACCAGCAATTTAAATGGAAAATGTTTTTTTTTTTATGTTCTGCCAATTTCCATATAAAATTAAAAAAAGGTTATTTTTCCCTTAAATTGTTGTCGTGAAATCGGCTGTTAGACCTTCTCGTTAACAGATGTTTCAATTAGTTTTTTGAATGATAGAAAAGAGCTTTCAAGTTACATATTTTCCAGACCTGACAATTGTCTTACGAAAGACTTTTGTCTTCGTAAGACTCTCTTGAGTTGAAAGACAGTTGCCTGAATTTCTCTGTAAAGCCGGAATGACATTGTTAGCAAAAACTTTTAAAAGCGACACCTAAGTTTGCAAAAAAAAACCAAAAATACTTTGGACTCCGGAATATATGGCGAACTTTTTTGCTTGTAAGGCGGTACGGTCTAATGTATGTACATATATGGGGGGGCGGGGGGGTTTGGTGTTGGTCTAAGTTTTTGCCTTTAGCGTCACACGCAGAGATTTGTTTGTTGATCCAATTTGAGAAATTGTGTTGGCAGCTCAACTCAGCTCCCCCAATCCAAGTCGATTCAGCTGCGCTCAAGCGAAAGGTACGCCATAACAGCCGGAGGTACCACGCAATCACACTTACCATCCAACATCTTTGCTTCGGCTTTTTTGGTTGCTTCAAGGCTGTAAGATCCGCTTAAGTTTTAGTCAAAATATACATACGCACACTCATTTACGTACACTAACCAATTCATTTTATATATTTACGTATGTGCATATTAAAATTAGTCCCTTGGGTAGCTGTACCCCTTCTATATCTTAAGTACACGCGCATACAAGTAGTACATACAACCAGTTTAAGTACGTTTCGCTGGAGTCGTAAAATCTAAATATGTATGTACAAAACTACGTTTTCCTTATTTTATTGGCACTTTTAAGTGAGCGTGTCCGGTTGTAGATAAGCTGCCACCATTTGATGGCTACAGCAATAAAGGAAAGGAAAGGCTGCTCGGGCCATTTAGTCGTTGTGGGTCTGACAGATTTTGATTGCATTTTGTGAAATATTTGAAAATGAAATTTTAAGAACTTAATTTACAACACAAGCAGACCACATAAGCATGAAGTATGCATATGTATACATACTGGGTAAATACATATATGTGCACACATTTACTTCTACATACATATGTATGTATACACGCATATGCTTTTGTATCTTTGTTTATAAGTAACATTTAGTCCCAAGCGCACGAGTATGTACATACATATGTATGTATAGACTATGTGCAGCTTTATCGAAATGTTTTTCTCATATAAATTTGTTTTCATTTTCCTTTTCCGTTACTTCTTACGAATTTGCATTTCTAACCAATTTTGTTTATGTAGCATGCATGCCTGATAAGTCAAGGTTTCATGTAGACAACCCATACATAATTTACATTTTATACTCTTTGGGCAGTTGTTAATGGTTTGACATTTGTGTCGCCATCACGTCTGCTATTTCTGTTGCTGATGGATGCGTTTGTCGCCTTGAAATGTACTGCTGCCGTAAATCTCGGCAATCATCAAATGTCCACATGCAGCTGGCAGTAGACTCGCTACATTCAGTAAAATATGGTCAAATTGTCAAAGGGCGTAGGAATTTCGGAATTTGGTATGAGTGCATTCGAGGAATAAGAAGAGAACAGATTTTCATTTCAAATAGAAATTTTAAATGTGCAAGCAAACTGGCTGAGAAAGCGTAGATTAATAATCTAGTTGATAAAATTAAAATATTTAATTGCTTAAAGGTAAATTTAGGTTATAGTAGGCAAATAAAATTAATTGAATCAGGTTAAACATCAGCATTCAAGATATTCGATAGGTGGGGAGAAATAAAAAACATTAGAACTTTGCACTATCTACTACAGCTACCATTTAAAGGAAAATACATTCGGTGTTGAATTTTTAGTTGAAGACAGACTACGTCCTCCGAGCTATCGTTCTGCCCTGTATAGGAGCGCTTCGCTACAGTGGGAGATTTTTCAATATCGATCATTTGCGCCCATTTCTCGGTGGAAGAGAAAGACGAGACACTCAAGAATCTCTGCTATGAGCGCTTGGAGCGCACATACGAGGATCAGAGTGGGCAAGGTAGGGACTGTCAGAAAACTCAGCTTCCACCGCGGTGCGTCCCACAACAGACTGAGGCAAATCGACTTCGCCGGGGCCTGAATCATGGTAGTATGTAGTACTAGGTGCAAGGGTAAATAGATTCACCAAGCTACATGACTGTCTCTAGACCGAAAAACGAGAAACGAAATTGATCATATTCTGATAGAGGACAGGCACGCGTCCAGTGTTTTACGCGTACGTACACTCCGAGGGCCAAACGTCGACTGGAACCACTATCTTGTTGCAGCCAAGATACGCAACCAACTCTGTGCAGCAAAATATGTGCGCCGGAAAGCGCCAGGAAAGTCCAACGTCGAAAAGCTTAAAATAACAACAAATGGCCAATGCATTTGCTACGCACACCTGCTCTCAGAGAGCCCTCTTTAACCGCCATATGCGAGCAGTGGAACCACACTTATCGTTCATTAAGTACCGCCGCCGAATAAGTGGTCGGATTTCAGCGAGCCAGAACAAACAACTGGTACGATGAGCAGCCGTAGAGAAAAATGGCGCCACGCTGCGAGCGGACCCAATGCGAGCTATGTGAGACCGTTATAGGGAACTGAAGAGGGAAGCGAGACGTATTAGCTATAATAAGGAGAGAGATGCTGAAATAGTGCGAAGAGTTTGAAATGCTGGCCGACAGGAAAGACGCCCGAAAACGTTGCCAGATATTTACACGATTTCCATAGGCTTTTAAGACCAGGTCGAACTCCTGTAAAAAAAACCGCGACCTAGTGGCTGATGTTGAAAATGTACTTAAGTTATGGAAGAAAAATTTTACTTTTTTTTTGTGGAAACGACAAACCCGTACCCGCAGTCGATGGCGATGGGGTCAATGTCCCACCGCCTGACTATGACGATGATAAATATCGATTACGTGGCTGAAAAAAGAACAAAGCTCTTGGAGCTTACGCGGCGAGTAGGTGATAAGGTGTCTGTATCAACTCTTACGCAGAATATAGACAGATGAACGCATGCCCGACGACGGGAATTTATGTGTGCTCTGTCCAATCCACAAGAAAGGTGACCCTGCCATACGCGCCAACTACCGCGTAGGTTACAGGGTCTTATCGAGCGTATTGTGTGAAAGACTGCTGCCCACCGTCAACGAACTGACTGGGCCTTATGAACCGCTTATGAATTTGTGCAAATGGCTTGTTATAGCTTAAGATAAATGCGCTAGCTTCTTCTTTATGTGTTTCCCGAGAGTTTAATAACATGAAATACTGTTTCCACGCTGCCATCTAAGCCGCAGCTACGGCGTTTTCTTTTGTATGGAAGTCCTACTCTATAAAAATACTTTGCACGCAGCCGAAGGTTGGTGATAATAGCTACAATCCTAAATACCCTTCTTCCCTTGACCTACATAGTAGCCCTGCTGGTATTTTCCGGATAAAATCAGGCCAAAGCTCACGTGCCTCTTGGAAGTCTAGATAGCTTACTACCTCATCTTTGCTAGTTCCCGAAAGTGCAAGTAGATTTTTGTTTGTATTTATCTGAGCGGATAACCCAGTATCGCCACTGAAGATTCATTCAGACAATCTCCCGCCTTGGCCAATTCGTGTGCTCTCTGATTGCGTTCTAAGTTATTATGACCGATAGCCCAGATGCCAGCGTAACTCCATCTTGCATTCTTTGACTATCTTATCCTTGGTTTCCTTGGCCTGTCAATCTGAGTAAATAACCCTACTAGTTCTTCTGGTATCACTATTATTTAGTATCCTAGAGACTTTACATATACCCAGACGTGCGCATGATTTGACTGCCGCAGGTTCCAATTGGCACCAAACTTTTCGGAATAAACTTCTGTCCCTACACTGCAGTCCATCTTTGACCCGTCAGTGTGGATACCGATGGCTTCTTTATTGGCCTCTTTTCCATTCCCTTGTGGATGAAAACCGCATATCCACACTCAAGCCAAAGTCCATGTTTGATAGGGTGTATCTCGTGGTTCTTATTAGTTTCGGACTAAAGCTTAAATGGAGTTAGTCAAAAGGTCCTCGTATTCTTCAGCTCCGACCCTCTGAATCTAGCTGCTAAGTACATCGGAATTTACCTTAGGCATAGTTCAATGGCCATCATATTAAGGACTACATTCAGTGCTTTTGTGTAGCAGGACTTCAGTGCCCCAGTTATCCCCGAACGTGCCGCTCTTTGTATGCTGCTTAGTTTACTTAAATATATTGTATTTTGTTTGCTTAAAGCTGGCCACCATACTATGGCGGCACATGTAAGGATTGGCCTACAGTTGTTCAGTAACAGGCCCTTGCATATATGAATAGTGCACTCGTTCTCTTCCTTGCAAAATATGTTGCATAAATTTCCTACGATTTGGCTTCAATTTAAGTAAAATCTTATTATGTAGCTAAATTTATTTTTATCGAAAAACTAGAGCATATATAGTCGTGGGGTATTAATTTCCTTTTTCAAAACTTTTGCTTCCTGAGGTACATATGTACCAACGCATACCATTGCCAACGCCAATGTTTATACACGGCGTGAAGTTAAAACGAAATCTTTCATAAAGTTAGCAATAACAGAAAATCAGAAGAATTCCCAGTTGCAGTAAACTTTCTTTGCTCGCTAACAAGAAACAAATATACCGAGAGAATCGTGCTCGCTTGCCT
>NW_023458555.1:25040219-25046789 GCF_013731165.1 Rhagoletis pomonella | reverse complement strand
GTAGATAGAGTTAAATATAAGACGCACACACACACACACACTCACATGTTTGTATGTGTAATGATGGTTGTATGCAAAAGTTGAAGTTAATGCAAAATTATTAATTGGTGCATGAGAAAATTTCTAAGTTGTAGTTGAATAAATGAATAGTGGCTGCATGTAAGCAGTTTTGCGACACGTTTTTAATTGAGATAAGCGCAGTGTAATTTGGTTAATAAATCTGTTTTCCCGGTATTAGTTAGCCAAGATAGTATCACTTTGTAAGAAGTGTCGGATTATGCGCGCATTAAATGAAATATGTGTGAATTTATTTCTTTAGCAGCACATAAAGTTAACAACTACTTTCGTGCGGCATTATTTTACAAAGTTGTAATTGATCTCTGCCGTTAGAATTTTACATTGATTTTTAACTGAAGTCCTTTAGAAGTGCTTTCTAAAATTTAAGCAGAAAATCTAACTGTGAGACTAAGAAATACAATGATGAGTTGGCACGAGGAGGGTGTTTAACTGGCTTAGTAGGATCGTCACCATTTTGTAGATTCAATGGGTTATCTTTGAGAGCCATTTAAAATGGTCCAAAAGAAGTAAAGTCGGAATTTTAGTGCTCTCACCACCTACGATTGTTCTATACCGAAAATATTATACGAGTGTTTTTTTTTTTTTTAAATCAAAAAATGTTCCATGTATTTTATATGGGAAAAAACAAGTTTTCGTAAAAATGGTATAGAGTTCTTGAATATATGTTTCGATCGGAAAACTATGGTCCCTTCAGGAGACTACCAATAGCCATAGGCCCCGAATTTACCGAGATTAATATTTTTCAATTATTTTCAGAGAGTGTCGAGTTTTGTAGTCGAAAAGTACACTGTGTAAAGTTTGTTGAAAAATTCCAAATAGTTTTTTTTTTTAATCAGCAACTGAAAATTTGTGCAGTGTTTTGGAAATTATTATTTTTCTTTGAAAGTAAGTGTCCGAATGAAAAAATTTGTTGGGTGAAGATTTAAAAAACATTAAGCACTACAATGAAATGATTTGCGTTACAAAAATATATTTCTTTTGCTTATTATTTATTCTTTTCATTAACAATTGAACATTTAAACAATTTCTGTGCCTCGTGTATGAACATTTTTGCCAACAACTTTTGTAATAAACATTTCTGCATGTATCTATGAAAAAAATGCGTGCATTTCGAAATAATTTGGTCGGAATGAATTTTTACTTGGCAGTGTGCGCGCCCGACTCTTGCGGCTGGATCGCGCGCAATCCACGTTGACTTCTTGCACAAGTAAGAAATGCACGTTTCAATCGTTCCACTTTTATTTCTCATGCTGGAATTCGCATGCCCGCTAAATTGATAAGTATAAGTAATTATAAAATATAGTAGTAATGCAGAACGCCGCATAACGGGAGCAATGCGCAGTGTACCCACCGCTGCCCTTAAGGTCATACTGGACTTGACGCCACTATATATAGTCATAGAAAAGATCGCCAAAAAAACCTTCCTCAACTTTATGATGCAGGACACTGACAACGGAAAGGTGATCTCGAGCAGAATGTGAGATGAAATCAAGTTTAAAATCACTGACTCCCAGCTCAACAGGGATGACATGGGTACGATAGGGCAAACAACTTGGAATGGGGCAATCTTAAAAAACACCTTCATAGCCCACTCACCCTGGAGAGCTACCCTAGCATATTTACGCCATCAGTGTTTCTGCGGAAATAGTTATGCAGAGGCAATCAAGAAGGCAGAACAGGCTTATCTGCAGCGAAAGTCGGGCTAAATTAAAAGCCATTTCCTCATGTAAGATTAAATCACGTGTGGTAGGGGAACATGTAGCGAAATTAAACGCCATTGGGGAGAACAACACACTGCAACTGTTGTGGGTCCCGGGCCACAAAGGCATACAGGGAAATGAGGAGGCCGACAGACTAGCGAGTGAGGCCGCAGCCACTCAACCTATAGCAGCTGAACCCTTTCTTGCATTAGGACCTCACATCATCAAGGAAGAAGGCTCGGAGGAATACATTGGGAGAACACGCCTGGACGAAGGCCCAAAAATAAATATTGGAAATTTTCAAACATTTTAAAAGGTAAACTTTTAGCCTTCATTAGTCCCAAGGGTCAAAATTTACCTTTTTTATTTTTTGAATCCGATTTTCCTAACTTGCCTTAAGTCCGATCAATCCCATTTTATTTTATATATATTTTTTTTTCTAAAAAATTTAAATTTTCTTTACCGTGGATTTTTACAATGTAAATGAAATATTTTTTGGCTATTGTTAGCAATTGGACCCAGAGGTGACAAAGGACCATATTCTAACATAAGAGAAATTTGAAATGTTCATTGGGTTTTGGGAGGATTAATTCCCCGTCAAAATAATGCCGTCCAGTTCGTTGAACAAACACAAAGCACTGGAGCCAGCATTTTACAATCAACTGGAGCCACCAAAAATAAACGCGGACCATACGTCTTATGTCAGTATGACATTAGTGCAAACCACCAATCCGCCAAACGTGGAATATGCAAACAAATTTGTAGGAAAATACCACCACATCAAACCAATTCGTTCCTTTGCTCAAAAAAGTTGCGTCTTACCAGTTCTGCAGAATTTTCCCTTCCATTTTTTATCTTCTATGGTTCTTCTATGTACATTGAATGGAATTCTTTTGAATTAAATAATCATATCTTTGAAATATCAAAGTCCTTAAGAAAAATCCTGACGCAGAGAAAAGCAATAAGAATGCAGTTTTAATATATTTGTCCGCTAGTTTCGCGGTTTTACATAAAAATTTAGATACAGATACTAAAGATTTAAGTTTTAGCGGCTATTGGCCAACAAATGATGGTAAAGTTAGAATTGCTGAATTTAATAATTATATATACATAAATAAACGATTGACTGAATGCACCAATGATAAATATGTATGCACGTTTGTGAGAGAATAATTGGAAACATAAAAACTATATGCTTGTGTTAGAAATATTAAAGGAAACTAAGCGACTATAAAAGAAGAATGTCAAATTCACATTAGACATAAAAATACGAACAAATAAAAAAATTTATTTAACGATTTCTTAAACTTCAAATTTTAGCGTTTTTCGTCAATTCAACTACGTTATATGACACTTACACATTTATTACCTATTTGTAAAGGTGATAGTGAATCGTCAAGGAATTTTTATGACGAAGCTATGGACGAAATAATATCGGGAAATCGAGAAGACGACCTTCAATACATAGCTGGGTTTTTGTTATTCGAAAATTATGAATGAAGAAAAAATCAAAACTTTTTTTATAAATTTCGCATATGCTTAAGAATTAAATATGTTAATATCAAATGAAATGCACAAAAACATTAAACGAATAAAAACTAGAAAATTGCCAAGCAGTTTTATAAGTGACTATGTTAATTGCTTTTATTTAATTTTCTTTAAGAAGCACAGAAGTTTGAAAATGCATTAATTACACTGGTATACAAAAGGGGAAAAATTTGTCCATTGTGAATGCAAATGGAGGTCAGCCCATCGAGTCGGGTTCGTGGTTATTTGAAGGTCATAATGTAAAGTTCGAAGTCATTTAAGGGTCAAAAAAGAAAAAAATTCAATAAAGAAAAAATGTAGGTTTCTGTTGTCGCTGTTAAGTACAGAATTGTCAGTTATATTCAATTAATTTTTCCCTACTTGACCTACACACATTGATCACACATTTATTGCATTGATTCACATTGATCGAGTAACATAGGGACACAGAGGTTTGGTTCAATATGCAGAAAAATGTTTTTTGTAAACGTGTGTAATAATCGAGATATAAGAATGTATGGGATTATCGAAATTTGTCCAGTTAATTAAATTTATCTAGTTATCAATATTTATTGGATTATCATTTGTAGGGCTTAGGAATTTTATCAAGTTATTTTAATTTATCGAGTTCTTAAGACTTGTCGAGTTATCAATATTTATTTATTTAATGAAATTTGTCTATTTTTCGAATCGAAGTTTTTGTCTGTCGTCGAAATTTTAAGGTTATATAAATTTAGCGAGTTATCACTGATTATCAAATTTTATCGGTTTACCAGAGTGTACCGAGTTATAGAAATTTGTCGATAGCTTTCGAAAAAAATGAAGCTCCAAAATTAACCGAGCTACCGAAATTTATCGAAACTTCTGAACGCACGGTTTTCAAAAAATATCGAAAATTATCGAAATTAGTTGAGCTATCGATTTTTTTGAGTTATCGGAATTTTGTGTTTTTAAATTCATAAAATTATCGATATGTATCAAATGTATTGGGTTACTTCCAATTCGCGCCAAAGTTGTCCAAAGACCTTAAAAATATAAAAAACGTGAATTCTTGTCACATTTTAGTTCAGAAGCAGGAAATTTTCCGATAATTAATTTTGTACCTTGTAAGTTAAACGATGTGCTAAGTTAGTCCAAGGGTCTTGGAAGTTAGACAAACGGTCGCATTTCGACAGTAACTGGCACCCCTTGATTCTACTTTTTGTACTATAGATATGCCTTAGATTTTTTATTTACTAATAAAACAAAATATTTCTTCATAATTATTAATAAAGCTTTTGTTTTTGTTTCATAATAATTGTTTAACTACACACAGACCAGACTCATAACTTCAAACCGATTTGTAAATCATTTGGCATAATGGCCCTGTAAGGGTAAAAGCACAATTCCCAAAAAAAGCGAAATGAAACACGTTTGAGCAAAATATTAATTTTTTATGAATTTAATTTTATGTGCCATAAACTGACTGCTGCACTGCATTGCCATATTGCCTTTGCGTCAAAATTAAGTTCTTGTGAAAAATTCTTTATCTTCTTCGACGGTTTTATTATTGCTCCAAATAAATTTAATGACCACTAAAATCTTCTTTTATGGGTATATGCAGTAATTTAGCTACGCATAAGATTGGCATAATAACAAATACATATGTATATGCATAGTGCTAAATATACATACATACATACATATGTATGTATCGCATATATACTTAATCGAATAAAACCCACTCTAAATCCCATAGGGCCAACGGGGCGTATGAGTAACTTAAAGTTTTAGCTCCCGCTCACACACATATTCATAGAAAGTTGGCTCATTTGAAAGTAGTTTACTCCTACTCTTGGCATTTTTAGTATGAGAATTTTAAATGTAGAGCGTTCAACTAAACTGAGAAACATTTATTGTATATGTAGAGTTAAATATATATATACATACACATGTACATATGCATATTTATCAAAGGAATTCTCTATCGACCAAATCTTTGCTGTTATGTGGCTCCCAAGCATATAAGTGCTTTCTTGTGGTCGCCTTAATTACTTGCCATACATTCCAAGTGCCCAAAAGTGTTGCGGCCTTTCCATTACCAACCTATTGAAATTACTAAATACACATATATGCAAGTACATACTTATCAAAGCAACAGCAATCAGCTGCTTTGTTATGCGTAATTGTGTACTTATGGACTCTCCACAATTTTACCACCAAAAACTTTCTTAATTGCTTAACCTCTATGTCTGAAAGTTGTCGCCATTATAATTACACTACAAAAAGGCAGTTGCGAAATACTAGTGCAGTTAGAAGACACAAGAAAGTATTTGAGAGAAAATAAAATTTCAGATTCAATTCTGAAATTACCATTTGATAAATTAAGTGAATTAGTTTGGTGTTAGGTTGATTAGAAATTGTTTTCTTAGGCTGTTAAGCACACAAATAACGAACAGGAAAAATTATTTTGGAAAAATTATTATTAGTCACTGATATAAACAACTTAAGGCTAAGAAAACCTTAAAGAGCCCATACTTTAAAAATGTATGCTACACATATAAAGTGTAAAGTCTTCGCTTCACACTTCGATCTACACTTTCAATTCACTCCTCATCACTACAGCTGCAACAGTAGTAATTTGACTGCATACCCTAATAGCATAGCTTCCTTCCAGGAAATGCCCGGTGAGAAAACCAATTACATGCCTATCTATTATTATTATTAAGTTTAAGTATGAGTGGGTCACATTTAAGCAGAACCTGACTTTTAAATAAATAGAACTCTTTAAAAAAATTCTCTTGCAAGGCTAACTCTATGCTATGACTGGAGCCACTGGCATAATGGGGAAAGACATACAATTTATAGCAAATAAGAATTATGTTGGGCTTATATGCCGATGGGCCTATATAGTCATACATTAACTCCTACTTGACACTTACTGAATGAGGAAAAAAGTGTTTCCAATTTTAAGCAATAATTAATTAAATATATAAATTAGCTATGTTTGCCAAAAAAAAAAACAATGGGGAAATTTTTCCACGCGCTTTATGCTTTATCAATACCTTGCAAACGCTGTCACTATTCACTAATTACATTCCTGAGGTCAATGTTATCAGTACCATGCCTTTCACTAAAATATCTCTAAACCTGCAAACAAAAGTTCCTGCGGTTATACTGTAATTCAAACAATCACACGCACTTAAACATAACTGCTTATTTCTGTCCTTGAATGTAGATCGAAAAGCTGCAATCACAACAGACAGCCAGCGCTTTCGCTACTCGA
>NW_023458555.1:25026453-25040119 GCF_013731165.1 Rhagoletis pomonella | reverse complement strand
TCGAAACATCGAGCAACTCTTTGTAGGTCCCTAAGGACCTTCTCACGGATCTAACGTCATCGGCACTGTCACTCATCGGAGGGTTAATTGGAGAACCAACCCATTCTCTAACAAAAGGGCAAATTTTTTGTGTGCAAACTAATCTGAGTTCTCCACTTGGGAAAAGCGTTGATACCAATTCGAATTCAAACTTTTTGTCAAACCTTTGGAAAAATGTTGTAAATCCACTTGAGAATCAAGAATTTCTCGAAGATTGGAAAAATGTTTGCTTTGCGCATATTGGGTTACTACTTAAAGTTTATAATTCCTGATAGTTAGCTTTGTATCAATATGCAAAAATTCATTATGGGCTGTCAGAAGATAATTCGTATTGTCCTCGATCAACCACCAATGAAATTTTTTTTGTCCCTATTCAGATTGATAGCTCTTATTTGGCTTTGTAGCATCGGCCTGAAGAAGTTGCACGACAGTGAGTCGCCTTGTATAAAACTTATTAGGGTCTCGAACAGCGTCAACGAAACTCTTCATAGCTTCATCTCGCAGGAATACCTCCCACCGTTCCTCCTCCTTCGGTATCGCTTAATTGTCGCCTGCGAAGAATTAGCTACAGGGTGAGTTTGCGTGCTGCACACTTCTTTGCTGCAGCATTACGGTACTCGTTGCCATACCAGTTTTTCTTGCGTAGGCGGTAGTATCCATCCACTCTCTGCGCAACGGCAGAAGGTATTTGGGAGATGGATTTCAACTGCTTATTTACGTCCAGCCAATGAAGGGTTTTTTTACAGACGGACATGGGAGGCCATAGCGATATTTCCCGGCAGTCCATTGTCAATGCAACTTCTCGACGTCGAACTTTTGTCGCAATGCCTAAGGCACATTCTTCATTGCGCATAGGCGGACGCAGCTTAACAGCAACCATATGGTGGTGGGAGCCGACGTTGTTTCGTAGGATAGAATGCACATCAAGTACGTTCGAAGCGGATCTTTCCTCTAGAACGCCATGATCAATTTGGTTATTCGTTCCTTGATCAGGAGGAACCCAAGGGGCTTTGGTGATGTTTTGTTGTTGATGTACATATATATGTAGTAAGTAAAAATCCCGTGTATTTTGTATTGTTGTCAAAACGAAAGAAAATAGGAGTTACTTTTCGTGATTTCGTTTTGTTGACATCCAAGAGTTACAGCGTTTCATCTTGGATGGCATTCTCCTGTGGTAGTTTACCACCTTGTATATATACGCCTGCATTGATATAAGTACATAGGTGCGCCATCGACTTATATGCACAATGGCAGCTTGACCTTCTTCATACTGGAGAAGGATTTCCGTTGGTTTTTTATAGTTGAGGATAAGGATATGTGTAGTAATAGGCGATATAGATCAGGAAGATATACGTATCGAGCAGTCGTCAGTGTGCGTGTTAGTGCTAGCAGTCTTGGTTGACCTCCTGAATAAAACCACTCATAAAGAGCTACAAGCTCCACTTTAAATAGTCTTATGGTGGAGGGGGCGTCAGTATATTGTTTTATGAAACAAAAAGTGTTGAGTACCTGCCAAAAAACCAAGTCAACAACACTTCTCCTACAGAAACTTTTCAATTAGCGCCTCTATTTGTCTGAGTACTTTTGGCGTTAAGTGTTGCTATTCAGTAATTTTTCACTTGTCCAGTAATAGGTACTATTTTCGCGTAATTTTAAGGAGCTGCTGTATTAGCAAGGAGGTCTCTCTGCCCTAGATATGCACTATTCGAAGTTATTTATGTGTTTTGAAGACTAAAACAAATGCATTAAACGCGTAATTACTTACATATATGCATTTCAAACGTCCATGTAATAAAATAATGTTTATAGTAAACCGATTTGCGGTGCTAAAATAAATAAAAGGTCAATTAAACGACTTAATAAGTGATTATTATTTTCGTATTATACCCCTGGCGACAATGAAATAGAAGAAAGAAAACCATTTTCCACTAACATAGTATGCTTTACGTACAATTATCGACGACAATTAACAATTTAAATATTGTTTACTAAGGCACAAAGTCTTAATGAAAACAATAAGATTCGCAGTTCATTGGCAATTATTTACCAAAGTAATTGACTCGTTGCAAGAAGCGTCCTTATCAACTTGTAATACTTTTCGCTTTTATTTGGCCGTAATGGTCAGGGAGAAAGTGCAAGTTAATGTGTATCTATGTATGGCTGTGAGGCTGTGTATGTGGGTGTGACTGTGCGTGTGAGTGAGGGTGCGGATGTGCGAACCAGGAATAACAATAAAGCCAATAACAAAAGGCTAAAGTGAAAGCAAGCGAATAAGTAATTGCTAGCGGCACAGCCTTCACTTAAACTACAGCACAAACAACAACACAAATAATGAAAGCGCTATTATTTGCTAAACGAACCAGTATAGCAAGCGGAAAGCAAGTACAAGTCGGTTTTTATTATATGAGTATAAGGGTCATTCCATACAAAATTTATACCACAAAATTTTTCGTGGTGTGAAATATTTTTTTTTACATTCTTTATCAAAAAAAAGAAGAGAACTATTTTTTTTTATTTCATCATGATATTCGAAAATCTTGGAAAGAATTTCCGAAATTTTGAACTCATAAGGAAGTAGGTATCTTTTTTAAAGTTTTTTCAGTTAATCAACATTTTTTTTGGAGTAACTGAGGTAAGTTATCAAAACGTGCGTAATTACCTCGGTTTTGCATTAGAGTGCGGTATAGATTTAAGTAAATATTTTTACCTTAAAAAAAATAAATTTTTTAAATAATATTTTTATTAATTATACACTGTTTCATTTTTGTTATTTTTTCAATCTATTTAGATTCTCAAACTATATGGAGTACACTGTAAAAATTTGAGAATGGAAAAAATTTAATTTTGTAGTGCAAGCAAAATTATTGATTTAAATTTATCTGACACTCCAACGTACATTTTGTTTACTTACTGATTTTCTCTGACAAATAGCTTATTAACGCGATAAATTTAAAAAAAGATACTTCTTTGTGAGTTTAAAGTTTTGAAATAAAAAAAAAAATATGTTTTTTTTTTCGATAAGGAATGTAAAAAAAATATTTCATGAATATTATGATGAAATAGAAAATAGGTATCTAAACTTGTTCGATAAAGAATGCAAAAAAATATTTCACACGAAAAAAAATTTAAGTGTGCATTTTATATGGAATGACCCATATACATTGAATGAAAAGGAGGTCTACATGAGTGAGGGTGAGTGGTGCGCTGCCATGCAAACACTTTATGCATAATTAAAACCTATAAAATATGGAAATGAGCCAATGCGCACGGCAAAGCCAAGTGGAAATTAAAAAAAAATATACGAGACAAGAAACGGGAATTTAAAACAAATATATTAGTTTGTGCTAGTGTATGCTTATTAAGCTCGCAGCCTTATTGAAATTACTGACTCCTAGCTGAGCAGAGAAATGGAACAATTTGTTGGTAAAACACACAATCCAAGTGAGCGGGTGGGCAAAAAGAAAAAAACAAATAACACGGCTATCAAGAGGACAATAAACAGTTGAAAAGTGGAAATAAGAAAGTGAAAACATGTTAAGTGTAGTCAACAACAACAACGTTAATTTTAGCGCCAAAAGTGGCGGTAAGTAGAAACAAGAAACTCACTGCTAATTAAACCCCATATTTAAATGAGAATTTATACAAAATGGTGGCTAACGTTGACATTGAATGCCAATAGTGGGGTAAATTGAAAGCGAAAACAAAACTGAAATTGAAACTGTAACCACAAGCGGCAGTCAATAACACCAAAATCGACGCAAAGGGACGGCTGGAAAAGTTCACAGCATTGACACTCTGATGTTGACGTTAACTAGTCGTGTGTGCGTGTGCGTATACCTAAATGTATGTATGTATACTAATTTACATACATATTTATCTACTATAAGTATTTCAAACAGCCAACTGTGTCACGGGCACCATGCCATTGCTGTCGTCGCCATACCGACTCTGCTTCAACGCCTTCGGAGTCTTTACGGTGCCACAACTTCGCCGGCGCCGTCGTTGTTGGGCTGCCAACAAACCGCAACTAATTACGCAGTTAATGTGCTGCATAATAATATAAGCCCACATATAAGTAAAAATATCTACGCCCCTTTTTGTTGGTACTCGCAAGGGCGGGAGTTTAATAATAAAAAAAAAAAAAATGCCTTAACCCTTAATTAGGCGCATGGGGTCAAGGCCATTTCAAGTTGAAAAAAAAAATGTCTTGGAGTGCTTGGAGCGTACTCGCGCTCTTTCTAGCTTCCTAAGTCCCTGCAGGTAAATTTTTATTTTTTTTTTATGTTTGAAGTCGAAAATATATATATATATTTTTTTGTTAAGTTAAAGATAATAGAGTACTTTAATATTTCTTGATCATACACACCTCGTTTTTTTCATTTAGTTGTATGATTTTCTTTATGCGCCTAATTAATGGTTAAGAAATAATCACTCATAATTCCACCCTGAAATTAAAGCTGCCAATTTTGAATTCACTCTTTCTCAGCTAGCTTTAGAGTTCCACTGTTTTGCTCAGAGTGCTGTTCTTAGGCAAAGTAAAGGTAGATTTAAACAGCTATAACAACTATATTGGGTCACATGCGTGAGCTCTCACACCATTCGATTCCCTCTCTTTGCCAAAGTGTAGAGTTGCTACTTGAGTTTCTGTACAGGGCGCAAAAGAGATATGTATATACATAAATATTTGCATAACGTCGTGATGATCCAGAAACTAAAATAATTGGCTTATACGCGATTAAGATTTTTTCACGACATAGCAGTGACATTTTTATCACTTGGGTGGTAGCTAAACCGTACATCCATATTAAAGAGCGCCTAATACTATTACTCAACTACACTAATAAAATTTTTCAGGTCCAGTTAAGGGAAAAAATACACATTCGACCGAACGACTAATGGTTGCAGCGCTAAATTAAAAGTAGAATATATAAATCTCTCAATTTAATTCATTTTCTTTAAATTTTTCCTCGGTCGCAGACAAATTACAAATAGAATATTGAAATGAGTGAGTCAGAGACTGGGGCAAAGAAATCTGAAGTACTAATATCCGAATGTATTTTCATTTCTAGATACTTCAAAAATCTACCAAAACTTATATCATCCAAAATACCAACCTTCGACGAGGAAAAATTCTAACTTTGATAGAGAAAGCTAAAAAAATGGCAATAATAAAAGCGCATACATAACTTCCATGTATAGTATGTATCTATGGCTGAATTTCTTTATTCATTCTGAACGTTTGGAATAAACTTTTTTGTTTACTTATTCTTTAGAACGTTCCTGATGATATGTTAACGTATATTTCAATCGCATTCTGTTTATTCTGGTTGTGAAATGGGATTATCCGGAATGTATAAAGAAACGAAGCCTATATAAATATGAAAGCTTGTATGCCTGGGACAGTTTTAGTTTTTTAAAATTTACGAATTTCCCTCGTGTTTGGATTATTTGCCCTACGTTGAAGTTATTAATAGTTTACAATGGGAACAATTTTACTCGCCATGGGACATACATATGTATGTATAGACCTACCCCAGAAAAATTCCAAATCACTGTAAGGAAGAAATAACAGTAAAAACAATAACAATTAAACAAAAGCTCTTATCTACACGCGAAATACTCTGCAGCTATTGAAAACTGTTTTCCCCTTCTCTAAAAGCTATCATTGTTCTCCCCTCGATGAAATGCTTTTGTGAAATTTCCTACGACTCTCAAAAACACGTCAGTAAAACTTTCTCGCCTACTTGTAATTGCGATTTAGTTAAGCAATTGTACCAAATGGTACTTATGGATGCATGTTGAAAGTAAAAATTTAATCCGTTGCTCCCTTAGTCGGAGTGTACATATTCGCCATTTGCGACATACGATTCCATCCAAATAAATTCATTTTTCTTGTGTATTACGAAAATTAAATAAATAAAAGTTTGATATGTACGCAGCCACCCATTTATTTATTCATTTACCAGTACTTATAGCACTGGTACTGCTTACAGTGCCTCATAAGAGCGTTCAAAATAGTTTACAAGTTAATTTTTTACAAGTTGGAAAAAGGGTTACCTAAGTGCTAACTTAAGTCGCGATATCTTAATTTTTGTTTGAGTTATTGTGTACAAGGATAGATAGACAAGGCTTAGTCGACTTCTCTTTGTGAAGTGAAACTTCTTTAGCGGCGGTTGGTTGGTTGTGAGTAAATTGGCGAACTCGACGGAAATTGCAGACGGAAATGGTTGGAGTGCTTTTTGAGTGTATGCACATGGTATTAACTTAACAAAAACTTCCGAATAAAAGGTTAAAGAATAACACTTAGAAAAAACGAATACATTTTTTTTGCTATCGATATCTTTATCGGTTTTGTTATCGGTATTTTTGTCGACATTTCTATCGATTCTTGTTACCGATTTTTTATCGAATATTTATTGATTTTGTTATCGATTTTCTAATCGATTTTGCCACCAACAGTATTATCGTTTTTGCTATCGAAATTTTTATCAAATTCGTCATCGCTTTTGTTATCGATATTTTTATCAATATTTTGATATCTCCTTGTCAGTGGTTGTTTGAGTTACTGTATATATCCGCTATGCTACCTATGTAACGTACGATTACATATGGCTCAATAAATTGCCAGTTAATTGACTTGTAAATAATTAAATTAGTTTTAATATTGCGTCTCGAAAGCAGACGTTAAGTGTAGAATTAAAAAAAATTTTGTTTGTGCAACACTTACATAATAAATTAACAATTTCAGTAACAAAATTACGGTTTGAGTTGTGAGTAATGATTTTGTCGATTTAATTATTTTTAATTTTGTTATTCTTACAGCCAATTTCACGAAAGTAACACTGTGAGACAAATGGTAGGGGTCAGTGATCGGGAAGGGTTCAAACTACCGGGGAAAGTTATATCGGTAAAAAAGAAGTTATACGTGTCCCGGCGTTTCACTGGGTCACGTCTAGGAATCGAGATATATCGATTTGAAGTTAGTAACTATCATATAGGGGAAATTGTCACCTTTGGTGGTCTTTTTTTTGACATAACTCGAGAACCACTTGTCCGATTTTGCTCAAACCAATTTAAAAAAATTAAAAATTACAATTCCTTTAATCTGTTCGTATAACGTATATCTATATAATCAACAGTTTTAAAAAAATTTAATATTTTAGGCAAAAAATATTTTTTTTCTTCATACATTTATTTTTACCGGCAAAACTGTTGATTATATAGAAAAATGTTATATGAACAGATTAAAGGAATTGTAATTTTTAATTTTTTTTAATTTGTTTGAGCAAAATCGGACTAGTTATTCTCGAGTTATGTCAAAAGAAGACCACCAAAGGTGACAATTTCCCCTATATGATAGTTATATATATATCTCGATTCCTAGACGTGACCCAGCGAAACGCCGGGACACGTATAACTTGTTTTTGACCGATATTATATTTCCCGTTGGTTTCATCCCATCCCGATTTTGACTGTCGCATAGTGTAATTTAAGTGAAAAATTATTTACATTTTTTGATAATTATATGGAAATTGACAGAAAATAAAAAATCATTTTCCATTTAAATTGCCGGTGAAACCGGCTTTGTTGGCTTTAAGAATCTTTTTCTGAAAACTTAAAATTATAAAATTCAGAACTTTTAAGATTCTTTTTAAAGCTGTGAATCAAATAGATATTTGAGTAGTCCACCTGCAAAGTGCGCTATGTAAAATTTTTTCGACTTTTAGTTTTTGGCGGATTACGTACCAGTATTTATCACAGTAAAACCCGCTTAAGTACCTCGAAAAATGTCAGCTTTTTGAGGTACTTAGGCGGGTTGGGTACTTAAAAGAACCCGCTGAATTACCTCGATGTGGGTACTTAAGCGAACATAATTAATAATATAGTTAAATCTTCTTGTTAACTTACATAAATATGTAAATCCTTGTATAAAATATGAACATTTAATACAAACAGAAAAAAAAAAATAAAAAATCTGAATTTTTTTAATATTTTTCCTGTTAAATTTTGATTTTTTTTTTTCATCAAAATGACCTGGGCGGTGACAATTTTTTAACGACAAAGATTTTCCGTATTTTCAGTGAAAATTCGACAGTTTGGTGGGTGTTTCGTTTCATAAAAACTTTTTTCAATCCGATTTCAGTTCCATAAAAAACTCCACTAAGAAATGGCAAAATGAAAAAAAAAATCATAATTTATATCTTATTCATACATAAATAATAACTGCATTTGCATTATTTTTGTTTTACAAATATTCAAATCATTGAAAAGTATTAAAATGCGCCCAATTATAATATGAAAAAATTTAAAAATTTTTATGCGAAAATCTTTTGACCGAAGAATTTAGTTTTGTCGCTATTGTCGCGACATTTTTGTCAGAGTGAAAATTGTCAATATCATTGTCAGACAATTGCCGACAATATTCCAGTATTTCCAAAAATTGTCACAGTTGCCTATAGGGGTCTATGAAACAGGAAAAATGTCGCCGACAATTCTGGCTTTGAAGTTTTTTCGAAAAAATCGACACTTGTTGCATCTATCACTTTTATAAAATAGGCCTCTGACCTTAAGTTTACGTGCTTCGGCTCTTTGTTTGTGTTATCTCAAATCTTGAGATTTTCCCCACAGTATTATTTGATGCCAGAACTGATTTTATTTTACTCTTTATGAATTAGATGTAGGTAAATTTAACGATTTCCAAAAGTACACGGCAGGGCATTTTATTTTTCAATAATCTTACTGAAACTGTGAAGCAAAATTGAACCGATTTAGTGGCATTTTCCGTAGGCGCCTGCAATGCTTTTTATTGCTTCAAAAAAATACTCATGAAGCATGAAAAGTTATGGCTCAATGCCAAGTGAACAGAGCGTAAATGCCAACACAAACAACCATTATAGCAAATAGTGGCTATAAGTAAGCAAACACACAAAATTACACCCACCCACCTACACTGTAGCACATTGTATGCGCATACTTTCAATACATTGAATGAAAATATACTATGAATGCATATAACTGCCTTGCGCCATACATTTATCATACAAACAAGGAATACCATTAATGCCCAGATAAGCAGAAAACAAATCTCGATAAAAGTAAGGCACATTAAAATCCAGAAATGAAAATACGATGCCAAGCGCACTGAGGGCTAAATGGCAAATCACCCACTTCCTACACCACATTGACTTTGTTTGCTTCGAATGTGAAAACAAAGTGGGCAGCCAAGCTGAAAGTAGATTTGAGATTTGTGGAGTGAGATAGTAGTGTAGATTGAGGGTGATGAAAGCACTCTCGCCAAGCAAGTGACCAAACAATAAAGGTTCCCACGCACGCATATAAAAAGCAATTGTGCGCTATGCACACAGATAGGCAAACTAAACGATCGAAAAGCGAGCTATAGTAGAAAACATTTAATGAAGTCTATTTATGTTTGTAAAAGAGTAGTGCTTGAAACAGGGAATATTGATTAATAGCGTCGATATTTTCGAAAATTTAATCAGTTATGCCTGTAAGGCATTGCATTTACATACTCACTTAGTTTTGTGTGTATTTATCTATGGAGATGTATGTAAGTATCGTTTTGCTATCCAAAAACGGTTTTCTAGGATGTTATAAAAGAATTGCATATGCTTATACTTATATATTTGTACGTACGTATGTATGTACGTATATTAACATGTGCTTCTAGAACATAAATCATTTGCTTAGGAAAGCAAACACTCAAACCAACTGAAAATTAGTTCGATGCAAAAAGTTTCAATAAAAGCTTAGCTTTTGGTGTCATATCTTTTGGAGAAATGCAAATCATGACCCTTTTGGTGAAGCATCCACAATAAGGGATACATATGTAGACCATTTAAAACGTAGCGTAGGCGCTCGTAAATGTATGTGGAGCTGTCATTGCTTTATAAAATTTAATACTTCTACTATGTAAATCTAATTCAAAGCATTCTTCATTAAAATAAAGTATCTGTGTCGTAAGGTTTTACTAGAGTATTAATAGCTTTATTGTGCTTAAGCATTTAGTTGGTTGATTTGGAGGTTACATCTTAACTTACAAAGAGCACAACGACTGGCTCATCTATGTGTAACGGTGCGAATCCGTTGGACGAACCAGTCGGTGATGGAGAAACGGCTACACCGTAGCACTTCTGTTACATTAAGGTCATTGACCTTTTTGACTCAAAATTGTCAATATTTTCTAAACTTAAAATATTTACGTAAAATAACGTTACGAATTCCTGAAGAACTCAAACCTAAATTTAAATTTGAAAAACCAAAGTTGTTTGTTTCTTTTGCAAGAGAAATAATTTTAAAACTTACGTGAGCTACATACATTAAGGTCATCTGATGATCGGTATTAGACTGCACTTTTTACTCAAGTATTATTTACGATATATATATATATATGTATATATGTATATATATATATATATGTATATTAGGGCGGGTCAATTTTTTTCGACATCGTTCCTAGTGGATTTGGAGTCTACATGAAATTCTAAGAAAAAAAGTATTCTAGACCTTTGGTCTAAAATCCATTTTGAGCCTGCGCAATTTTAAAATAAGATATCTTTAATTAATTATAGTTAATATGATGATTAATATTTACTAAAGTGTTACGATTTTTTTTTATATAAAAACTTGTGCTTGATAATCGTTTGATACAAAAAGTTAATTTCTGATATCTAGAATCGCAAGATGGCGCTACAAAGCAAATCTATGCTAATCTATATACTTATTTCTAATAGGTATTTTTCTGCTACCAAAAGATATCTCCTTTAATGTTTTATCAAATTGTATGAATGATATCGCATTTTGAAGGAGAGAAGCTCACGTACATGCACATTGCACAGTCACATTGTTCAAATCTAATTATCTATTTATTAAAAAAAAAATAAGTTTTAAAATGCTGAAAGCACTATATCTGTTCAATAAATCGCCATATATTCCATAATACTTCATCAAATGGAATGATAGAAACACCATTTTGAAGGAAAGCTTCACTGCTTGATGTAAGAATAATAACCAAAACTATTATGATTTAGACTTAAGAGGTCTCAGTAGAAGGGTATTTTCTCACTCTTTTTATGTCTGTCCTTCGTGTTCCAATTTCTTTTTTTCAAATACCAACACATCTTAATTCAACTTGGAATGACGCTCGTTTATTCTACCTTTCTCTTTCAGCCTTTGAAAAAGTTTATCAGCAAAGAAATAAAAAGAATAAGAAAAGAGAAAACGAATAAGAGAATGCGCAAATATATCAGAGTCGAATAGTTGTTGTTATATGCCCCAAGGTCAATGACCTATAATCACGGACCGTAAGAGTTACAACTCTTACTAAAAAAGTCACTCTTTAGCAATTTTTTTTTAATTTTTTCTAATTTCTCCTTAAATAACAGTTTTTTTCTGATTTTAATTTTACAAATCCAAGATAACAATTATTTTTGATTTTTGTCGAAATAATATGCAATTAACAGTTATTTTTGATTTTTAAATTATATATCTTAGATAACAGTTACTAAAGAATTTTATTTATAAAAGTCATCAATATTAACCAGTCACTGACTTTTGTTTTTGAAATCATACTTATAAAAGTCATTTGTACACGTCTTAGTAAAATTTGGTTCTCCAACAGCTTCTTAACTGCGAAAAATAAAAATGAAAAGTCGTTGACTCATTTTTATTGCTGACTTTTATAAATAAAAGTCTTCGATAACTGTTATCTAAGACATATGGGTGTTTCCATTAAAATGTCAACCAGGACTGAAAAAATAAAAACTACTGAAAAGGGGTTTTAAAATGAATTAATAAGAAAAAAATACTCGAATTTTTATATTATAGAAGTATTTCAGCTTATTGGAATTTTAAACTCAAAAATGGAAGAGTAAAACTGAATGTATCTTCGACTCAGTTTTCTCTAATGAAATGAACTATTTTCTCTTTCCTATTAACCAAATTAAGAGATTTGAAACATTGCAATTACATCTTAAAATCAAATTTGCAATAACAACTAACTATAAAAATGAGAAAAAGGAGAAGGTAGAGCTCGAATAACGGTAATTTTTTGATTTGCTTCTGATAGTATTCTAATGTCGCGTACGTTATGCAAAAACATTGTTTTTCTATGTCATTCGTATATTGGCAGTCCCAGGTAATGCAGATTACAATTCTTAAGCGAGAATTCTTCCAGTTAAAGATATGCAGTAAAATTTTCGTTCCAACCGAAGTAAAAAAAATTTTATTACCCTTTAAAGTTTGTCGCATACGTTATTGTAAGTATGAAAATTTCAATCAAATACATCAAAACCAATGTTAATTGCAAATTTTCCATTTAAATTATTTAGAATAGTTGTAAAACAATGAAACGGTGGCGAGAAGAGTTCTCAATAAATACATTTTATTACCTACGAGAAAAATTGTCGCGTACGTTATGTCGCGTACGTTATTATAATTTTTTTTTTAATAAAAACTAACCAGAGATAATTTCTATCAAAAAATGAAAGGATTGTAAAGGTACATTATTTAGCTTAGTTTAGGAATTTTTAAAGAAAAGAAAAACTCTCATGATTCGCAGACTTTCGCATATATGTATATGTGCCTTAAAACCACTTGTTTTTTTGTCGCGTACGTTATCACCTGGTTTTGAACGGATATTTTCCACACCAAAGTTTCAAGGCTGCTTATTTATTTCTCAAACATAGTACCCTTTGGTTGCAACTTAACCGTAATCTTTTTTTTCAGGAACTTCTATTTTTGATAGATTTACGTTACTTTATAAGCGTACGAATGTCAAGTACGGCTGTATGGAAACACCCATATAATATAAAAATCAAAAATAACTGGCACTTTCAGATTATTTAGATAAATATCAAAAATAATTGTTATTTTGGATTTATAAAATAAAAATCAAAAATTATTATTTTTTTAAATTTTTCATAAAAATTACAGATAAAAATGTATATTCAAATTTGATTTTCGGTGAAAAAAGAAATCGATTGGTATGTACATATTTAATGACAGTTTTCATCAATAACTATTATGTTCGGCCCCTGCCTACAATTAATACGAGAGCCAACGACTCCTGGGTAAAGTAATTTATTTTTTTCGGTGCTATTGCAGAGATGATTATACTTTATTGGCCTTTATTTCACAAAACCAATTAGTTTAGATTTATTATAGTAGATTTGTTATTTTTTAAATTTGTTTTTAAAAGGGGTTAGCTAGGTGTAATACGAAGACAAACAGACCGCATTAAGGTACTCGAGTAAAATAAACAAAAACAAATACAAAGTATGACATTGCTATCTAGAAAAAAATATATATATATATATTTTAAGATGGCAGCTGGCTTAGCCACGAGTTCGTAAAATTAAGATTAAGACTCAACTTAATGTCGTAAAAATTTCATACGCTAGGTTTTGCCCTGTCAAATTATACAGAACTTAATCTACTTAATACAACAAATTCCCTTATGCATGCCTATTAAGGTCAAAGTGCACAACAACATGCATGTGTGAATTGTGTATGTATGTATGTAGATATGTAGGCACGTGCTTTACGATGACACCCAACTCCAGGCTTACGCCAAAAATTTTAAACACTTTATGCCACATTAATGTGAATC
>NW_023458555.1:25007336-25026353 GCF_013731165.1 Rhagoletis pomonella | reverse complement strand
GGAACCAGCATTAACACCGATAATAATGTCAGCATTGAAATCCAACGTAGAATCACTCTTGCCAACAAGTGCTACTTTGGACTGAGTAGGCAATTCAGGAGTAAAGTCCCTCTCGACGTACGAAAACCACGCTCTATAAGTCACTCATCATGCCCGTGCTGGTATATGGCGCAGAAGCATGGACAATGACAACTTCCGATGAGGCGGCTCTTGGGGTGTTTGAGGGAAAGATTTTGCGGAAGATTTACGGTCCTTTACGCGTTGGCGACGGCGAGTACAGCAGACGATGGAACGATGAGCTGTATGAGCTTTACAACGATATGGACATAGTGCAGCGCATTAAAATACAGCGGCTCCGCTGGCTTGGTCATGTCGTTCGAATGGACACCGACGCTACAGCTCTGACAGTATTCAGCTCGGAACCCGCTGGTGGTAGCAGAGGAAGAGGGAGGCCTCCACTGCGATGGAAAGATCAGGTGGAGAAGGACTTGGCTTCACTTGGCGTTTCCAATTGGCGTCAGTTGGCACAGAGGAGAAACGACTGGCGTGCTTTGCTGAACTCGGCCAAAATCGCTTAGGCGGTTACAGCGCCAAAATAGAAGAGAAGAAGAATGTAGATACATATTTGTGCAACAAAAGTAACCGCAACCGCAAATCAATCTCAATTCTACGATTATTTGCTTTGTATGTTAAATGCTTAAGTTAAATTTCTGTTATTGGCGTAAGATAGACAACCGAATCATAAAATTAAAAGGGACTTAACAAAGGCAAAATTGAAAAGCGAATACTATACATACGTAGGCATTTTTCAAATAAATAGCGAAGTGGTGCTATGTATGTATTTGGTTGTGGAATGCGGAAATATGCAAAAGCAAAATTTACGTCTGCCTAGGCTAAATACATATGGATAACCGCAACACTTGCGGTGTGGCTTTTAAGTACATAAACCACAAAACACCGAACACAAACTTACTTAGTCGAATGCAAGCAAAAGTTCAGCATAGTGCAACATTGCGAATATTTAGGCAAATAAACAGGAGGAGCAATGTATATATGTACATGAACATTGCACACACTTGTAGAAGGATAGCGAGCTCAGCAGCGAAATGGCATGTAGTTATCAGCAAAGAGGCAACAACCATGCTAAAGCGATGCGGCCGCTGTGTTGTAGTGGTTAGCAGTGCGCGCTACCACTACGCAGTGCCTGGATTCAATCCCTGATCAAAGCGACATCGCAAAAAAAAATATAGAAAAAAGTTCTTTTCTTAACAGCGGTCACGCCTCGGCAGGCAATGGCAAACCTCCGAGTGCATTTTTGCCATGAAAAACAGCTTTTCATAAAAATACAATCGTCGTTCGGAGTCGGCGTAGAACTGTAGGCCCCTCCGCTTTGTGGGACATCATCAAGGCGCACGCCACAAATCGGAGCAGAAGCTCGGCCAAACACAAACATATACCACATACATACATATCTTCGTAAATATGTATGTGCCTGTGTATATAAATATTTACGTACAAATATACCACATGTACTATTTAGTTAACCACACGCCAATTGCCCTTCGCAATGAAGGATATGCAAAGCATTTCCGTAAAATTTATATATGAGCCCATGTGTGCGCTTTTGATGCGCGCATTGTAGGAATTCCTTTAAACTTTCTGTGCAAGTCAAGTAAATATGAAAATTTTTAAAGCGCAAATGTGTGATAGTTTCCATTGCAACTTTATGCTAAGTTATGCAATTTTTCTATACAAATAATGAATTTATAATTGTAAGCAATTTTCTGCTATGATTGTCTGAATTACAGTTAGCCATTCTTATGGTTTTTGAAGGTATATTTACAAATACATCATTATGTACACAAAAAAATTTCAAAATTTTGTAATAACTTACAGACTTCTTTAATCATACATGTGAATTTTAGTACATCTATAATTAAGATAAGTCTACGCTTTTAATTTTTAACACATACATATATACATATCGATGGCCCTTTGCAATAGTGACACAATTCAAAATTCAAAAAATAAAAGCTTTTACTACTGTTAAGTAGCTTTTGTTCCATCCCTTACTTAAGTAAGCAGTAAGGTTTGCTAAAGTAAGTACATGGATTCGCCAAGGATTAGAGACACGCGCCACTTAAAAGTAGTAGGAGTTTTAATTTTTTTTTTAATTTTGAATTGTGTCGTCATGCCACAGGACCATCGATATGTCGGTGGTAATGAAGATCGGTAAAAGGCGTAGACACATGGCGTATGAGTAACATAATTTCCTACTCATTCTTCATAAAAAAAAAGAAATCATTAAATTAATTAGTGTGTTTTTGATCCGCCAGTCAGTTTTTTCTAACTCAAGTGTCAACAGAAATTATTTTTCAATAATAAATAATCAAACAAAAATATTCTGAAAACATATATGTACATACATAAAAACTTACGGTTGCTCAAAGCCTGGTTGAAACTAATCTTCCGCTAACATCGTTATCGATGCCTTTGACCCCATTCATATAACATGGTGTGGGTAACGTCGATAACGATGTTTAACCGGAGATTACCGTCAACCAGGCTTTGAGCAACCGCCCCTCAGACTTTTAGAAAGTAGGTAACACTTTTAATTACATTTTCTAAAAGCTACCTGTAAAATAGCCGTCTACCTTAGCAAGCAGATACGCATTCATTATCAACAATAGAGAAACTGGTAAACCGACATACTTTGAAAGAAGGACAGCTGTCCTTCGGCCTGACTTCCTTAGAATTAATTTTAGCAGCAAAGGATTAAAACCGGTTTACTCAGTTAAAAAAAAAAAACACTGCAATTCGATTTAAATTTTGTCAATCTTCGTTTGGTGATTCCACCAAACTGATTTCTGTAGATTAATAGAGTTTATATGGTTTCCAAATTGGTTGAAAAGTGCGGCCAAAATAGTCATTCAAAAATTTCCGTACTTGCGTATAGTTGTCGTTGCAACCAGTTTAACTTTAGCTATTTTCGTATTTTGTTTTACTCCGTATCCGAAATTTAACTTTGTTATAACGATAATGAAGTATCTAATAAATGATAAAAATGATTACGAAAAAAAGTGCAGGCAAAATTGGAGAATCACATCAAGTTATCGAATTTATTCGAAGTTCATAGTTATCGAAATTTATCGAGTTATCCCAGTTTATCGAGTTACCGCAACATATCAAATTATTCAAATTAAAATTTATCAAGTTATTATTGATGTTATGTGAATTTCAATTATTTATAGGGTTATCGAAATTTATCGAGTTATCGTAATGCATCGAGTTCTTTCAACTTATAGAGTTATTTTATGTATTTATGTATATAGTATATTTATCGATTTACTGAAATCGGTCGATTTATCGAAAATATGTCGAGTTATCGAAATTGCAAAGTTACATAAGTTTATCGACTTACCACATCTTAAGGAATTTTATTGCGTTAATGGAGTGTAACAAGTTATCGCAATTTCTTCGTGGCTTTCGAAAAAAATGTATCTATTAAAATTAATCGAGGTATCGAAATTTATCGTTTTATCGCTTTATATTGAAATATGCAGATTTTTGAGTTATCGAAAGTTATCGATCCCTCGAAACCCAGAGTTATCAAATGTATCGAAATTAGTCGTGTTATCGAATTTCATTAAGTTATGGGATTTAAGTGTTTTTGAATTTCATCGAATTATCTATATCAGAGGTGGGCAGCTTCGGCAGAGCATTTGTGTAGTGTGCGTGCAATTGATGTCACTGTGTGTGTGTGTGTTCGCTGTAATTGGCACCTCGAGTATGAATGGATAATGAAAACAAAAGTTAGAAACTTTCACTTTCGAAAAATTTCTGCTGGGTGTAAATCGATATAGAAGTTCTTTCATATTCATTTATTTTCTGGGAAATGGAGGAGAAGCTCGGCCAAACAGTAACTTAAACAGATATTGTTTAGTTTAAAAATAATCCTATATTATTTTTACACATTTAAAATTTTTTTTTTTTCTATTTCAGGTCAAAACATTATAGCAGATTTATTCGTTCAACTGGTGCTGCTTATTCTTGAAGCGACTCAAGGTATTTTTTAAATCTTTTATTCAAACTAACTTAATAAATTGTATGAATATACAACTTGTTTGCAAAGTTCGTATCAAACTATAAAATTTGTTTTGACATTTATTAAAAAAAATTACAAAATAAAAGCTTTTTTAGAAGGGCTGCTCAAAAAGGGCATACGTTGGTAAACAGATATCAGCCAACAGTCGCCTTGTTATGGTATGTTGAGGCTGAATTTTCCCCAACAAAAAAAAGAAAAAAAGAAGTAAAACAAGTGGCAACAAAAAGGCAGAAAATCCTCCGGTATGGCATTGCACTAAACAAAAACTTATACATAAATGGTAGATTCTTTACTACTGGCTCCAACACTGACACAATAGGTCCATTTATTATCTTCTCGGACTAAAATCTGAAAAGTGTCAAAATGAAAGAGCGTAAGCAAAATGCGCTCATTAAAAGAGAATAACTGGAAAAAGTAAAGGAACGCAAAAAACCAAAGCAATAATTGTATTTTATTTGCTCAAGCTAAACATTTGAAAGCTTGCATGGCTAGTCGGCAGTGGGTGAGCGTGCCGCTATTTGTTAGCTTCCAGCTTCCTAATTTTATTTTATTTCTTTTGAATCATGAAAAAGTATCTGTGAAGTGCAGAAGGAAAGTGTATTGAATGAACAATTCAATCAAACAAATTTCAGAATAAAACAGCCGAAAACGTATTCTTTTCACCACCATTTTCGGTACTTTTCTGTACATACGTTTCTGCCGCACACTTTAGTGGGAAAACGGATCATTAAAGTACCCGGAAATGGAATCGGTAAACGGAAAAAAATCCGGTTTTCAACGACTTTTTTTTTGTTTTCGGGTGGATTTTCGGATTTTTTGCCGGCTGGGTTACTATACAAATTATTTTGTGCCTCCTTCTACTTTCGAATCACTTTTTAGATTATTCACACCTTTTTTGTATTCTTTAATTTCCGTTAATTTCAATTGAGTTTAACATTTTTCAAGATTTTCCCAGCAAAAATTCTTCTGACTAAATCTGACTACTTCGGACTTTTTCTGACTATTTCTGGGAGATAAGCGCAATAATATTAGTTGATTCTGGAGTATATATCGAACATGGTGATATCGAAGGTAACGAGAACAATCTTCACATCTATCTTCGTGAATATGCCTCGGTGTTTCAAGGCAACGAATTTTCAATCCTCTAAGCTACATACATAATACATACGTGGTGTCACATACATATGTGGATAAGTAGGATTTTAGGCGTCTGCTATTACAGAATTGCTTTAAAAGTCCTATTAGCCAGCCTTCTAACTACTTACTTTCAAAATTAGCTGGTTGTGCAATACAGAGAGAGGCGACTCCAAGGTATGTCTTTGAGCCGGAGTCCTCACAGCTGCGACAGAGCCTACCGAAAGGTAAGCCCATCCTTTCGGCTTATACTTTTATGAGCCGGTACCCTGTGCAGACTGCCGAGCGTTTGTAGGTATCTTCTTTGTCCATTCCCAAAAGAGCCTTAGCTTAAGGTGGGTCATATCACACCCAAAACCGCCGGGTAATACACCTATGGTAAGCTTTTTAATAATAAATTTCGGCAGTTCCGCCCTTGATCTCCCTCAGAGGTGTGCCCGATGCGTGGGACACATTGGGTGCAGTGCTGTACCTCACCAGTTTATCCGTTGTCTCTTTCCATCATATTGGTCAGATTTGGCCGCAATCCGCTCGACTAATTGAGGACTAAGGTTAAAAGCATAGCGGAGCGGAGAGCAAAGCGACGAAAATAGCATGGAGCAAAGTGTCTATTACAAACCTGTATATACATACGCTTTGCTCCTCGCTATGCGCGCTCTCATTGAAACATATACGTTTGTAATCGACGCTTTGCTATCAATGAAGATCCTTGCACCAAACCCACAACCATCTCTATCCGGAAAGATATTTAGTCCGCCAAGAAGTGGACCCTTCCATGAATCCAGTCACTGCTGCTTGATAATTTCGTGTGGGGTTTGTGGTTAACCCCTTTTCTTGTACTTTTTTATGTTTTATAAATAATTCTATACGATTTTAATACCACCAATTAAAATTAAGTATAATAAAAAAATATATACATATATGACAATTGAAATACCCCTGCCCCAAATTAGCGACTTAAATTTTTATAACGATCCCATGCAATGCACACACTAAACAAAGATAGGACCAATGCCTTTGTACAATCCACACTCAAACGCACAAACCACATACCTGTGTAAATATTTACATACATATATTTTATTCATAAATCTAAACGACCGCAATTGCAATTCGAGGTGAATGACAAAGCAGCTTTTGAATATCACAAATATTCAAGTAAATACATTTGAATTTTAAATTTCGGCAATCAACTGAGGAGCTGTTCAACAAAGAACCCAACAAGCCCAAGTGCCCAGTGGCACTCATAAAGCGTTAAAAGAACACTATTGCATGTAGGTATGTATATAAAGATGAGGTAGCAAGTGTAAACATGCGCCTCTTTGGTAGGAACTCAAAATGTGTTGATGTAGAATTAGAATTGAATGACATGAAATGTGATGTTGTTTGAGTAGAGGGCAACAGTGGCGGCAAAGATGGCTGCTGAGCCAATGCACGCTGATGTAGTACATATGAATATGTATTAGTATGTATGGTTGTGCAATAAGCTGGCAGCAAAAGTGACACAGAAGAGAACTTTACGCAGAACTGGGGAAAAAACTACCTGTAAAACACACAAGTACAAATATAAAAACAACAAATGCAACAAAAAACATTTCAACAAAATATTAACAACAACTTGAGTATGAGTAGTAGTTATACCAGTTGCTAAGCCAATATTTGAGTGCCCGTGTGTTTTCTAAGCAGAGACAATTTGAATTGAGTTGCTTGACAGGCTTAGAAGGGGAAAGAGTATGCGAGGCATTGCAAGTAAAGCAAAAGTCAAGGACTAAGTAAATACACACGCACACACATACACATATTTGCAACGCATAGTTGCAGAGGATTGCTCAGGCCCCTAAAATGCCAGTAACCAACCACAACTCACTTTAATTTAAACAGAAAATGCTACATCTTTTGCGGTTTTGTGATGTTTGTACAGTTGCTTTTTTGGGGCGGCTTGCGGCATGAAAAGTTTCATAAAAGCTTTGAAAAACTACATACATACATACATACATACATGTAAAAATTCCCTGCAGCAAATCAAACTGGTTCAGAACTTGCGCTGAGCTAGCCTGAAACGGGACGGTACTGGTTCTTCATCTATCCCAACTCAATGCTTGCAACTGTCTTTTTTAACATGGCGATGTCCTACGAAGTGACAATTGTCGCCCTCTGCAGAACTTTTGAACTTGTTCTGAGCTGACTCTGGCTTAGATGGTTCTGATACAGTTCATATAACAACAGTTCTTAGATAGTTCAAAAAGGGTCACCTCCGGGCTAGAAAAAATGTGGTTAGTTTTGAGCTGGTTCTAATAAGTATAGTATGGAGCCTTTTCTTTAAATAAGCACGCAAACAATTTTGTAAATAGAAATACTTCATTATATGTTTCAAGAGCTATTTGTTTTGAACTAATTTACTTTTTGACGCAAACTGTGCTTTAAATTTAGGAACATAAAGTGTCAATTATTCCTTTATTTTCTAAAACCGTTATTTTTAAAAATAATTTATATTTGTTACGTATAATGGGTATTTCTGGGATACCTATAATTAAAAATCTGAACTAAGTCGTGTCAAAAAATGAGAAAAACGGTGATATATTGAATGATTATTCGTTATAACTCAGCGTTAAATTGCATTAAATTTATTGAAATGCAATACATGGACTTTCCGGCATCTCATAAGAAATATAGAATTTTGAATATTCACAATAGTTTTCATGCTAAATATTTTTCGTAAATTTTTTATTTAAGGATGGCTCATAAGTATTATAACATAAACAAATAAATTCACGTTTCTAACTGTGTTGGAAATTTAGTAGAATTCTAGAAACTGTTATAAAAACTTCAATATTTTAAATCAGAGTTTATAAGTATGCAGTTCTATAGCCCATTAAATTTTAGTATAATTAATCGCGCTGATTTTTTATAACTCTTTTTACGCACGCTCTTGAAGGCATTCTTCTATTTAAATATTTTCGTTTAAGATGCAAGATTACACTTTACTACACTAAAATTGTATGGGCTACAAAACAGAATACTCGAAATATTTATAAAAAATATCTGATTAAAGATATGAAATTTTGAAGACAGTTTTTAGAGTTCTATAAGTTTGCAGGACAGTTAGGAATTTGAATTTAAATGGTTTATGGAGTATGAGACATAGTACTTAAATAAAAACTAAACGAAAAATATTGAAAATGAAGAACATTGGAAATTAAAAAAAAATCAATGCATAACTACACATTTCGGGGGCTTAGTGATACATTTACGTATGTACATTATCGTTCATATGAATAGCACTCCCATTTCAAAGTGAGATTGTTTACCACTTTTGCAATTTTTTTTACATCTGATTAAAAGGTCAAACATTTTGACGAAAAATCGTTAAATTTAACTTTGTTTTGTATAAAGTTTTAAAACACGGTTTATATGATTTTATTCGTATTTTATACATACGACGTAGATATGTATAAAAATGACATTAATGTACCAATAACGACTTTTTTGGAAATATTTGAGCAGTTGCCCCATAAACTATGTAGAGAATTACATATTAAATAAACGAAAACAGTTTGTTATTACTTTTAGGGTCTAAGAAAATCGAAAAAATATAGTATATTACATTTGTGCATCTTTTGTCAGCTTTCACATGACCAGGATGAGTAACATTGATGACAGCGCAACTAGCAACATATGAGTTTCAACCGTCCAACTCTGCATCCCTTTTTCAGTAGTTCAGAGACAGTTCTGAAATTTGTAGGGCGGAACTAGCGCTTTGCCAGACTGTCCCTAAATTTTGCTGCAGGGTTGTGTATCCTCACTCATATGTGTGTGTGCGTGTGGTGAAAGAGACTCGTAGGTACTAATACATGCAACTAATCTTTGGTTTGTTTTGTTTTGTGGAAGGAACTGTAACCTTGTGAAAACTTTAACGAATTTGCATGCATATACGCTTACTTGTCGATACATACATACAAATGTGGTTTTTCGTATTTTTTTTAGGTCAACATTTTCTTGCAGTTTTTGCTTTAATAACAGTAGCCTTTGTAACTGAGTGGTTAGACGTTCGTACTACCACTTCGCAGAACCTGGGTTCCGCCTCTGGTTCAATCAGTAACTAAATTAGAAAACATTTTTTTCTGGTGCATGGCCGAGTGTATTTCTGCCATGAGAAAGCTTCTAATAAAATCCATTTGAAGTTCGGATGCGTTGGTAAAACGTTGGTCCATTCATTTGCGTAACAAGTACCTAATCTTAGTTTTTGTAATTTTAGTTTTTTTCCCAATGGAATTGTGGGACTTATTATATTTTAAGACATCCGCCACATATAAATAAATGGTCTGTATAAAGTCGGTTCAACTCACGTAAATCTTAACATTTTGGCAGAAATCTTAAAATAAAAAAATTTCATAATTTATTTTATTTATTTTTTTTTTGCGGTGGAAAACCCGCACATTTTTTTGGTGATGCACCCTAATGTACTTATATCACTTCGTTTTAATTTTCGATCTCAAGCGGGTTTCAGGTTTCACTGTATATAGTATTTAGCCTATATCTCATCATAAGTTTTCGAAAACAAATTACAAAAAATTGTTGACTCTCGCAAAGTAAACCATGACGTCATAAAAAAAAATATTTTAAAAATAGTTCTGGAAAAAAACCATGTCTTTTATAGAGAATTAAACAAGGACTACGATGGTGTAATCTTAAATTTCTAATTTACTGGTCTACTCTATGCAAATCAACTTCAAAAGTTCAACTGTTAATATCTCAGTTAGCTTTAGGACAATTTTATATAGAAAAATTTTAAGCCCGCTTCTTTTGCATTAAAAAGACGGCAAGATGAAGTCTCTTCAATACGCAGAACCCGAGATATAACGATTTGAAAAAGTACATGATTAGTCAGAATCACGAAGAAATTAAATCTTTGACAGATCATACCTCCGCAGAAAAAAAAATAAAAATTCCGCGAATATGTGGTATCTTATTTTATGTATTGAACTTATAAAAAAAATTTTAAGCGAATCGAGATTGTGAAGGTAATTCAATAATTATTATATTAACATTTTTCGAGTCCTTTCATAATAATTATCAGAGCTGTAAATATTTTTAAGCCTTTAAAGACCTTTATTTTAAGACTTATATTAGAAAGACTTTTTTATCATTGAAATCTATATATTTTTAAGTATTCAAATACTTTTATTTTGAGACTTATTTCATAAAATTCTTTTATTAATAATTATCAGTGTGATAATATTTTTGAATGAATGAAAGACGGAGCTTGTTCAGAATCATTTCGGGATTAGTTGCGGCGCGGTTCGGGGCTAGTTTGGGAACAATTCAGGACTAGTTAGGGAGTAGTTTGGGACCACTGGTCCACAACTATTCCCGAACGGGCCTTCAACTATTCTTCAGTCTTCAAACTAGTAATCCCGAAATGGTCACAAACTTATCCCGAAATGGTCCTGAATAGGCCCCGTCCTTTAAGACTTAAAAAATTTTTTTGCACTCATAATTACTATCAATAGACTTTTTTTAATATAAGTCTCAAAATAAGAGTTTTTGAAGACTTGAAAATATTTATGTCACTGATAATTATTTTGAAAATACTTGCATTATATAAGTCTTAAAATAATAGTTATCGATGACTTAAAAAAATTTTCTAACACACAATTATTATCAAAAGACTTTTAAAATTCTTACGAAAGTTTGGATGACTTTTGTAATATTCCACGATGAAATAATTATCATTCTGAATCTCTGATCAATACACTTTGTAACTAAATATGTGTCACTACGTTTTCTGCTTGCTTCGTCTTCTTCTCAACACTTTAGATAAGTGAGTTTGCCTGCGTATGCTCATGTGCAAACACATGTATGTAGGTATGTATGTAAGTACTAAACTAAGACTTTTGTAATTAAGACGCACGAACGATAGCCAACTTAGAAATTTGTAGAGGCAACTTCACTATCGTCGACATTCGCATTCTCCTAAATACAAACATATTTGTTTACTACGAATATATATTCATATACATACATATATATTTATATTATTTACAAAGAGATTTATTCAAATCTGCGGTTTGTATTTAGCGCAAACATATTTGCACTTGCACGTTGCTATTTGCGTAGGCGTCCATGTTTGCTTGCTTGAGGCAAAAGTTTATTTGCATTTCCGCACGCATGGTTGAAATGCGTATTGCTTTTGGGAAGTTAGTTATTTTGTATCTGCATGGATGAATGTACATACACATATACCTACGTATAGTGAAACTTAAAGTCAGTTTATTTAGCGAAATTAATATTTGGCGTTAACTTATTTTGGTAAGCATTTGGCTGAGGTTCTCCATCTACTTGTGGTGTGTGTCATACAAATTTCGTATATTTTCTGTGGGAATGAAATGGTGGTTGTAACGAAAAATCTGGCAACCATACTATGTAATTCATTTGAATCGTATAAAAGACTAATGACCTTATTCATAAAAAATAAAGTAGCTTTACAAAAGGTTTATAAATTCAAAAATGTATGAAAACGTCAATTTATAAAGCTCTTTAAACCTACATTATTTTTTATGAATTAGGCCATAAGTATACCTATATGGGCTGGATCAACTACATATATTAATAAGAAGATACAAATGTATGCGTGTTTCTCTATGTACTTTTATTGCCAACTAAGCTTGCGAAAGTACAAATACATACATACTATGTGCAATACATAACTCAAAATACTTTGATTTGATATTGAAATATTTTTATTACAATATCCTAGTCAAAAAAAAAATAAAAAATTGCGATTTATAGTGAATTTAAGGTCAAGGCAATAGTTTGATATGCCTATGTACATATACAAGTATTTGTGTTTACGCAAATTCTTATATATTTTAAAACACACTCAGTTCTGTAAAGTAATGTTAAAAGCTTCTTATTTTTGCCTTAGGCTCAGAAGCGAAACGTTCAATTTTTCAAAGATAAATTAAAATTCAATTACATGTACTGACAGCAGCAGCAGCAGCAATCGTTTAGCAAAAAAAACAAGAAGTATTTTAGAAGGAAAGAATAAATAATACACCAATAATTCTTTGCGAATGCCATTGGCATACAGTGGGCCTGCGTGGACAAGAGTCCGCTTATTTTTATAAAATTTAATAATGCAACTAAAAAGAACACAAAAAACAGCTTATAAAAAAAAATCATTTATTGGGCCGATTTGGCATAGTATTTTTTGGTTTTATTAATAAATTGACTCGCCAAGTGTCGCTAAAATAGATTGTTTAGTAAACGTTTTACATGTTGATTTGCTTTGAGTGACTTTCGAAATACATTGCTAACGGGAAGAGACCACTGATAGTCACACACAAAAAAACGCGCCAACTTGGTAAAGCCGTTTTCAATTAATCCGCTTGGTAGGCTACCAAAACTGCCAGGAATGCTGGTGACACTTTTACCTGAAAGTTTTTCGCTTATACTTTGGTCAACGAAAGCAAGCATTTAAGGTTAGATTAAAATGATTTTTTTAAATTTGTTTTTCATTACGAAGTTTGATCCTTGTTATTATGTGGGAAACACTTCATCGTTCGTATGGCTTCCGCGAATGGTTTTGCAAGTGTTTATCTGTAAGGTATCGCACACATAGAGCGTCCCCGAAGAAACATTATTGACAACTTTTCGACATATATTGGACCTGAGGAATGTTGCATTTTCAGCGGTCAAAATTTCGAGATTGATCCGCGTAAATATGAAGTGAACCAAAATCGTTCCGGTTACAAGGAATACTCTCTTTCGAAGTAGGATTTTTCTTCTTCCTCTTTTCTAAGTTGGATTCCTCTTCATAATGATCGCGAATACTTTATCCATCCCATTTCAGACTTTAGTATATCAGAAAAGAGGAAGTTCTCTTCACGTATACTATTTCTAGACTCGAAGTTTACGATTTGTGCATTTTGTATGAATTTTGTATATTCAAAGAGGAAATACCCGAAGCAAGGCTCTTCAAGTACGCTATTTTATATTTTAATATACACTCTAAAAAGTGCATGTAAAACTACTACTGAAAAGTGTTTATTTTTCAGCCAGAATCTGTGAAAATATACGCACAATATGTTCAAGATTTGTTTTTGAATATGAGTTGCTTAAAATATACACATGAAATGTTTAAAATTGCAAACATTTTAAAATTACAAATAATAAATATTAAGTGATCATATTTACCAAATTTTAAACACTTTTTGTGTAACTTTAGTCTATGTGATAAAAATTTTATATGTAAAAGTACACAGACAGTGTTCAATTTTGCGCACATTAGTAGAGGAAATTGGTTAATTCACTTCATATGCGAAAATTTAAACAAAAAATGTTTAAAGCAAAGTTTAGACATTTTATGTGTAGACTGTGAAATCGTAAACAATAAATGTTTAGAACACAACGCACAAATTTGAAATTGTTTCTGCGACACACATATGAAAGTAAAAGTAAACGGGAAGGGTTTAATTTACTTAACACGGTGTGTAAATTTGCATTCATGGAGAGAGGAAACTGGTTATCTATTGTAATATGCGCAAATTTAAACAACATTTTTTTAAGAGTGTATAAATTGATTTTATGTGCGTCTTTAAGTATATTTCTGGCTGTAGCGGCATATTTTTTTTTTGGTTTTTATTGAAAAAAACTTTAAAAAGCGAAAAAATTAAAATCCTCGTTTCATAATTTTTTTCGGAATTTTGATGCCACAAAATAACTAATTGTTGGGTTAATTTTGTAGAAGTCATACTTGCACCTTTTATGGAGTAAAATTATAGAGTATTTGCTCTTTAGTCATGCGCAAATATACCACTATAAAACTCTTATAAAACGTGTTATCCGTGGAACTACAAAAAAAATCGAATATCTCAAAACAAGTTCTGCAGTTTTAATGCAAAACATCCCATTGTGTGCAACATTCAATCATTGATTTTTTTCGCTGGGCGATTGATGACACACGATTTGCCACCCCCACCACCCTTAATTTATAACAATACCCTGACATACCGATTTTAATTTGCCTGCGACAGCGTTCTTGAACTGTAATTTACGTATCAACAAAATAACAAGCTTAACATGTATTTTTTTCTACGCAAATGATAAATTGTTATTATTCAAGAATTTTCCATCAGTTAGAGGTATTTCAAAGTTAATAAATGATTTAAATTTTCTCAAAATTAATTTGGTCTTAAGTCTGCTTATTGACGCATACTAGCTTAGAGAAAATGATTGAATTTGTTTATGTACATACATCGTATGTATATAAAGCTGTATATTGATTATGCCTAAAGTGATGAAATAAATAGAACAATTTAATATTAATCACATGTCAAAATATTTAATTAATCATCCAGCTTTTGACTTTGTGCCATTAAAGTAAAATATAATTTATTTGATGGGATATAGACATGCATATACGGGCAAATATAGAGGATGTCATACTAAAATAGAGGAAAAGGGTTTTATTGGAAAACGCAAAAATATGAACCACCAAGTCGGAGATGCTATATCGTTTGGTCGTCGTATTAACCACTTCCGCTTTCGACCGGAAGTGTGTTAAATGAGGCATACATTACAGTCCATTTTGGGAAAATGCTTCAAACAAAAGTTATGTATTTTTAACCGAATAATGCGTCAGTCCAGTTGACTTCGCCAATAGAGCTGATAACATAATTAGCGAACCTGGTGCTTAAAAATCTAATAGATGGCAACCCTAATCAAATATGTTTTCAAACTAAAGTTTTATTAAGACTCTTTCATTAGACACACTTATTTTAATATTCCATTCAATTTGTGGCTAAGTTAAATAATTTGAATTTCTCAAACAGGTGGCAACCCTCTTTGAAAGTATTTTCAAACTTAAGTCTTTTAAAACATCTTCCGTCTGATACTGTGATACATAATTTAATTAACTGATGAATTAAATTGAATTAATTTTTTTTTAACATTTTGCAACTCTCCTAAATATCCGAAATAAATTCTTTTCAAAAACATAAACGATTGATACCTGTGTTTTAGTAATTGATTTAGCTTATTAAATAATTTGAATTTAACTTTTTCAACAGCTGGCAACTCGCTTCAAACACATCAAACAAATGTTTCAATTGTTCAAACAAAAGATTTTTAGCACTATTTTGTTTCGAATTTTTAAAGAGATGGCCACCCTTCAAATGTATACCTTTTTCGTCTGACAACCATATTGTGAATCTTATCAATCTTATTCTCCCAATAGCCTTAATTTAAGTTGAATTTGATTTTTTATACAGGTGACAACCCACCTATAAATTATGCTTACGAAATAAAGCATTTTCAATACTATTTAGATTGGCACCCAAAAATTTAATAATTGATATAACTCTTTAGACAATTTAAATTTAATATATTGACAGTTGGCGACTCGCTTCGAAAAATTAAACCTTATTGCCCCCTTTAATTTGACATCCTACTTTCGAAAATCGAACGAGCGGAGCGGATATTATGGTATTGATTATTTAATTATTTGACTGCAATTTTTTATCAGGTGGCAACTCTTTTGGAAAAAATCTAAAGCCAGTTTGTACATCTTGAAAATCGAGCGAACGGTGCAGATTTTCATAGTGAACAAAAAACGCCTTCGCGTATTATATATATACCTACCTATTTACATACTTGTTTATTTAGCCTAATTTTACGTCTTAAATTGAAAACAGGTAAACAAACTTTTTCAATTATTTCTTGCGATTCCTCACATATTATTTCAGACAAAGTAATCGTGAATTAAGTAGGCCATCTATTAGGCATAATTGAGAAGTTGAATACAAATGCAGGTCGTGCCTGAATAAGCTGAAGAGCTAAAGATGGAATAAGTTTTACCACGTTTTCTTTTTTTTCTTGTTTTATTTTACTATTTAGCTACCTGAAAAGTTTTGTCTAATTTTCTTATGTGTACTCCTTAATTAAGGATTTCCATTACAAATACAAGTTAACTAATTTTTGCAGGAGTTTTTATCTATTTTTATTTGCATTTAAGTAATTACCGCTTTTACTATCTATAGGTACAATTGCATCACCAGCCGCCAAAATCAGAAGAAATATTTTCATTAAAAAGCAAATGATGAAACTGGAACAAAATTGCTTACTCACACAAACAAATGTATATACATATGTATACAGTTTGTGTGCTGACGAAAATTGTTAAGGAAGGATAATTATAAGTAGTCACGTACATTTAAGGCAAACAAGCGGAAAAGTGAATTTTACTTGTGAAAATCTGTAAATCACTGAGCATAACAGAATGTGAGGGAAAATTCTAGAGGGATTTGTATTTATAAATTTGTACAAACACGTGTGCTATGAGCACATCTATGACTAAGCAAACAGTGTTAATATGCAGTCAAAAACAAACAAAAACCATCTACATTTATATAGTTGCATAGAAATATATAGCATAAATAAATATACTCGTATAAGCGAATAGCTGAGGTTGTTCGTTGGCGTCGATGATGAAACTTTCCAATGACATTTTCGTTATCAGTTATATAACTTAATTAAGAGGCATATAGTCTACGAAATACATCTGAAAGTTCACAAGTAAAACTGTAATAAAAACAACAATATCAGTGAATTCCATGCATTTTATTTATCTTCTATATTTACAGTCATCTCTGGCATGTTTTCTTGGGAAACTAGGTGAGTTAAATTTTCTGATATAGTTATTCATGTCACTCTTGTAAAGTTTTCATTAATCTCTATGGCTCGGTACTCGTTTGCCTATAAAAATAGCTCAGGGGTTTTCGAAAGCCCCACATCTCTACCAGAAGTATTTTTCTGTAAGCTTTACTCACGGTTTTCTTCATCTTTACAAGATTTTGTACTCTGTCATATTTAAGTAGTAATAAGTCAAATTTACGCAGGTATATTTTGGAAGCCACATATCAGGTGGAATAATCTGTGCGGTAACGCGGTTGCTCTGTGCACGGCTGGACAAACGAAAAACACGGAGTTTGTTAAGGCTCTCAAAGCCAAAAGTTAGGCTCCTAACAGGAATACTAGCGGGACATTGTACCAATAGCCACAATGCCGCGGGTTTCGAAGCCCTGTATAGCGATTTCTGCAGAAGCTGTAAAGGCGAGTAAGTGATAGAATCCGTCAAGCACTTCCTCTGCGAGTACCCAGCATTCCGAAGAAAACGCCTCGAATTTTTGCGTAACCAATTCTTCGAGAGTTCGATTCCTTAGGGAAAAGTCCACTGGAATATCTGCTAGCATTCACGAATCTGGATGGTTTAAAGACTTATAGGGATAGGCATGGGCCAAAGCAACATAAAAAAAAAATATTATATAGAAAAGTTTTTTCTAAACAACTGGCAAGTAAAGCTTCCGTGTGTATTTCTACCTTGAACAAGCTTTTGATTAATTAAATTTGCCGTTCGGAGGTGGCGTAAAATTTTTCGTCCTTCCATTTGTGTAACAAATTGAGATGTCAAAAGCCTCATCCAACTTTCGTATTTTCATTCTCCAATCGTTCGATAGGGATTTTTTTTTGCTGATTTTTGGCATAGCGATTTCTTTTGAGCAACCAGAATGTTCGATTTCACTGAACCACTTCATAACTTCTGTAACTGATGCAGAGTGCTTTAACCCTTCTCAAGCATTTCCTTATTATAAAATTATTACAGTTATTTTTCTTATTCAACAGTAGTAAGCTGCTTTGCCCAGTGATTATTTTTTCGCTATAATATAAGCTCATTTGTTAATAAAAAATTTTGAAAAAAATATCCAATAAGTTTTAATTTTTTCATTGAACTTAGGCCACACTACTAAAGTCAGGAGCACGGATTTAGCTAGAGGAAAAATCATACTCGTTAGAATCTGTTATTTCTTACTCATTTATATGCACTCCGTCTGATTATTGATTAAACAAAGCCTTCTCTGTTGAGTTATCCTCATCAAGTGTAAACGCGTTTATTTGATCGTATCAGTGGCCTAATTTTCAACATGCGATACTTGCTATAGTTTATACTTCTCTTATAGTTATCGCCGTCTTCTTTAAAAGATCTCAATGATTCCGTTAGCTGCAATCATCGGCTTTTTAATTTTATGTATTTATAAATAGTATTCGAATAAATAATGCTATAAAAATATAATTTTCAATATTTCTTAAAACTCAAAAGCTTATTAACTCAAGTTCAGTAATTGTGTTCGCTATTCACAATAAAAAACCAATGACCTGCGAAAAGATTTACCAAAAGTTTCCTTTAAAAATAAAATCTTCAAACGAGACTTTTTTACACATAAAAGCACTTTTGCAGATTTATGTAACTAGGCATAAGTATCTAAAAATATGTATATGCTTTGTAATAAGTTCCTGCGCATCCCAATTAAATAAAAATATTCTATGTAGGTATCTGCTGCATTTTTGCTGTTTTGAAGAGATGGAAAAATACTGCCTGTATTAAGTAGGTACCTACACTAAAATAAATTACAGATTTTCACAAATCGACATGCCAAATTCAATATTATCAAATTTAATTTCAATCGAATATAATTTTGAGTAAGCATAATACCCAAAAATTGAGTTAATGAATGAAAGTCGTAAAAAGGAATGTAAATATGATTTGCGCACCCCCGCCTAAAGCTCTTGGATAAATTTTGCAAATTTTCACTTTGCATAAATATATTTCGTATGTACATTAGACCGTACCACCATGCTGGCAAAAAAAATAATTTGCCGTTCATCTTCGAGTTTAAAGTATTTTTTCAAGGTAATTTTGAAAACAAAAATTTTATATTTGA
>NW_023458555.1:25002708-25007236 GCF_013731165.1 Rhagoletis pomonella | reverse complement strand
AAAGTATTTTTTCAAGGTAATTTTGAAAACAAAAATTTTATATTTGAACCGTATGGTCGGATTTCTATACTTTTCGGTGGCACCTACATATGTATATTCGGCAATAAAGAAAAATTTCTTGAAGTAGTTCTACTATTAAGAATAACCAAAATATGTACTTCCTAGGCAAAAATTTTATGATCTTTGGTGTGCTTTAATTAACAGATATAGGGTGATACGTCGGGGTACTTGAAGTGAATGAACTTGGAATAAAAAAAGTTGAAAAGAACTTTAAAATCCGACTGTATGTGACTAAGTTCGGCTACCTGCGGTAAATACATTTTTTTTTGCGAAATTACCTTGCAAAAATTGTTTAGATTCGAGAGAGTATAGAGAACTTTTTATTTCTGGTACGATCTAATGTACATACATATATGTAAATTCATTTGCGTGCATTTATTTGGTTACTTTGCATGGCATATGCAAAATGAATTTTCAGTGATTTTCACGTTTGAAAAAATATGTGTAAATATAAAAGTTAAAATAAATGTAAAATCAAAGGCATAGTTTTTGCGTAACATATCTGACGGTGAATACGTATACATAAAATGATTTTCAATTCCAGTTATTTTCAAGGATTCGCTAAATACTTTTAAATACATACATACATATATGGCAGACATCCTTTTATGCCTGTGTAAGTTGTAGCCATTTACCCACGGGTCCACATATATAAATACATGCGCACGTGTGCAGTTGTGCGTACATACGAAAAATTGCTCAGTTTACTTTATTTTACTTTACACTTCTTCTTTATATATCCTTTTGACTATGTGCGCATTTAAAATTTCAGTCGAAAATGATAAGCTGCTTTTGCTTAAATGAATCTCGTTAAATTTTTCCACTTTTAAGTATGTTATTTTCCTTCTGCTCTATGGCACTTGGGTTCAATTAATTTAATTTTCTTTTAAGCTTACATGAAGATTATTACATATGTATGCGCATTTATATATATACATATTTGCATACCTGTCTATAAGCTTATAATATGCTACTTTTTCTAAATTTACTTAAAAGCTTTTACAAGTTAACACCCTTACTTTTGTGCTTAAAAAATATATCAACGTGCTTTAAGACCATTTTTTGCGATGCCTTGTCGTGAGTAACATTTTCAAATTTAGTGTACTGCAAAGAATGAAGGGATCTTTGTTTAAGATTCATTGTTATCGAGAACGTATCTTCGATTCAGTTGATGTTCACTGATTGAGTAGTTATTTTTTTCTAATTCTATGGGATACCATCCGACTAAGTGCTAAGTGAAAATGGTTTCCTGCCAGAACTGTGGCAACAAACAGGTTGATGACAGAGTAGTTGCTAGAGCCATAAAATATATAAAAAGGGTTGAGTTTCCTGAGGCTGAATGCTACATTAACCCCAAAACTTAAACCAGTTTTACTAGCCTTCGAATTTTCGCTGGTCATCGAAAACTGGTACAGGGTTAAGACCTAGAGTCTACGTAGTAGATAATAGGGAGGAACTTAACTTTTCAAGAACTTAACCTAATTAAAAAATAAATTGGGTGCAAGGATTCAATCAAAGATATTTTCGTTATTTGAGCTAAACTCGAAAAAAGCCATTAAAGAAATATGACTGACAGCTAAAACTATCACTAGCATTTAGTTTTGCTCAATGATGGTTTGAGCTTTCGTTCACAGTGATTAGTTAATTCAAAAGAAAACAAGTAAGAGCAGCGCTGTCTTCGGCTATGCCGAAGGCTTCATACCTTTCATGAACATCTGCAAATTTTAGTTTGACAGATTACTGATTTTGAATACATCTGCATACATCGATAGAGGAGTTACATACTTATATAAAAAATCGCATCTAAACAATCACAGGTATGGAAGATATACTTTATATGGCACCAATCTAAGTGATTTTCACTGCTATGTGATCGGTATGTAAACCGGTAACACAATTTATTGGGTTTAGTTTCCTACATAAAGGAGATATATCGCAAAAACTGGTATCTGAACAATCAGTGCTATAGGAGATAAAGCTTATACAGCATAGATTTTGACGATTTTCTCAGTAGACTTTGTATTATTATTTATAAAATATCTTACGAAATTTATCGGTTTTAGCTGTTCAAATAAAGGAGTTTTACACTAAAATCCCATATCTGAACAATCAGATGTATGGAAGATATATGTTGTAGTCATCCGATCCTTGTTATTTTCACTGTACGTATTCTGATAATAATGAGTGAAAATGGTGCGAAATTTCATGTTCCTAGCTGCATAAATGGAGGAGATATGATAAAAGACCTCATATCTGAACAATCAGTTGTATGGGGGCTGCAGGTTATAGTGACCCGATCTTCGTTATTTTCACTGAAAGTCTTCTGCTGATAATGAGTGAAAACAGCGCGAAATTTCATGGTCCTAGCTAAATAAATGGATGAATTATAACGAAAAATCTCATATCTGAACAATCAGTTGTATGGGAGCTATAGGTTATAGTTATCCGATCTTTTTTAATTTTCACTGTAAGTTTTCTGTTGATAATTATTGAAAACAGTGCGGAATTTCCTGTTCCCAGCTTTATAAATGGAGGAGTTATAACGGAAAATTTTATATCTGAACAATCAGTTGTATGGGAGCTATAGGTTATAGTGACCCGATCTTTGTAATTTTCACTGTAAGCATTCTGTTGATAATGGGTGCAAGTGCTGCAAAATTTCATGTTCGTAGCGGCATAAATGGAGAAGTTATAACGAAAAATCTCATATCTGAACAATCAGTTGTATGGGAGCTATATGTTATAGTGGTCCGATTCTTCCGGTTCCGACAAATGATTAATACATTATAAAAATACACCCACCTACCAAATTTGATCCGGATATCTCGAAAACTGAGAGACTAGATTGCATACAAACAGACGGACAGACGGTCAGACGGACAGACGGACATGGATAAATCAACTCAGCTCGACGTTCTGATCATATAAGTATACATTTTAATGGGTCTATCTCTTTTTGTTCTGGTACTTACAAACATCGGACCAAAGTTATAATACCATTTCATGCTCATGAAAGGTATAAAAACTATCTCATGACACTGTGTGCAGCCGAAACCAGCTCAGACTTTGTTCACATTTTCTGAAAGTATACCCATCCAGTAGTAAAACACTCGATGGATTTGCAAATATAAGCTCGTATTTTTATTTCATGGCCTACTAAAGTTTTCATGTCTCGGCCTAAGTAGTTTTCAAAAAAGGCGAAAAAATTGTTAAAATAAATGTGTAAGCGACATTGAAGGTGAAGACAAATATGGTAAAATTTCATGGGAAATATTTTCGTGGAACATTTTAATTCATTAGCTCACATCGGAAAGGGTCGTTTTTACCCTTACTTCAAGAAACCCCGCAAAAAGCAAATTCGGAAGGAAAAGGATTGATATATGTGACCTGGTCCACGAAAAGGGAGCTTACGTGCGAAAACTAGTTAACCTTAAAAGTAAGCAACTCGTTTCGTCAGTTTCTCATTATCTCGTTAATTGTTCTCCGCGCCGGACGTCCAGTAAGTGTTGTTGTTGGTCCAGTAAGTGTTGTTGTTGGTCGGAATATTATTATAGTTCATCGTGTAAATAAATTATATTTTGTCGTATTTTCTTCTTTCTCTACATTTTTAGTACACTTCTAAGCAAGTTAGGATTTTCTGCTTTTCACCACGTGAAAAAGCATCTCATCTTCCATCCGAATCAACCAAAAAGTGAAAATTGATTTTTTGACACCTAAGCCCCCTTTCCGTAAACCAGGTCACATATTTTAAAAATTATTCTTAGAAAAATTTTACTAGGCGTCTTCTCAGGCAAAAGCTTCTTGCCACCAACGTAAAAATCTTTAAATAATTAAAACAAACAGATCCGTAATCTACGAGCCAAAATGGGGAGCGAAATTAAAAGTTAAGACATGTATAGTAAAATTGTATGGGAAATATTTTTGTGGAATATTTTAATCCATTAGCTCACGTCCGAAAGGGTCGTTTTGACCCTTACTTCAAGAAACCCCGCAAAAAGCAAATTTCGAAGGTTGTAAGAGGACTGATATATTATAGAAAATTATTCTTAGGAATAGTTTACTAGGGTTCTTCTCAGGTGAAATCTTCTTGCCGTCAACGTAAAAGTCTTTAAATAATTAAAACAAACAGATCCGTAATCTACGAGCCAAAATTGGGTTTACCTCCAGTGTTCTGTTATTATTTTATTGGAAAGCTGTATGTTTTTATCGTCGCCAACAGTAAAGGCTCAGTACCTTATAACCTGCATACCATGGTTTATCAACATTGCATTTGTATTGGCGAATTGAAAGTTTGCATGTACACCGAGGCTAAGAGTAAATTTCTTTGGCACCAGCATATGTATTAAATAAAAAAATGTGTATATACAGTGAAATCATGCACAAAAGTTTAATGTTTACTCGAAAATTTATCTTTAACAAGGTCTGTTTTTTGCATTGCAAATTGAAACGCATTTTTTCGCAATCAGAA
>NW_023458555.1:24991607-25002608 GCF_013731165.1 Rhagoletis pomonella | reverse complement strand
TTTTTTCGCAATCAGAAACATGAAACCCTTTCCAATGCGGCACATTTACGATAGTATGGGTAGTGTGCAAATATTGTTTACCGTTCTGCATTTTTTATTTATTTTTTTTTTTTTTAACTTTGCTATGTATTGCATGTCACACGATTATCTATATGCACGTGAACTTTCACCTCACAGCAGGTTGCACGAAGCTCTTTACATTATGGTCACTATTACCTAACCATTACAATGCTTTTACTACCTAAATAACAATGTCCAAATGACAATGGAGACATTTTACACATACATTCCCTATAAATACATATGTATGTACCTTTGCACGTTCACATTTATAATATAAGTATATACTCCTCACGAGCATAGACGGCTCGGTAAGATGATATAAAATACTGCAACAAAATACATATAGAATCCTCTGGCACACTTTTCTGTTACAAGAAAAAAATATGTATAAAGTTGCGAATGAATTTAGTAGGGAAGCAAAGTAATAAGATGTGGGTCAAATAACAGCGGAAGTCAATGCACTGTTATACCACAAACATGCAAACCCATATACAAACATATGTATGAATGTATGTATGTATGTTTAGAAATGTACATATGTAAACATACACAAATGTGAGCACATCCTTTATGTATGTTTGTGAGTGTTTGTACAAGTATATGTACATACACCGGGTTAGTGTGAGATCATGTGCGCAGTTGGCATGCACCGTGGAATGCATGCACAGCGCCAAATTTACACTAACATTTAAATACATACATACATATGTATCCAGTGGCGGATTTATCGTACAGGCAACATAGGCTGAAGCCTAGGGCGGCAGAATTAAGGGGCGGCAAAATTTAAGACAGCTAAATTAAAAGAAAAAAATTTATTTGGATTCAGCTGCACTTGAAATTGTGTTTGTGTCTGTAAAATATTATTAATGATTCATCTCATTCAATACAATTCAAAATTAGAATTACGCTGCGAATTTTTCCTTAGTATAGCAGTCGTTGAAATTTCCATTTAACTTTCATTCACGCGGCTTAGAAACCTGACGGCGCGCCTGCGCGTGACGCAAAGAAACAGCCGACACGCTGCCCCGAGAACGAGAATCATCTAAAAGGTTACCACACTTGACAACACTGCCGAAAAACGAGCGTGCATTTTCGAGAAAATTCTTGATTCCAAGCCCACCAGTTTTTCATAAGTGTATCATAACGTGAATAATCTGAAGGTCAGCTTCGCGTGAAAAACTATCTCAGATCTTCATTGAGCGAAAACAAACTGAATGCTCTTGCGTTGCTGACTATAGAGTCAGATTTGTTTCTATCTATCGATTGTGAAGATATTATCCGCGAATTCGCAGCTGAAAAATCAAGACGTAAAGAACTGTGAAAAAGAAGTGTTTGAAAGAGGGTTTTTGTTGAATACCTTATCCATGCTGATGTCGAATTTGTTAATTCCGTTATGTATTTCATTATTAACGAACTATATTGTAATAAAGCACTGACAATAACAATCATATTTGATATATATATATATTTTTTTTTTTCGTGAAAAAAGGGCGGCAAGTTATGAATTGCCTAGGGGCGGCAAATATTTAAATCCGCCACTGTATGTATCACATACCCTTTAGTTGCGGATCTGAGTTGCGCTAGCGAAAAGTCGTAAGTCAAAGTTTTAGCACAAAAATTATGGCAGTTCAACAAATGCACATCAAGAAAATAATTTTTTTTTTTCGTTTGCTTACTCAGCCATTTATTTAGTATATTTGCTCTAAGTTGTGTAAAAATTTGAAGAGAGAAATTTCAATGTACTCGTATGAAATGGAAAATAAATAGTAGTGTGCGAGTAAATAAATGTGTTTATAAACATAAGTATATGCATATATAGTCAGCGTCAAAAATATGCTTCCATTCTTGACGATTTTGTTTATTTCAGTTTATTTTCAATAACAAATCTTTTTATAAAAATATATGTAGTTCATTCAACAGCAAAAATCATAGGAACCAAATAATTTTTTTTAATTTCATACAGAACTCGGGAAAATGCTAGAAATTTCGATTTTTTTAATTTTTCAATTCGGTTTCCTAGATAAATTTTGTGTATGTATGCGTTAAAGACTGCCGTTTGTTTTTAACCGACTTCACAATAAGGAGGAAGGTTATCAATTCGGCGGGTTATTTATTTTTTATTCTTTTTGTATGTATTTTACCGCATAGCTTTGGACCGATTTCTATAATTCTCTTTTTTAAAGGGGAGTTGTTACCTCAAAGGTGATCCCATATTAATTTAATTTAATTCAAGTCGCTTATGTTTTTTGCTTAAAAATTACTTTTTGAGATTTTTTTTTGGCTGAGAATGTTGCATACCTTACCACTTATAAAAAAAAAAGATTGTGTTCATGCGTTATGTGAAAAATTCTTTAACTTTTTGTCAAAAAAGTTATTCTTGTGTGTTTGATACCGGTATTGTAATATTTCATTTATTTTATGCATTTAATTTAATACAATTTTACAAACAGGTGGCAACCGTCTTCAAAAAATATTGCCGGCAGTAAACCTTCCTAACCCTCTTCAGTTTGATACCCATATTTCAATATTAAATTTTTCTTATCATTTAAATTGAACTAAAATTTTCAGACAGGTGGCAACATTCTAAAAAAATATTTTCGGCCGTAAGCGTTCTTAAACCTCTTTCTTTTTGGCAGCCATGTTACAATATTTAATCTATCTTATCAAGTTAATTAAACTGACACTTTCAAAGAGGAGGCAACTCTCAAATTGTTTTCCTTTCTATATTTTAAGTTAGACCTCTAGAAATGCATCGTTGAAAGCTGTATTATATTCAATGTATTCGCTTTTGAGTGGTGCCCGTACAAACATACAGATAGACAGACAGGCAGACAAAAATATAATTTTTTTTTAATATCTATAATGTACAGACATCGGCCTGTTACAATTTTATTATACATATGTACAGGGAAGAAAAATTTGGTATGAAATTATAAATAAATAAAATTTTCAAAACGGCAGGGTATGCATATTTTTGACGCAGACTGTATTTAAAGTTTTGTCTACTTTTTCTACTCGTGAGATTATTTACATAAAGTCACGTATGCATATATGTACATTAGAGTGCCTCAACAAAAAAAGTTGCGCTTTTTCCAAAGGGATTATAAAAATGTATTACACTTTAAGGTGTCCGCCAAAATTATTCGAAAAAAAAATACTAATATTTTCGTGGACTTAAACTCCTCTATCATCTGGGGTGATTTTTTGTAAAAAAAAAAATATTTAAAAATAATAATTTTTTTTTATAAAAAAACTCGAGTTTTAGAGGTATTTTAAAATCGGTTCAGCTAATGTTAATCTTAAAATTTTTCGAAATATTTTTGCGGAAGTCTTAATTCATATACAAAAATTTTATAATTCCCATGGAAACACAGCACCGCCGATTTCTGTTTTTTTTTTGTTTTGGAGAGTGATGCACCCTAATGTTCATATGTGCATCTTCCTATTTATATTGTAAAAGCTGTAGTTTTATGACTACTTTACTTGGCAAACAAATGCGCCGGCAGGCAACGAGTGAAGTTTAAGTAGTTTTTTTTGTCTCTCCAGAAAATTAATGAAAAAGTGCAATTTTCCTTGGAGAAAAGGGAAAAAATAAACAAATTTTGTTGTAGAAACTTTCTGTTTAATTTTTTTGTACCTTTATTGGCTTTCTTTACTTAAATTTTTTAGCAACTACAATAATGAGTTTGAAAAGTACATTTTTAAGTCATCATTGTCAACTTAAGTGTTCATCTGTTAAAGTTTTTGCAGCAAAGTAATTGAAGTAGTGGTAGGTTTTGGCGTGCTGAGGCACACGTAGTCCATTTTGGTCCATTGTGATGTCACTTTACTTAGCTTGTTAGTCTGTCCCATATTTCAAAGATAGCTAGCTCCCTGTCTTTTGCCTAAAATTTATTAAAAAAATGAACTTACACCTGGCGGCTTTTGGCAGATTTTTCGACTACCAAAACGTACCCTGCGTTCAATTGTTGAAAGCCTTATAATGTAAGCGGGATTTCATTTGATTTCCATATATACAGTGACAAACAAAATTATCGGCACAGTGAATTTTTCACAATATATACAACGATTTTATTCAAATTTATTTGGGATTTTTTATTTTACAACAAAAAATGGTTCATACGCCACCATAAAACATAAATTAAATCTACAAATTTTGTGCAAAACTCAGAAAAATTCAATAAATTTTTATACTAATTTGCAACTTTCTATTCAGATTTTTTTAGAAAAATTGTTAGAAAGCAGTTTTATAGCCCATTCGATTTTAGCATAAGAAAGTTTGCGCGTTAATTTTTGGCAATTTTTTAGTGTTAGGTGTTGCTCATTTTCTCCATACTAAAAATAATGGTCGAACATATTTTGTATGAAAGAACCTGTGTGGGAAAAAATTGCCAAAAATCAACGCGATTTTATAGCAACTTCACACTTGGACTTTCTTATAATAAAATCGAATGGGCTATAAAACTGCATTATTAGAACTTTTTTAATTTATTTTCGATTAATCTTCTTTTTTGAATGAAACAAAAACCACATAAAAAATCTTCTTACTAAAATCAGAAACAAAACTTGTACTCTAAAATACTCTCGTTCACACGTTAAAGAACTGCAGAATCAAATTTTTGTAATGTTAAAAAAAAAATCTACCAGCGGTCGAATATGGGTTAAAGCTTGTGATTCGACAGTAAGATAGCATAGTGAGTTGCGTTTTCACTATACCTAAACGCAATTATCACATAGCAGAGCTACAAAGAACCATTCTCCCAATTGTCTCTTTAATTCAAGTAAATCAGGTAAATTGCTATCGCGAGTAAAAGCTGATTGATTCTTAGAAGATTTGTGGTAGGCTACTGAAGTAGGGTTTTGTAATTAATTTGGTTAAGTATTCAAGGAAAAACGTTTTTATTTCCAACATATGACGAAATTATATTACAGTTTTGACGCTAAACAAGGCTACTAAGTAATTTATTTGCTACTTTTGGCCAAATTAGGTGGTTACAACGGTCCATTCAATTACCTAATTCGTATGCACAACCAATTCCATTAATTTTGTGAGACGTTTAATACTATTTAGCGAATATATTGCGGGAATTTAATTTAGCAGTAGGCGAAAACTAATTTCTGAAATATTTATCAAGATTTGAGAGGAAGTTATACCACAAAATAGTCTGAATAACGCGTAACTTCTATTTTGAAGAATTAACACTTCTTATTATTTTTATCAAGATAAAGTCAAGCCATACGTACATATGTATGTATTTATGTACACTTATAAGTAAAACTATTTTAAATTAGTTGTTCGCTGACATGAAAGTATTTAAGCACATAATAAGTAAACATATCTGGCTATGAGCAAGCAGTAAGTCCTTGACCATTTAAAAATATTTTTCGTTTTAAAAACACTCAAGGCAATATATATTCTATTCACGCTGCTTGTTTTTTTTATTTTTTGCAATAAGCCGAAACATGATACATATTAACTTAAATATTTGGGGCCGTAAAAGCACGATAATAGTTTTCAACTTTAAGGCCAACGCCTGGCAGAAATGGAAGTGCCTAACTAGTTTTGCAAATATTTACCAACATAGTCAGTGAGCTGGAATTGCGAACACTTTCTAGAGCAAATATTGCGTAACCTTCAGGCCTACTTCCACTCAAATAATTTCGGTCATGCTTTCTTTCCTTTTTTAAATGTATTTACGTAGCATAAAAATTTTGTTTTGCTTTCAGTTATTGCAATTTCAACTCATTTACTTGCCCAATTGTTTGGTCACTATCAACGCCATCAGCATGCGGAACCTAAGCCACCCGCACTCTCGGCCTTTCAACACATTCATACTCATCCTCCTACGCTAATAGCCATTTTATTTGCTGCTGCCTTATTTCAATGTTTTCCTATTTCAAAATTCTATAGGAGGCTGGCGTGCTATGAGGACACAGCTTGTATGTACATATACGAATACACATGGCTACAAACGTGGGTGCATACATCTGTATAAATACCATATATGTATGTATATACTAGTTAGTAACAAATATACACGTAAAATTTCTATCAGCATGGCGCCATCTTTATTGCCATCGACAAGCGCAAAAACTAGAAAATGGCGCAAACAGATGGAGGTTGAATAGTTAGGAAAAAATGCTTAAAAAATTTGTCCGGAAAATTGGTTGGTAACACATGTTTTTGGTCAGTTTGCCGCCTCTCTTTGTTTTGGTCCCTTTTTGCTGCCATTTTTGTTTTGAACTTCTATTGCGTTTTTATTCTTCTTATGAACGTATGTACATATGAACATTTTATGTATTTATGTATTTTGCGACGGCAATTGGCGAGGAACAAATAACAATGCCTTGAATTTTAAAAGAGAATAAAAAAAAAGTTTTTGTTAGTTGTTTTTTTAGATAGGGCAAACAAGTGTTTCTAACCAGTCGTAACACTGATTTTGTAAGACTAGACTAGCGTTAGAAATATCTTGACGAGTTCCTTGGCATCATCATTTTTTAGTAATATTCTGTTGGTAGTAGTTGGTAGTGGCTTCTAGGTAGCGTAATGTCCCGGATTTTATTCGAACAAGGACTGTTGTTTTGGCGAGCTAAACCTGTTTAGACCGTTAAAGCCTTTCAACCATTGTTCATCACCGGAGCAACACCCCACATTGGTGATGCCACACATTCTTCTGCTTTGGGTTGTGATAGAATCAGACCCGGAGCAGAAGCATTCTTTTGCTATATATGCCAGAAAAGATTCCACCCGAAATCCACTACGATTAGATGCAATACTTGCAAGTTGCAACAGATGAAGTCACCAAAAAAAAAGACTGCTCAGACTTTAGGTTAAAAAAGGAGTGGACCACACGATTTTTGGCACTAACCACAGCTTCTACAGCGACCTACTATCTGCTCAAAGTACCGGTGCATCCAAGCTTCCACGACTCTTAGGTGCTCATGTCAGCCGCAATACTCGAACTCACCCACCCCTACTCACACAGCCAGGCAACAACATCAGCCGCCGAAAGCACAAGAAGCGCTACATTCCTCAGTTACATTGTAAAAAACTAATAACAAGTTATGATTCTGATATTTCAGGCCCCCAAAAAGCACGGGCCCGGGGGATTCACCCCTTTTTTCTCTCCCACTCGACGGGCCTAGCAATCACGTCCACACCAGGAATACGGGTACGTGCAGAAGTTCGCTCTCCATAACTATAGTTCGCGCTGGTCTGATAAACAGTATAATATTTATGGCGATCTATGCTATAGCTAGCATCGACCACCTACCCATAGTTATATTGATCGATACAATTGTCGAATTTGCTCTTGTGGATCACTGCACCTACATACATACATTAACTTTAACGAAGCTTAACTTTAACAAACGTTAATTCCGCTAAGTAATAACAGCCGCAGCGGACATTTAAATTTTTAATTTATACGTAAGTAGTATAAAGGAAAGTAGAGATTCTTTGGACACGCTAATCTACTGAACGTATTTAGAAAAGATTTTTTTCTAATATATTCTGTATCGTTAGGAGAGTGCCTTTTGGTATGTATTAAGAATTTCTATAGGGTTGCCACTTACCTAAAATATTATAAGATCTGTACCGTTCATTGGATTACAAAAAATTTGGGGTCAAGTGAAAAAGATTGACCTCTGTATAAACATTGATGTTTAATTTTATGAGTAGGATTTCCACCTGTTAAGAAAATAATTAAATTCAATCTAAATAAGCGAATGTATCAGTTGTACACCGCCACTGTTAAATCAAATGACTTAGCCTCTAGATATTCAATAATGATTTTTTTAGCAGTGTTCCACATTTTAAAAATTATAAGATCTTCACCGTTCTTTGGATAACACCATGCGACAGAAAATTTTACAAACAAAAAAATTAATACATTCGCGAAACTATGGGTTAATTATAGTAAAACTGCGTACTTAGTTTTTTACCTCTGACGTCAGGTGTTTTTGTACTTGGACCCTGAATTTTAAAAAATATGATTATTTCAAAGAATTATTTAAAAAATTCGATGCAATATAGGATAAAAATAAGGGTATCATGCAAAAAAAAAATCTGTAGAATTATAACGGAAAAAATTTTTTGGTGCATAAGTATGAATGAGTCCTTTACATATTTTGTGATAAATATTCTTGCAAATTTGTAATATTTTTTATTTATTATTATTTGAGGACTAATATACACACCACCTCATCATCGAATTTCGTCTTGCAAACTTTATTAACTAGAAAAGATAAAAAGTTTTTAAAAGCGAATTTTCAATACCTAGTCGTCCTTGTAAACCAAAAGACTTTATTTTTCTTAAATTCTAAAGAATTTTCTCTCTCATTTGGTACCCATATCATTATTTTATATTGCACAGATTTTTTGAATAATTTTTTCAATTAATCATATCTTTAAAATTTTAAAGCCCTTTAAAAAAATCCTGACACCAGAGTGAAAAATCAAAAAACAGTTTTACTATATTTGGCCCATAGTTTCGGGAGTATATGGATTCTTTCGTATGTTTTGAATATACAGAAAGTTTAATTTTTTTAGTAGGGTTGCCACCTATTTTAAAATTACTCTTCTATCCTCACATAGGGTAATGCAAAGTCGAGACCTTTTAACGGAATTGGACGAGATTTTGCTTAATATAGTCTGTATCGATAGGTGTAGGTATTATGTATAGAACTTAGAATTTATATGGGGTTGCCGCCTGACTAAAAAATTATATGATCTATTCGTTGAATTACAAAATAGTGAGATGTAAAATAAGAGGGCTTGGCCTCCAGATGTTCAGCGATGTGTTATTTTTTGAGTAGGGTTGCCACCTTTTTAAAAGTTAAAACATCTTCACCGTTCGTTGAACTAAAAAATGAGGTACCAAGTGAAAGAATATGGTCTCCGGATGAGCAATAAACTTTTGCGTTTTTTAGAAAACTGAAAATATATCCGAAATTCCCACCATACCCATTTTGACACACAGTACAGTGTATATGGTGTGAATAATTTTTTTTCTTGTAGCCACCACATGAGGTGATCATCGGCGCAGAAGCAAATAAATTATATTTAACTAATATTTTTCATTAAAAGATTGTGCAAATATAAATAAAACATTTGTTTCATGTTTCTCAGGCTTTTATAACCGAACAGTGTAAATATTATGCTTCATTGTGAACAGTGAAATGACCAGTTGCAATCCGAACCAAATTTTTGATTTAGGACCGTTTTCTCAAGTAACCTTTAATTAAAAGCTCACTTTATATTTTAAGGTTGCTTTAAAATATATAGCTAAAGTAAAGCAATTCATTTATTGGTTTTTGACGTATGAAGGTTTCTTGGTTGGAAACCAATTTAAAACCGATAACAAATGCTTACTTTAGACACAACCATAAATTTTAATGTAACCTTTAATTATAAAATGAGCTTTAAAGTTAAAGGTTACATGAGAAAACGGCACTTAATTGTTTATTTTTTCAAACATTAAACTTTTTGACTTAAAAAAACTTTGCAGAACTTTTCCTTCCAGGTAATTTTGCATATTTAAAAAGCTGCTCAGAACAGTTCTTTTTGTCTTTTTGCGTCATACCGTATGCCAACTTCACAGACATCTATGGCGATGATCGTAGACTTAAACGACTCGGCTCGGAGCGTATTACCTTTCGGCAAGACTTACTATTCACAGCTTGGCCCGAGCAACATCCACTAAGGGTTTGGCAGTTAATGACAATCCTCCGAATGCACTTTTGCTGTGAAAAGGTTTATTACAAAAAAACGTCTGCTTTTTGGGAAAGCGGTAAAATGTAAGCTCCTTTATTTCTGTAGCAACGCCAAGGCGCACACAACAAATTGGAAAAAAGCTCGGCCCAGCACTTATCAAGTGTGAGAAGCGTTAGGTTTTAGTAACTGCAGAAATTAAGTTCTTATTTTTTGCGTCCACATTACCAATGCGGTAGCAATTAATTCATTGCAGCTTTGTAGCAGTGTAACAAAAAGTCAAAATATATGTGAATATATGCACACATGATTATAAATACCGTTTCTTTAATCTCTCTGGAAAAATACAAGAATGTGTGTACATAAAAATGTGTTTTGGTTGGTGAAAAAGTAAAAGAGATCAGAGAAAGCGCAAACTAGCGAAATTAAAAGCAAAGTAAGAAGTCATCTAAGTTAAGCAGACGATATTGCTTCAAGCACGGCAGCACAAAATGAGCGAAGAAACAAGCGGCGGCCTTAGATAGAACCAAGCGTAAAACAATACAATGACAACAACTTTGACATAGATATCAACACCAAACAAAAAATGAAAAGGAAGACCAAGAATTGGAGCGACAGCAGGACCAAGTTTGGCAGCAAGCAGAATAGGCTTAAAGTCTACAAAGTAAGTGGAGGCAAACAAAAAAAAAAAACGCAAACAGCGCGCTCCAAATGGTCATACATGCTGGTAAATGTGGCACCGCCGTTATGAAGCTTGCAACAAAAACAAAGTAATCAAAAAGGCAGCATTTAAGAAGAACTACAAACAAACAAAGTAAAAGAGTAGAACTAGAAAAAGAGAATCACAAAAGACTGTAAAGCTTTGCTTGCTCGCTTTTTATTTTGTTGTTTTTGCTATTGCCATTTCTGCGTAATTTGGATTTAGCACTTTAGCGCGCTTTGTTGGCTTCGCTGGCTGCGTAAGTAGGGGCGTGGTTGTGTTGTTGTTGTGTGCTCCCTGCTTGCTAACTTTTCATTTATGCTCATTTCCTCAACGTAATGGTAAGTAAATGGAAAAATGGAACGACCAAAGAAAAAACCATTTCGCTGAGTGCAAAAAGTTGAGCTGGCTGTTAGAAGCAAAGAAACGCTTTGTGAAGATTTACGATTCACATTAATGTGGCATAAAGTGTTTAAAATTTTTTGGCGTAAGCATGGAGTTGGGTGTCATCGTAAAACACGTGCCT
>NW_023458555.1:24991191-24991507 GCF_013731165.1 Rhagoletis pomonella | reverse complement strand
TTTTGATGACCAGGCCCTACGGAATGCTAGCGCGCACTGCTAACCACTACACCACTGCGGCCGCCATTTATAAATATATAGTTCATTCTATAAGTAAAAATAAGCATAGAGAGACAAGTTTCACTTTTTGTACAAAACATTAGAAAAAATCAACAAACTTTCATCAAAATTTCGTACTTCTTATTAAGAACATACCAATATGTGGGTGTCGTATTGTTATGAGAAGCACTATATATGTGCATATATATAAACCTACATACCATACATGCGGAAAACATTGAATTTAAAACTGATTTTTTATACCCGGTTTCATTGA
>NW_023458555.1:24932180-24988191 GCF_013731165.1 Rhagoletis pomonella | reverse complement strand
TTGTTCTATACCGAAAAAATTATATCAGTGTTGTCTTTTTTTATTTTGAAATCAAAAAATTTTTAGAGGTCCTTCAAAGCTGTCCATGTATTTTATATGGGAAAAAACAAGTTTTGGTAAAACTGGTATAGAGTTCTTGAAAATCAATATTTTTCGATCGAAAAACTCTGTTTCCCTTCAGGAGACTACCAATAGCAATAATATTACCCTACAAGACGCGATTGACAGAAACTCCAACACATTCACAACGAAAACTTACACATATGCAAAATTGTATATGCCAGTTTGGCTCTGTAGGGAAGGACTGTCATTTGATCGATCAAGTGAGTGTCAATGCTGATAGAAGTAACGGTAGTTGGTTGCCATAGTAACCACAAGATTCATTAGGGCTGCATTTTGCGCTTAACAAAAGTAGTTGTACCTGCCAAATAATGTCGAGTACTGAAGTACTTGGATATAATTTTGAACTTAATTAGTTTAATTTTAATTTTATCATTATTCGACCCCGCTCATAGCAAAAGTAAGTAAAAATAAAAGTTTTCATTGTGGTATGACATTCTTTTTATATATAAACGTAATAAATAAAACCGTATTATAAAGTGCTTGGTACTGAAGAAGTTCAAATGCGCACATCAACAGAAAAAAGAAAGGCGCAAAACGGAAAGATGCTCAAAGCTTAAAGTGCTGTGGAAAAATAAAGATAAGTTTTATAAAATATTTCATTTAAAATGAATAAAAGAGCTTTTAATATCGCCATGAGCAAGAAAAACGGATTTACGAATCCAATATTAAAAAATTGCATCGCATCGCCGGTTCTCTACCACTGCAGTCCTATTGCGCTGTGGATTCATTTGAAATAAAATTAAAAGATCCAGAGTATGCACAAGCCATGATAATGAATTATATTATGGAATACATATTTCACGTTCAAATTGCTGTACATAAATTTTTCAAAGGTCAATTACATATATCAAAAATAAAAGGTGTCTCTGAGGGCGTAGCCAGCGGTATTAAACATTCATTTTCGAACGAGGCATTGCTGCAGCTTAACTGTGACGGCAGATGGGAGAGAAAACCACTAAACAAACTTATACTGGTTGACACAATCCTACGAGGTAATATGTAGACATATTAGGGACACAACAAGTTCTGACCATTTATTTTTTCGTTATTTATTTATAACTATATACCTATATATAAACCTTTTTAACATACTTTGTCAAAAATTCTCAAAAATCGACGCAAGTTCATAAATAAATGGCCAAAACGTATAAATAAATAGTATCCCTAAATATGTGGCCACTATCGTATACAAATGTACATATCTTTTAACAATACAATTTTTTTTGATAATCTATTTCAATCCACTTAGATGCATTTAAAAAGAAAGGTCCTGTTGAGTTCGAAAAGAAATCAGGAAGGCAATTGAGCTCAATGTAATGTATAATATTAGGATATTAGATTTAAGTATGTACCTATGTACGTTGGTGGCAAAAATAATAGAAACGCCTTATTTTGCTTAATTTTTGGCCACATTTCCTTTGTTTATTAATGTTTAATGTACTGTGCTTAGGGTAATGCACTTAGCTTCTAATTTTTTGACGATCAATAATTAGTTCATAAGATTTTATGAAAATAAAAGAAACAAGTATTACATGTGTCATTAATGATAGATTTCTATATCCTGGGAGAGAGATCAGATTGTAGGTAGCCAGTGGCAGAAATATCTATCAGTCTTGCTACTCAAATGATTTGTCAAATGATAGTCACTGTTCTTGCAGGGTAGGGCCCCCTCAAGTGGGCCGCGAATTTACCAAGATTTATATTTCTCAATGATTTTCAGGCAGTGCCGAGCTTTGCAGTAAAAACAAAATAAAAATCCAAAAAGTTTTTTTTTTATCAGCAACTGAAAATTTTTTCAGTGTTTTGGAAATTTTTATTTTTCTTTGAAAGTAAGTGTCCGAATGAAAAAATTTTATGTGTGCAGATTTAAAAAACATTAAACTATAGTACATTGAAGTTATTTGCGTTAAAAAATATTGTTTTTTACTTTTTAATTTTTTTTTCTGAACAATTGAACATTTAAACAATTTCTGCGCCTCGTGGACGAAACCTTTTAACCACAACTTTTGTAATAAACATTTCTGCATTTATCTGTGAAAAAAATGCGTACATTTCGAAATAATTTGGTCGGAATGAATTTTTACTTGGCAGTGTGTGCGCCCGACTCTCGCGGCTGGATTGCGCGCAATCCGCGTTGACTTCTTGCACAAGAAAGAAATGGCACGTTTCAATCGTCCCACTTTTTAACAGACTTCCAAAAAAAGGAGGAGGTTATCAGTTCCTCGGATTTTTTCTTTTTATGTATGTTACCGCATAACTTTGGACCACGTCAACCGATTTCCATAATTCTTTTTGCATCGTAGGTAGGTAGTATCTCAGAGGAGGTCCCATACTAATCTGGTTAAGATCCGATCAGTGGATCATGAGATATATATATATATATATATATATTTTTTTTTTATATGAGAGTTGAAGTCGGTTTTTTTTTGCTAAAAATTACTTGTATTTCCCATGCTCGAATTCGCATGCCCGCTAAATTGATAAGTATAAGTAATTATAAAATATAGTAGCAACGCAGAATGCCGCATAACGGCAGCAATGCGCAGTATACCCACCGCTGCCCTTGAGGTTATTCTGGACTTGCCGCCAGTACATATAAATAATCATAGAAAAGATCGCCCAAAAAGCCTTCTTCAACTTTATGACACAGGGAACTGACAACGAAAAGGTGATCTCGAGCAGAATGGGAGATGAAATCAGGTTTAAAATCCCTAACTCCCAGCTCAACAGGGATGAGAGGGGTGCGATGAAAACCTTGGCAACAAAGCAACCTGGAATGAGACAATCTTAGAGAACACCTTAATAGTCCACTCCCAAAGGTGGTCCACAGCTGGTTCAAGAACCAACGAATGGATAGGATGAGGAATTTTCGGCCCTAAGACCAAGATCTCCACTACCCTGCAGAGCTACCCTTGTATATTTACGCCATCAGTCAGGCTAAAATAAAAGCCATTTCCTCATGTGAGATTAAATCACGTGTGGTATGAGAACGTGTAGCGAAATTAAACACCTTGCGGGAAAACAGCACACTGCAACTGGTGTGGGTCTCGGGCCTCAAAGGCATACCAGGAAATGATGAGGCTAACAGAGAGAGATAAAAATTTAGATACAGATACTAAAGATTTAAGTTTTAGCGGCTATTGGCCAACAAGTGATGGTAAAGTTAGAATTGCTGAATTTAATAATTAGATATAAATAAACGCTTGAGTGGATGCACCAATGATAAATATGTATGCACATTTGTGAGAGAATAATTGGAAACATAAAAACTATATGCTTGTATTAGAAATATTGAAGGAAACTAAGCGACTATAAAAGAAGAATGTCAAATTCACATTAGACATAAAAATGCGAATAAATAAAAAAAAATGTTTTTAACGATTTCTTAAACTTCAAAATTTAGCGTTTTTCGTCAATTCAACTACGTCATATCACATATTTATTACCCATTTGTAAAGGTGGTAGTAAGACGAAGCTATGGACGAAATATTACCCAAAGTAGGGGAAATCGGCCTACAATACATAACTGGGTTTTTGTTATGCGAAAATTATGAATGAAGAAAAAATTAAAATTTGTTTCTATAAATTTCGCATATGTTTAAGAACTAAATATGTTAATATCAAATGAAATGCACAAAAACATTAAACGAATAAAAACTGGAAAATTGCCAAGCAGTTTTATAGGTGACTATATTAATTGCTTTTACTGCGCAATTTTCTTTAAGAAGCACAGAAGTTTGAAAATGCAATAATTACAGTGGTTTGCAAAAAAGGAAAAAGTTTGTGCATTTTGAATCAAACCTCTGTATCCCTTTGTTATAATACATGTAAATTTATATATGGGGTTTTCGACTCATAATGTCAAGTTCGAAGTCACTTGAGGGCCAAGTAGAAAAAAAAATTAATAAGGATTCATATACTTAAGTTTCTGTCGTCGCTGAATCCGAATATGGGAATCCCTTGATTCTTCAAGGTAATCTCAAGTCCAAATTAAAAAGAACTTTATGGAACGTTCAGGTATATTTAAAGAATGACACGATGGAGGCCAACAGTCCTCGGATTCGCATTCGTCGAGTAACATAGGGACACACAGAGGTTTGGTTCAATATGCAGAAAAATGTTTTTTGTAAACGTGTGTAATTATCGAGATATTAAAATTTATGGGATTATCGAAATTGGCAAGTTAATTAAAATTATCTAGTTATCGATATTTATTGAGTTATCATTTATAGAGTTAACGAAATTTAACGAGTTATTGTAATTTATCGAGTTCTTAAAACTTATCGAGTTATCAATATATATTGATTTAATGAAAGTTGTCGATTTATCGAATCGAAGTATTTGGCATATTAAAAAATGTTTATGTATATCGAGTTATCAATGCTTATCAAATTTTATCGGTTTACCAGAGTTAAACGAGTTATAGAAATTTGTCGATAGCTTTCGAAAAAAATGGAGCTTCAAAATTAACAGAGCTACCGAAATTAATCGGGCCTTCTGAATGCAGAGTTTTCAAAAATTATCGATATTTATCGAAATTAGTCGAGCTATCGATTTTTTTGAGTTATTGGATTTAAGTATTTTTAAATTCATAAAATTATCGATGTGTATAAAATGATGGAAACTCATCGAAAAATTGGTTACTTCCAATTCCCGCTAAAGTTGTCCAAAGACCTTAAAAAATATAAAAAATGTAAATTCTTATCACATTTTAGTTCCAAACAGGAAATTTTCCGATAAGTAATTTTGTACCATGTAAGTTAAACGATGTGCTAAGTTAGTCCAAGGGTCTTAGAAGCTAGACAAACGGTCGAATTTCGACAGTAACTGGCCCGCCTTGATTCGACTTTTTGTACGATATGCCTTCGAATTTTTATTTAGTGGTGTAGTGGTAAGCAGTGCGCGCTTCCACTCCGCAGGACCCGAGTTCAAACCCTGGTCAAAGCAACATCGCAAAAAATGTAGAAAAAAGGTTTTTTCGTAACAGCGGTCGTCCGTCGGCAGGCAATGGCAAACCTCCGATCGTATTTCTGCCATGAAAAACAGCTTCTACAATCGCCGTTCGGAGTCGGCGTAAAACTGTAGGTCCCTTCGCCTTGTGTGACAATATCAAGGCGCACGCCACAAGTCGGAGGAGAAGCTCGGCCAAACACTAACATATGTGTAAGCGCCAATCTATTATTATTATTATTAATAAAACAAAATATTTCTTCATAATTATTAAAAGGCCTTTTATTTTGTTTCATAATAATTGTTTAACTACATACAGAACCAGACTCATAACTTCAAACCGATTTGTAAATCATTTGGCATAATGGTCCTGTAAGGGTAAAAGCACAATTCCCAAAAAAAGCGAAATGAAACACGTTTGAGCAAAATATTAATTTTTTCTGAATTAAATTTTATGTGCCATAAACTGACTTCTGCACTGCATGGCCATATTGCCTTTGCGTCAAAATTAAGTTCTTGTGAAAAATTCTTTATCTTCTGCGTCGTTTTTATTATTGCTCCAAATAAATTTAATGACCACTAAAATCTGCTTTTATGGGTATATGCAGTAATTTAGCTACGCATAAGATTGGCATAATAACAAATACATATGTATATGCGTAGTGCTTAATATACATACATACATACATATGTATGTATCGCATATATACTTAATCGAATAAACCCACTCTAAATCCCATAGGGCCAACGGGGCGTATGAGTAACTTAAAGTTTTAGCTCCCGCCCCCACACATATTCATAGAAAGTTGGCTCATTTGAAAGTAGTTTACTCCTACTCTTGGCATTTTTAGTATGCGAATTTTAAATGTAAAGCGTTCAACTAAACAGAGAAACACTTATTGTATATGTAGGGTACATACATACATACATACATACGCATATTTATCAAAGGAATTCTCTATCGACCAAATCTTTGCTGTTATGCGGCTCCCAAGCATATAAGTGCTTTCTTGTGGTCGCCTTAATTACTTGCCATACATTCCAAGTGCGCAAAAGTGTTGCGGCCTTTCCATTACCAACCTATTGAAATTACTAAATACACATGTATGCAAGTACATACTTATCAAAGCAACAGCAATCAGCTGCTTTGTTATGCGTAATTGTGTACTTATGGACTCTCCACAATTTTACCACCAAAAACTTTCTTAATTGCTTAACCACTATGTCTGAAAGTTGTCGCCATTATAATTACACTACAAAAAGGCAATGGCGAAATACTAGTGCAGTTAGAAGACACAAGAAAGTATTTGAGAGAAAATAAAATTTCAGATTCAATTTTGAAATTACCATTTGATAAATTAAGTGAATTAGTTTGGTGTTAGGTTGATAAACAAATTTTTTTTTAGGTTTTTAAGGATACAAATAATGAACAGAAAAAACTATTTTGGAAAATCTCTCTTATTGCTCACAAATCAGGCCGAGGGGAGTACTCTTTTATTTTTATTTATATTTTTAAATAAAATTAAACTCATAAATTAACAGCCAAAAACGGCTCTCTAAAATGGGGGAAAGAAGAGAAAATTATGGTAAAAAATTGGCCTACAGCCGAAAGCTAAGGTTGAGCAAGAAACGTCCGGATGAACTTTTGAAGTTAAACAAATTTTATGCATCGAAGGGTCCTTATCACTCGCGAAATCATAGTACACTCTGCTGCTGCACCATTGCTCCAACGATAACATACAACAAAAAATTACACTGGTCTACAAATTTCAACTTTTTTTCTGCGAATAAGACGGGACCTGGTGTTTCTGAACGGATTTTTCGTGCTGAACACGAATCCGGGGTCAAAAATGTACCATCACGTCACGTTTTCGAGAAAAAAGGGGTTGAAACCCCTAAAAACAGCGTTTTTGGCCATTTTCGAAAAATTATAGAGCTGAACCCTGACGTGGTACAAATTTTGCATATATCAGAAATTAAAGGCTAAACCGTGCCCTTTCGAATGAGCCCTATGCCGAATTGATCGCGTGCACCCTTAAAGCAGGGGGTGTATTTGTGTTTAGGGGTGCAGGAAAAATTGATCACAGAAAGAATTTAATCTTAAACGATCATAGAAAATTAATAATGCCAAGGTTTTAACTATATTAAAAGTCGCTGATTACGAATCTGCAGTTCGATTTTAAAAACCCCAGAAACCCCCATATATCATATTTTATTGAAATTCAACAAATAAAAAATTTTTAAGTTCGCCATATTGGATCCGCCATTTTGAATTTTTAAAATCTAACTTCAGATTCGTAATCAGCGACTCTTAATGTAGTTAAGACCTTAGCATCATTCATTTTATATGGTCGTTTAAGATGAAATTCTTTCTGCGATCAATTTTCCCTGGACTCCTAGACACAAATACACCCCCTGATCTAAGGGTGCATGCGATTAATTCGGCATAGGGCTCATTCGAAAGGGCACGATTTAGCCTTTAATTTCTGACATATGCAAAGTTTGTAGCACGTTAGGGTTCGGCTCTACAATTTTTCGAAAATGTCCAAAAACGCTGTTTTTAGGGGTTTCAACCCCTTTTTTCTCGAAAACGTGACGTGATGGGAAGTTTTGGACCCCAGATTCGTGTTCAGCACGAAAAATCCGTTCGGAAACACCAGGTCCCGTCTTATTCGCAAAACCCTTGTAGACCAGTGTTATCTTTGCATCGACCGATTTGCAAAATAATAAAAATCGGTAGACTAGTTTTTATATCGATGTCCAAGCCATCACTGAAAGTGATTAAAGTATTTTGAATCTTGCTTTTAGTATATTTGCCTGGCAGAGAAAGTGGAGGTGTAAACGTTCGAAGTCCCGTATTTCATCTGGGGCACAAAGTGGTTTCAAGAAGGATTTTCTAAAATTTCACACACGGAGAAAACAAATATATTCCCCCATAATTCAAAAAATTCTCATGCAAAGCTAACCCCATTATAAAACTGGAGCCACTGGTATAACGGAGAAAAACGTACAATTTATAGAAAATAGAGAATTATGATGGGCTTAGGATGCCGGTGGGCCCATATAGTCGTACATTAACTCCTACTTGACACTTACTGAAGAGGAAATAAGTGTTTCCAATTTTAAGCATTGATTAATTAAATATATAAATTAGTTATGCTTTCCTAAAAAAAACAATTAAGCAATTTTTCTACGCGATTTATGCTTTAACAATACCTTTCAAACGCTGCCACTCAATTATTCACTAATTACATTCCTGAAGTCAATGTTATCAGTACCATGCATTTCACTAAAATATCTCTAAACCTGCAAAAAAAGGAACAGTCCAGCGCCTTCGTCTTGGCCTGCAGGCTGTATCGGAGATACAGCCGCTAAATTTAAACGTAGAATACGTGGTATGGTTAAGAGCATATCCAAGTTAAAAACAAAAGCACACACTAAGCAAAAAATATCGATAACAAAAGCGATAATAATATCGGTAGCAAAATCGATAAAAACATCGATAAAGAAATCGATGAAAATGTTGATATCAAAATCGAAAAAATATCGAAGGCAAAATCGATAGCCAAATCGATAACAATACTGATTACAAAATCGATTACAAAATCTATCAAAATATCGATTACAAAATCGATAACAAAGTCGATAACAAAATCGATTATAAAGTCGATAACAAAATCCATAGCAAAATCCATAAAAATATCGATACCAATATCGATAGCAACATCAATAAAAATATCGAATATAAAACCTATAAAAAAAATCTATAACAATATCGATAGCAAAATCGATAAAAATATCGGTAACAAAACCGATAAAAGTATCGATGACAAAATCGATAAAAGTATCGATCATTATATCGGTAAGTTCCGAAAATATCGATAGCAAAACCAATAACAATATCGATAACAAATTCGATGAAAATATCGATAACGAAAGCAATAATAATATCGATAGCTAAATCGTAAACAAAATCAATAAAAATATCGATGAAAAAACCGGTAAAAATATCGATTACAAAATCGATTAAAATACCGACAACAAAATCTATAAAAATATCGGTAATAAAATCGATAACAAAATCGATAAAAATATCGATAACAAAATCGATAAATAATCTATCATAAAATCGATTACAGTGTCGATAACAAAATCGACAACAAAGTCAACAAAATATCTATAACAAAATCGAGAAAAAATATCGATAACAAAATCGAAAAAATACAGATCATTATATCGATAAGTTCCGAAAATATCGATAGCAAAATCAATAACATTATCGATAAAAATTTCGATAGCAAAATCGATAAAAACATCGGTAATAAAACCGACAAAGTATCGATTATTATACCGATAAACCCCGAAATATGTACTTACGGACACATACATACTTTTTGTCTCCTTCCCACACTTCCAACATATGCACGTGTTTGCAAAATGATGACGAGGTGATTTTGTATGGAAAATCATTTATGCCCATATATTTGAATAAAATAAACATATATAGAAGATATCAACCAATACTTCCCATATACCAAACGAAAGGAAAACTCTTGAACTTTTGATTAAAGAAAACAAAAACAAAATCCTTCGAGCGGTTTTCGAGCATTTTGGTAATGAAAAAAATTTGCAAATTTTTTCAACAATTTTTTGCCTTAAAATGCTCAATATTTGTTAAATTTATATAAAATTTGTACCCGATAATATTTCTACTGCTCCAAAGAACCTATATCCCGAAAATGAAAGTTATATATGCCAACAATAAGTTGCTAGAGCACTTTAAAGGCTCAAAATTGACCCCAAAATAAGGCAATGTTTACCGTTGTTTTTACGACAGAAACCGAATTGGTTATTTACAAAAATGAATCTGTCGACAGGTTTGGAATTTTATCTTTGAAACGCCACACTTTTCTTTGAAATCGCTTTATTAGTTCTCGTGCAATAAGCGTTTTTGTGAAGCTCTAAAAATTACAACTACAACATTTGAACATAGCCCCCATACCTTAAGGTAAGACGTATTCTACGTCAAAAAGTTCCTGCGGTTATACTGTAATTCAAACAATCATACGCACTTAAACATAACTGCTTATTTCTGTCCTTGAATGTAGATACATATTTGTGCAACAAAAGTAACCGCAACCGCAAATCAATCTCAATTCTACGATTATTTGCTTTGTATGTAAAATGCTTAAATTAAATTTCTGTTATTGGCGTAAGATAGAGAACCGAATCATAAAATTAAAAGGGGCTTAACAAAGGCAAAATTGAAAAGCGAATACTATACATACATACGTAGGCATTTTTTCAAATAAATAGCGAAGTGGTGCTATGTATGGATTTGTTTGTGGAATGCGGAAATATGCAAAAGCAAAATTTACGTCTGCCTAGGCTATAAACATATGGATAACCGCAACACTTGCGGTGTGGCTTTTAAGTACATAAACCACAAAACACCGCACACAAACTCACTTAGTCGAATGCAAGCAAAAGTTCAGCACAGTGCAACATTGCGAATATTTAGGCAAATAAACAGGAGGAGCAATGTATATACATGCATGTACATTGTACACACTTGTAGAAGGATAGCGAGCTCAGCAGCGAAATGGCATGTAGTTATCAGCAAAGAGGCGGCGATGCGGCCGCTGTGTTGTAGTGGTTAGCAGTGCGCGCTACCACTACGCAGTGCCTGGATTCAATCCCTGATCAAAGCGACATCGCAAAAAAAATATATAAAAAAGTTCTTTTCTTAACAGCGGTCACGCCTCGGCAGGCAATGGCAAACCTCCGAGTGCATTTTTGCCATGAAAAACAGCTTTTCATAAAAATACAATCGTCGTTCGAAGTCGGCGTAGAACTGTAGGCCCCTCCGCTTTGTGTGACATCATCAAGGCGCACGCCACAAATCGGAGCAGAAGCTCGGCCAAATACAAACATATACCACATACGTACATATCTTCGTAAATATGTATGTGCCTGTGTATATAAATATTTACGTACAAATATACCACATGTACTATTTAGTTAACCACACGCCAATTGCCCTTCGCAATGAAGGATATGCAAAGCATTTCCGTAAAATTTATATATGAGCCCATGTGTGCGCTTTTGATGCGCGCATTGTAGGAATTCCTTTAAACTTTCTGTGCAAGTCAAGTAAATATGAAAATTTTTAAAGCGCAAATGTGTGATAGTTTCCATTGCAACTTTATGCTAAGTTATGCAATTTTTCTATAAAAATAATGAATTTATAATTGTAAGCAATTTTCGGCTATGATTGTTTGAATTACAGTTAGCCATTCTTATGGTTTTTGCAAATACATAATTATGTACATACAAAATTTCAAAATCTTGTAATAAATTACAGACTTCTTTAATCATGCATGAAAATTTTAGTACATCTATAATTAAGGTAAGTCTACGCTTTCAATTTTTAACACATACATATATACATATCGATGGCCCTTTGCAATAGTGACACAATTAAAAATTTTAAAAAATAAAAGCTTTTACTACTGTTAAGTAGCTTTTGTCCCTAATGCCCTATCTAATCCATTTCCATCCCTTACTTAAGTAAGCAGTGAGGTTTGCTAAAGTAAGTACTTAAGAGTTTTTATTTTTTTTTTTTAATTTTGAATTACGTCGTTATTGCACAGGACCATCGATATGTCGGGGGTAATGAAGATCGGTCAAAGGCGGTAGACGCATGGCGTATGAGTTACATAATTTCCTACTCCTTCATATAAAACAAAAAAAAAGAATCATTAAATTAAACATTGTGTTTTTTATCCGCCAGTCTAACTCAACTGCCAACAGAAATTATCTGGAAATAATAAATAATCAAAGAAAAATATTCTGAAAACATATGCATACATAAAAACCCATACTTAGGGCTGGTTTCTCCATCTCTGGTTAACACTAACTCCCCGGTTAAACATTGTTATCGACGTTCTAACTCCATGCATATAACAGGGAGTCGATAAGGTCGGTAACGATGTTTACCGGGGGATTAGTGTTAACCGGAGATAGAGAAACCGGCCCTTAGTGTCGGTTGCTCAAAGCTTGGTTGAAACTAACTTCGGTTAACATCGTTATCGACGCCTCCGACCCCATGCATATAACATGGCAAATGTGGGTAACGTCGATAACGATGTTTAACCGGAGATTACCGTCAACCAGGCTTTGCGCAACCGCCCCTCAGACTTTTAGAAAGTAGGTAACATTTTTAATTACTTCTTCTAAAAGCTACCTGTAAAATAGCCGTCTTCCTTAGCAAGCAGATACGCATTCATTATCAACAACAGAGAAACTGGTAAACCGACATACTTTGAAAGAAGGACAGCTGTCCTTCGGCCCGACTTCCTTAGAATTCATTTTAGCAGCAAAGGACTAAAACCGGTTTTTCAGTTAAAAAAAAAAAACTGAAATTCGATTTAAATTTTGTCAACCTTCGTTTGGTGATTCCCCCTAACTGATTTCTGTAGATGAATAGAGTTTATATGGTTTCCAAATTGGTTGAAAATTGCGGCCAAAATAGTCGTTCAAAAATTTTCGTACTTGCGTATAGTTGTCATTGCAACCAGTTTGACTTTAGCTATTTTCGTATTTTGTTTTACTCCGTATCCCAAAATTAAACTTTGTTATAACGATAATGAAGTACCTAATAAATGATAAAAATGATTACGAAAAAAAGTGCAGGCAAAATTGGAGAATCACATCAAGTTATCGAATTTATTCGAAGTTAATAGTTATCGAAATTTATCGAGTTACCCCAGTTTATCGAGTTTTCGCAACATTTCAAATTATTCAAATTGAAATTTATCAAGTTATGGATGTTATGTGAATTTTAATTTTTTATAGGGTTGTCGAAATTTATCGAGTTATCGTAATGCATCTAGTTCTTTCAACTTATAGAGTTATTTTATATATTTATGTATATAGTATATTTATTGATTTACTGAAATCGGTCGATTTATCGAAAATATATCGAGTTATCGAAATTGCTTGGTGGTATAAGTTTATCGACATACCACATCTTCAGGAATTTCATTGTGTTAATGTAACAAGTTATCGCAATTTGTTGGTGGCTTTCGAAAAAAATGTATCTATTAAAATTAATCGAGGTATCGAAATTTATCGTTTTATCGCTTTGTATCGAAATATACAGATTTTTGCGTTATCGAAAGTTATCGAGCCCTCGAAACCTAGAGTTATTAAATATATCGAAATTAGTCGTGTTATCGAATTTCGTTAAGTTATGGGATTTAAGTGTTTTTGAATATCATCGAATTATCTATATCAGAGGTGGGCAGCTTCGGCAGAGCATTTTTCTAGTGTGCGTGCAATTGATGTCACTGTGTGCGTGCAAACAAGACGTGCGGTTGGATGAAGCTTTCGCTGTAATTGGCACTCCGAGTATGAATGGATAATGAAAAAAAAGTTAGAAATTTTCACTTTCGAAAAATTTGTGCTGGGTGTAAATCGGTATAGAAGTTCTTTCATACTCATTCATTTTCTGGGCAATGGAGGAGAAGCTCGGCCAAACAGTAACTTAAAAACATATTGTTTACTTTAAAGAATAATCCTATATTTATTTTTACACATTTCAAAAATTTTTTTTTTTCTATTTCAGGTCAAAACGTTATAGCAGATTTATTTGTTCACCTGGTGCTGCTTATTCTTGAAGCGACTCAAGGTATTTTTAAATCTTTTTTGTTCAAACTAACCTAATAAATTGTATGAATATATAGCTTGTTTGCAAAGTTGGTATCAAAATATAAAATTTGTTTTGGCAAAACGTTCGAAAAAGATGATGTCATTTGAAAGCAATAATTGTTTATTATTTGCTCAAGCTAAACACTTGAAAGCTTGCATGAGTAATCGGCAGTGGCTGAGCTTGCAGAGGAGTGTGCCGCTATTTGTTAGCTTCTAGAAGGTGCCGAGTTCGAATTCCGTCAGGCGTTTCCTAATTTTATTTTTTTTCTTTTGAACCATGAAAAAGTATCTGTGAAGTGCAGAAGGAAAACGTATTGAATGAACAATTCAATCAAACAAATTTCAGAATAAAACAGCCGAAAACGTATCCTTTTCACCACCATTTTCGAAACTTTTCTGTACATGAGTTTCTGCCACACACTTTAGTGGGAAAACGTATCATTAAAGTACCCGGAAAGGCAATCGGTAAATGGACAAAAATCCGGTTTTCATCGACTTTATTCCGTTTACGGATTTTTCGCTGCCTGGGTTACTATATCAATTATTTTTTGCCTTCTTCCACTTCCAATTCACTTTTTTTACATTTTATATTATTCACACTTTTTGTGTATTCTTTAATTTCTGTTAATTTTAATTGAGTTTAACATTTTTTAAGATTTTGCCAGCAAAAATTCTTCTGACTAAATCTGACTACTTCGGACTTTTTCTGACTCTTTCTGGGAGATACGGAACGTAACTAATTTTAGAATCTGAAGTATATACCGAAGGTAACGAGAACAATCTTCACTTCTATCTTCGTGAATATGCCTCGGTGTTTCAAGGCAATGGATTTTCAATCCTCTAAGCTAGATAATACATACGTGGTATCATATACATATGTGGAAAAGTAGGATTTTATGCGTCTGCTATTACAGAGTTGATTTAAAAGTCCTATTGGCCAGCCTTCTAACTACTTACTTTCATAATTATCTGGTTGTGGAATACAGAGAGAGGCGACTCCAAGGTATGTCTTTGAGCCTGAGTCCTCACAGCTGCGATAGAGCCTATCGAAAAGTAAGCCGATCCTTTCGGCTTATACTCTTATCAGCCGGTACCCTTTGCAGACTGCCGAGAGCTTGTAGGTATCTTCTTTGTCCATTCCCAAAACAGCCTTAGCTTAAGGTGGGTCATATTCCACCCAAAACCGCTGGGTAATACACCTATGGTTAGCTTTTTAATAATAAATTTCGGCAGTTCCACCCTTGATCTGCCCCAGAGGTGTGCCCATGTCCAATGCGTGGGACACATTGGGTGCAGTGCCGTACCACACCAGTTCATCGGCTATCTCTTTCCGTTGTATTGATCAGAAATCGAGGCCAGTTCTGCCCGACTAGTTGAGAACTACGGCTAAACGCATAGTGGAGCGGTGAGCAAAGCGAGGAGAATAGCAGCGGGCAAAGCGTCTACTATTACAAGCGTGTATAAACGCTTTGCTCTTCACTATGCGTGCTCCCATTGAAACATATACATACGTTGTAATCGACGCTTTACTATTTTATAATGAAATTTGTTAAAAGTGAATTTGTTAAAGAGAGGAGATGTTCTGACTATGCTATCAAAAATATGTACGTATATCTATAACTACAAATGGGAACATATAAACACATATTTACTCTCAAGGTACATTTATCTACCTTTATGTGCAATGTTTCCCAAAAAGAATTGCAGTATGCAACTTAGACCTTCCATACCGGGCTTAAGCTTATATTTCTCAATGAAGATCCTTGCACCAAACCCACAACCATCTCTATGCGGAAAGATATTTAGCCCTCCAAAAAGTGGGCCCTTCTATGAATTCAGTCACTGCGGCTTGAGAATTTCGTGTGGGGTTTGTGGTTAACCCCTTTTCTTTGTACTTTTTTGTGCTTTTTAAAGGAGTCTATATCATTTTGATACCATCAAATTAAAATTATGTTTAATCAAAAAATATATACTTATAAGACATTTGCTTATTTTAGCAGCAATATCCCTGCCCCAAATTAGCGACTTTAATTTTTATAACGATCCCATGCAATGCACACACTAAACAAAGATAGGACCAATGTTTTTGTGCAATCCACACTCAAACGCACAAACCACATACCTGTGTGCATATTTACATACATATCTTTTATTCATAAATCTAAACGACCGCAATTGCAATTCGAGGTGAATGACAAAGCAGCTTTTGAATATCACAAATATTCAAGTAAATACATTTGAATTTTAAATTTCGGCAATCAACTGAGGAGCTGTGCAACAAAGAACCCAAGAAGCCCAAATGCCCAGTGGCACTCATAAAGCGTTAAAAGAACACTATTGCATGTAGGTATGTATGAAAAGAAGAAGCAGCAAGTGTAAACATGCGCCTCTTTGGAAGGAACTCAAAATGTGTTGATGTAGAATTAGAATTGGATGACATGAAATGTGATGTTGTTTGAGTAGAGGGCAACAGTGGCGACAAAGATGGCTGCTGAGCAAATGCACGCTGATGTAGTACATATGTATATGTATGTATTTATGGTTGTGCAATAAGCTGGCAGCAAAAGTGACACAGAAGAGAACTTTACGCAGAACTGGGGAAAAAACTACCTGTAAAACACACAAGTACAAAAAAAACAACAACAAATGCAACAAAAAACATTTCAACAAAATATTAACAACAACTTGAGTATGAGTAGTAGTTATACCAGTTGCTAAGCCAATATTTGAGTGCCCGTGTATGTTCTAAGCAGAGACAATTTGAATTGAGTTGCTTGACAGGCTTAGAAGGGGAAAGAGTATGCGAGGGATTGCAAGTAAAGCAAAAGTCAAGGACTAAGTATAAATACACACACGCACACACACACACATATTTGCAACGCATAGTTGCAGAGGATTGCTCAGGCCCCTAAAATGCCAGTAACCAACCACAACTCACTTTAATTTAAACAGAAAATGCTACATCTTTTGCGGTTTTGTGATGTTTGTATAGTTGCTTTTTTGGGCGGCTTGCGGCATGAAAAGTTTCATAAAAGCTTTGCAAAACCACATACATACATACATACATGCAAAAATTGTGTATCCTCACTCATATGTGTGTGTGCGTGTGGTGAAGGAGACTCGTCGGTACTAATACATACATGCAACTAATCTTTGGTTTGTTTTGTTTTGTGGAAGGAACTGTAACCTTGTGAAAACTTTAACGAATTTGCATGCATATACGCTTACTTGTCGATACATACATACAAATGTGGTTTTTCGTATTTTTTTTAGGTCAACATTTTCTTGCAGTTTTTGCTTTAATAACAGTAGCCTTAGTAACTGAGTGGTTAGACGTTCGAACTACCACTTCCCTGGTTCAATCAGTAACTAAATTAGAAAACATTTTTTTCTAGCAGCAAGCACCCCTCGGCAGGCAATGGTGCATGGCCGAGTGTATTTCTGCCATGAGAAAGCTTCTAATAAAATCCATTTGAAGTTCGGATGCGTTGGTAAAACGTTGGTCCATTCATTTGCGTAACAAGTAATCTTAGTTTTTGTAATTTTAGTTTTTTTCCCAATGGAATTGTGGGACTTATTATATTTTAAGACATCCGCCACATATAAATAAATGGTCTGTATAAAGTCGGTTCAACTCACGTAAATCTTAACATTTTGGCAGAAATCTTAAAATAAAAAAATTTCATAATTTATTTTATTTGTTTTTTTGCGGTGGAAAACCCGCACATTTTTTTGGTGATGCACCCTAATGTACTTATATCACTTCGTTTTAATTTTCGATCTCAAGCGGGTTTCAGGTTTCACTGTATATAGTATTTAGCCTATATCTCATCATAAGTTTTCGAAAACAAATTACAAAAAATTGTTGACTCTCGCAAAGTAAACCATGACGTCATAAAAAAAAATATTTTAAAAATAGTTCTGGAAAAAAACCATGTCTTTTATAGAGAATTAAACAAGGACTACGATGGTGTAATCTTAAATTTCTAATTTACTGGTCTACTCTATGCAAATCAACTTCAAAAGTTCAACTGTTAATATCTCAGTTAGCTTTAGGACAATTTTATATAGAAAAATTTTAAGCCCGCTTCTTTTGCATTAAAAAGACGGCAAGATGAAGTCTCTTCAATACGCAGAACCCGAGATATAACGATTTGAAAAAGTACATGATTAGTCAGAATCACGAAGAAATTAAATCTTTGACAGATCATACCTCCGCAGAAAAAAAAATAAAAATTCCGCGAATATGTGGTATCTTATTTTATGTATTGAACTTATAAAAAAAATTTTAAGCGAATCGAGATTGTGAAGGTAATTCAATAATTATTATATTAACATTTTTCGAGTCCTTTCATAATAATTATCAGAGCTGTAAATATTTTTAAGCCTTTAAAGACCTTTATTTTAAGACTTATATTAGAAAGACTTTTTTATCATTGAAATCTATATATTTTTAAGTATTCAAATACTTTTATTTTGAGACTTATTTCATAAAATTCTTTTATTAATAATTATCAGTGTGATAATATTTTTGAATGAATGAAAGACGGAGCTTGTTCAGAATCATTTCGGGATTAGTTGCGGCGCGGTTCGGGGCTAGTTTGGGAACAATTCAGGACTAGTTAGGGAGTAGTTTGGGACCACTGGTCCACAACTATTCCCGAACGGGCCTTCAACTATTCTTCAGTCTTCAAACTAGTAATCCCGAAATGGTCACAAACTTATCCCGAAATGGTCCTGAATAGGCCCCGTCCTTTAAGACTTAAAAAATTTTTTTGCACTCATAATTACTATCAATAGACTTTTTTAATATAAGTCTCAAAATAAGAGTTTTTGAAGACTTGAAAATATTTATGTCACTGATAATTATTTTGAAAATACTTGCATTATATAAGTCTTAAAATAATAGTTATCGATGACTTAAAAAAATTTTCTAACACACAATTATTATCAAAAGACTTTTAAAATTCTTACGAAAGTTTGGATGACTTTTGTAATATTCCACGATGAAATAATTATCATTCTGAATCTCTGATCAATACACTTTGTAACTAAATATGTGTCACTACGTTTTCTGCTTGCTTCGTCTTCTTCTCAACACTTTAGATAAGTGAGTTTGCCTGCGTATGCTCATGTGCATCCACATGTAGGTATGTATGTAAGTGCTAAACTAAGACTTTTGTAATTAAGACGCACGAACGATAGCCAACTTAGAAATTTGTAGAGGCAACTTCACTATCGTCGACATTCGCATTCTCCTAAATACAAACATATTGGTTTACTACGAATATAAATTCATATACATGTATATATATAGATATTTATATTATTTACAAAGAGATTTATACAAATCTGCGGTTTGTATTTAGCGCAAACATATTTGCACTTGCACGTTGCTATTTGCATAGGCGTCCATGTTTGCTTGCTTGAGGCAAAAGTTTATTTGCATTTCCGCACGCATGGTTGAAATGCGTATTGCTTTTAGGAAGTTAGTTATTTTGTATCTGTATGGATGTATGTGCATATGTATATACATATAGTGAAACTTAAAGTCAGTTTATTTAACGAAATAAATATTTGGCGTTAACATATTTTGGTAAGCGTTTGGCTGAGGTTCTTCATCTACTTGTGGTGTGTGTCATAAAAATTTCGTATATTTTCTGTAGGAATAGAATGGTGGTTGTAACGAAACATCTCATGACTTTAGCATATATCTCCCGGTCTGAAACCATACTATGTAATTCATTTGAATCGCGTAAAAGACTATGTATACCTACTTGGGCTTATATTGCCAACTAAGCCTGCTAAAGTACAAATACAAATACATACTATGTGCAATACGTAACTCAAAATACTAAGTTTTAGTACGCAAACATTTGATTTGCTATTGAATTAGCTTTATTACAATATCCAAGTTGAAAGAAAAAAAAACGCGATATATAGTGAATTTAAGGTCAAGGCAAGAGTTTGATATGCCTATGTACATATACAAGTATTTTTGTTTACGCAAATTCTTATACATTTTAAAACACACTCAGTTCTGTAAAGTAATGTTAAAAGCTTTTTTTTTTTTGCCTTAGGCTCAGAAGCGAAACGTTCAATTTTTCAAAGATAAATTAAAATTCAATTACATGTACTGACAGCAGCAGCAGCAGCAATCGTTTAGCAAAAAAAGAAAGAAGTATTTTAGAAGGAAAGAATAAATAATACACGAATAATTCTTTGCGAATGCCATTGGCATACAGTGGGCCTGCGTGGACAAGAGTCCACTTATATTTATGAAATTTAATAATGCAAATAAAAAGAAAACAAAGAACAGCTTAAACAAAAAAAATCATTTACTGGGCCGATTTGGCATAGTATTTTTTGGTTTTATTAATAAATTTACTCGCCAAGTAGCGCTAAAATAGATTGTTTAGTAAACGTTTTATATGTTCATTTGCTTTGAGTGACTTTCGAAATACATTGCTAGGGACCACTGATAGTCACACACAAAAAAACGCGCCAACTTGGTAAAGCCGTTTTCAATTGATCCGCTTGGTAGGCTACCGAAACTGCCAAGGAATGCTGGTGACACTTTTACCTGAAAATTTTTCGCTTATACTTTGGTCAACGAAAGCAAGCATTTGAGGTTAGGTTACAATGATTTTTTTTAATTTGTTTTTCATTACGAAGTTTGATCCTTGTTATTATGTGGGAAACACTTCATCGTTCGTATGGCTTCCGCGAATGGTTTTGCAAGTGTTTATCTGTAAGGTATCGCACACATAGAGCGTCCCCGAAGAAATATTATTGACAACTTTTCGACATATATTGGACCTGAGGAATGTTGCATTTTCAGCGGTCAAAATTTCGAGATTGATCCGCGTAAATATGAACATGAGTGAACCAAAATCGTTCCGGTTACAAGGAATACTCTCTTTCGAAGTAGGATTTTTCTTCTTCCTCTTTTTTAAGTTGGATTCCTCTTCATAATGATCGCGAATACTTTATCGATCCCATTTCAGACTTTAGTATATCAGAAAAGAGGAAGTTCTCTTCACGTATACTATTTCTAGACTCGAAGTTTACGATTTGTGCATTTTGTATGAATTTTGTATATTCAAAGAGGAAATACCCGAAGCAAGGCTCTTCAAGTACGCTATTTTATATTTTAATATACACTCTAAAAAGTGCATGTAAAACTACTACTGAAAAGTGTTTATTTTTCAGCCAGAATCTGTGAAAATATACGCACAATATGTTCAAGATTTGTTTTTGAACATGAGTTGCTTAAAATATACACATGAAATGTTTAAAATGGCAAACATTTTAAAATTACAAATAATAAATATTAAGTGCTCATATTTACCAAATTTTAAACACTTTTTGTGTAACTTTAGTCTATGTGATAAAAATTTTATATGTAAAAGTACACAGACAGTGTTCAATTTTCCGCACATTAGTAGAGGAAATTGGTTAATTCACTTCATATGCGAAAATTTAAACAAAAAATGTTTAGAGCAAAGTTTAGACATTTTGTGTGTAGACTGTGAAATCGTAAACAATAAATGTTTAGAACACAACATACAAATTTGAAATTATTTCTGCGACACACATATGAAAGTAAAAGTAAACGGGAAGGGTTTAATTTACTTAACACGGTGTGTAAATTTGCATTCATGGAGAGAGGAAATTGGTTATCTATTGTAATATGCGCAAATTTAAACAAATTTTTTTTAAGAGTGTATAAATTGATTTTATGTGCGTCTTTAAGTATATTTCTGGCTGTAGCGGCATATTTTTTTTTGGTTTTTATTGAAAAAAGCTTTAAAAAGCGAAAAAATTAGAATCCTCGTTTCATAATTTTTTTCGGAATTTTGATGCCACAAAATAACTAATTGTTGTGGGGTAATTTTGTAGAAGTCATACCTACACCTTTTATGGAGTAAAATTATAGAGTATTTGCTCTTTAGTCATGCGCAAATATACCACTATAAAACTCTTATAAAACGTGTTATCCGTGGAACTGCAAAAAAAATCGAATATCTCCAAAAAAAGTTCTGCAGTTTTAATGCAAAACATCCCATTGTGGCCAACATTCAATCATTGATTTTTTTCGCTGGGCGATTGATGACACACGATTTGCCACCCCCACCACCCTTAATTTATAACAATACCCTGACATACCGATTTTAATTTGCCTGCGACAGCGTTCTTGAACTGTAATTTACGTATCAACAAAATAAAAGCTTAACATGTCTTTTTTTGTACGCAAACGATAAATTGTTATTATTCAAGAATTTTCCATCAGTTAGAGGTATTTCAAAGTTAATAAATGATTTAAATTTTCTCAAAATTAATTTGGTCTTAAGTCTGCTTATTGACGCATACTAGCTTAGAGAAAATGATTGAATTTGTTTTTGTACATAAGTACATACATTTTTTATGCCTAAAGTGATGAAATAAATAGAACAATTTAATATTAATCACATGTCAAAATATTTAATTAATCATCCAGCTATTGACTTTGTGCCATTAAAGTAAAATATAATTTAGTTGATGGGATATAGTTAGATATACATATACGGGCAAATATAGAGGATGTCATACTAAAATAGAGGAAAAGGTTTTTATTGGAAAACGCAAAAATATGAACCACCAAGTCGGAGATGCTATATCGTTTGGTCGTCGTATTAACCACTTCCGCTTTCGACCGGAAGTGTGTTAAATGAGGCATACATTACAGTCCATTTTGGGAAAATGCCTCAAACAAAAATGATGTATTTTCAACCGAATAATGCGTCAGTCCAGTTGACTTCGCCGATAGAGCTGATAACACAATTACTGAACTTGGTGCTTAAAAATCTAATAGATGGCAACCCTAATCAAATATGTTTTCAAACTAAAGTTTTATTAAGACTCTTTCATTAGACACACTTATTTTAATATTCCATTCAATTTGTGGCTAAGTTAAATAATTTGAATTTCTCAAACAGGTGGCAACCCTCTTTGAAAGTATTTTCAAACTTGAGTCTTTTAAATCATCTTCCGTCTGATACTGTGATACATAATTTAAATAACTGATGAAATAAATTGAATTAATTTTATTTAACATTTTGCAACTCTCCTAAATATCCGAAATAAATTCTTTGCAAAAACATAAACGATTGATACCTGTGTTTTATTATTTGATTTAGCTTATTAAATAATATGAATTTAAGTTTTTCAACAGCTGGCAGCTCGCTTCAAACATTTCAAACAAATTTTTCAAATGTTCAAACTAAATATTTATAGCACTATTTTGTTTCGAATTTTTAAAGAGATGGCCACCCTTCAAATGTTTATCTTTTTCGTCTGACAGCCATATTGTGAATCTTATCAATCTTATTCTCCCAATAGCCTTAATTTAAGTTGAATTTGGTTTTTTATACAGGTGACAACCCACCTATAAACTATGCTTACGAAATAAAGCATTTTCAATACTATTTAGATTGGCACCCAAAAATTTATAATTGATATAACTCTTTAGAGAATTTAAATTTAAATATTAACAGTTGGCAACTCGCTTCGGAAAATTAAACCTTATTGCCCCCTTTAATTTGACATCCTACTTTCGAAAATCGAACGAGCGGAGCGGATATTATGGTATTGATTATTTAATTATTTGAATGCAATTTTTTATCAGGTGGCAACTCTTTTGGAAAAAATCGAAAGCCAGTTTGTACATCTTGAAAATCGAGCGAACGGTGCAGATTTTCATGCTGAACAAAAAATGCCTTCGCGTATTATATATATACCTACCTATTTACATACTTGTTTATTTAGCCTAATTTTACGTCTTAAATTGAAAACAGGTAAACAAACTTTTTCAATTATTTCTTGCGATTCCTCACATATTATTTCAGACAAAGTAATCGTGACTTAAGTAGGCCATCTATTAGGCATAATTGAGAAGTTGAATACAAATGCAGGTCGTGCCGGAATAAGCTGAAGAGCTAAAGATGGAATAAGTTTTACCACGTTTTCTTTTTTTTTGTTTTATTTTACTATTTAGCTACCTGAAAAGTTTTGCCTAATTTTCTTATGTGTACTCCTTAATTAAGGATTTCCATTACAAATACAATTTAACCAATTTTTGCAGGAGTTTTTATCTATTTTTATTTGCATTTAAGTAATTACCGCTTTTACTATCTATAGGTACAATTGCATCACCAGCCGCCAAAATCAGAAGAAATATTTTCATTAAATAGCAAAGGATGAAAGTGGAACAAAATTGCATACTCACACATCAACAAACGTATGTACATATGTATACAGTTTGTGTGTTGACGAAAATTGTTAAGGAAGGATAATTATAAGTAGTCACGTATATTTAAGGAAAACAAGCGGAAAAGTGAATTTTACTTGTGAAAATCTGTAAATCACTGAGCATAACAGAATGTGAGGAAAAATTCTAGAGGGATTTGTATGTATTTATAAATTTGTACAAACACGTGTGCCATGAGCACCTCTATGACTAAGCAAACAGTGTTAATGTGCAGCCAAAAACAAACACAAATACATCTGAAAGTTCACAACAATATCAGTGAATTCCTTGTTTTTTATTTATGTTCTATATTTACAGTCATCTCTGGCATGTTTTCTTGGGCAACTAGGTGAGTTGAATTTTCTGAAATATTCATGTCACTATTGTAAAGTTTTTATTAATCTCTATGGCTCGGTACCCGTTTGCCTATAAAAATAGCTAACGGGTTTTCGAAAGCCCCACATCTCTACCAGAAGTAGTTTTCTGTAAGTTCATACGAATTTACGACTGTTACCCAGCTTTACTCACGGTTTTCTTCGTCTTTACAAGATTTTGTACTCTGTCTTATTTAAGCAGTAATAAGTCAAATCTAAATTGTGAATCCACACAGCAGGTGGAATAATCTGGGCGGTATCGCGCTTGCTCTGGCCATGGCTAGACAAAAGAAAAACACGGAGTTTGTTAAGGCCCTCAAAGCCAAAAGTTAGGCTGCTCACAGGAATACTAGCGGGACATTGTACCAATAGCCGCAAGGCCGCGGGGTTCGAAGCCCTGTATAGCGATTTCTGCAGAAGCTGCAAAGGCGAGGAAGTGATAGAATCCGTCAAGCACTTCCTCTGCGAGTACCCAGCACTCCGAAGAAAACGCTTCGAATTTCTGCGTAACCAATTCTTCTAGAGTTTAGTTCCTTAGGGAAAACTCCACTAGAAGATCTGCTAGCATTCACGAATCAGGATGGTTTAAAGACATATAGCGATAGGCATGGGGGAAATTCTGTAGGCATCGTATAGTACTACCACCAAGTTTCCATCCCTGGTCAAAAAATTATATAGAAAAGTTTTTTCTAAACCACTAGCAAGTAAAGCTGCCGTGTGTGATGAAATAAATTTTCCGTTCGGAGGTGGCGTAAAATTGTTCGTCCTTCCATTTAAGACATACACCACAAATTGGAAGAGAAGGTCGGCAAAGCATTTATTTTTATTCTTTTTTAACCGACTTCATAAAAAGGAAGAGGTTATGAATTCGTCGGAATATATATATATATATATATTTTTTTTTTTTTCATGTGTGTTACCGCATAACTTTGGACCACGTCGATCGATTTCGACAATTCTTTTTCTATCAGAAAGATCCGATCATTGGATTATGAAGAAATTAACAGCACACCCAAATTTTTATATGAGAATTGATTAAGTGGGTTATGTTTTTTGCTTAAAAATTACTTGTTTACATTCTATTGCGTTTAGTATACAATTTTATAACAACGTTTTTCTAGTTTTCTAAAGTTTATTTCAATTTGTCAGTCTTTTGAAAAGGACGTGCGATATATTCAAAGCCAAAAATATTTAACAAAAAATGGAGAAAGAACTTTTGAATATTTCTCAACTTAACTCCCCTAACTCATTTCTCATTTTAACTTCTGATTTGATTACATTGTAGTTGATTATGACAAATAGCGGCACCCATCGCGTAGATAGCTTTTTCAAACCTAAATAATCATGTAAAATGTTTTTTAGCTGCACAATTGAGATGTCAAAAGCCTCATCCAATTTTGGAATTTTCATTTTCCAATCGTTCGATATGGATTTTTTTGCCGATTTTTGGCATAGCGATTTCTTTTGAGCAACCAGAATGTTCGATTTCAGTGAACCACTTCATAACTTCTGCAACTAATGCAGAGTACTACAACCTTTTTCAAGCATTTCCTTATTATAAAATCATTAAAATTATTATCCTTTTTCAACAGTAGTAAGCTGCTTTGCCCAGTGATTATTTTCCCGCTATATTATAAGCTCATTTTTTAATTAAAAATTTTGCAAACAAAAATCCAATAAGTTTTAATTTTTTTCATTGACCTTCGGCCACACTACTAAAGTCCGGAGCACAGATTTGGCTAGAGGAAGAATCATACACGTTCGAATCTGTTATTTCTTACTCATCTATATGCACTCCATCTGATTATTGATTAAACAAAACCTTCTCTATTGAGTTATCCTCATCAAGTGTAAACGCGTTTATTTGATCATATCAGTGGCCTAATTTTCAACATGCGATACTTGCTATGGTTTATAATTCTCTTATAGTTATCGCCGTCTTCTTTAAAAGATCTCAATGATTCCGTTAGCTGCAATCATCGGCTTTTTAATTTTATGTGTTTTTAGTATTCGAATAAATAATGCTACAAAAATATAATTTTCAATATTTCTTTAAAGTCAAAAGCTTATTAACTCAAGTTCAGTAATTGTGTTGGCTATTCACAATAAAAAAAAAAACCATTGACCTTCGAAAATATTTACCAAAAGTTTCCTTTAAAAAGAAAATCTTCAAACGAGACCTTTTTACACATAAAAGCACTTTTGCATATTTATGTAACTAGGCATAAGTATCTAAAAATATATATATGCTTTGTAATGTATTCCTGCGCATCCCAATTAAAAATATTCTATGTAGGTATCTACTGCATTTTTGCTGTTTTGAAGAGATGGAAAAATACTGCCTGTATTAAGTAGGTACCTACACTAAAATAAATTACACATTTTCACAAATCGACATGCCAAATTCAATATTATCAAATTTAATTTGAATCGAATATAATTTTGAGTAAGCATAATACCCAAAAATTGAGTTAATGAATGAATGAGCGCGTGTGTGGGCATAAAAGTCGTAAAAAGGAATGTAAATATGATTTGCGCACCCCCGCCTAAAGCTCTTGGATAAATTTTGCAAATTTTCACTTTGCATAAATATATTTCGTATGTACATTAGACCGTACCACCATGCTGGCAAAAAAAATAATTTGCCGTTCATCTTCGAGTTTAAAGTATTTTTTCAAGGTAATTTTGAAAACAAAAATTTTATATTTGATCCGTATGGTCGGATTTCTATACTTTTCGGTGGCACCTACATATGTATATTCGGCAATAAAGAAAAATTTCTTGAAGTAGTTCTACTATTAGGAATAACCAAAATATGTACTTCCTAGGCAAAAATTTAATGATCTTTGGTGTGCTTTAATTAACAGATATTAAGGTGATACGTTGGGGTGTTTGGAACGGGGTACTTGAAGTGAATAAACTTGGAATTAAATAACTTTAAAATCCGACTGTATGTGACTAAGTGCGGCTACTTTTGGTCAAAACATTTTTTTTTTTGCGAAATTACCTTACAAAAATAGAGTATGGCGAACTTTTTGTTTCTGGTACGGTCTAATGTACATACATATATGTAAATTGATTTGCGTGCATTTATTTGGTTACTTTGCATGGCATATGCAAAATGAGTTTTCAGTGATTTTCACGTTTGAAATAATATGTGTAAATAAAAAAGTCTAAATAAATGTAAAATCAAAGGCATAGTTTTTGCGTAATATATCTGACGGTGAATGCGTATACATAAAATGATTTTCAATTCCAGTAATTTTCAAGGATTCATGACATACGTTTACATACATGGCAGACATCCTTTTATGCCTGTGTTAGTTGTAGACATTTACCCACCGGTACACATATATAAATGCATGCGCACGTGTGCAGTTGTGTGTACATACGAAAAATTGCTCAGTTTACTTTATTTTACTTTACTCATCTTCTTTATTTATCTTTTGACAACGTGCGCATTTAAAATTTCAGCGGAAAATGATAAGCTGCTTTTGCTTAAAAGAATCTCATTAAATTTTTCCACTTTTAAGTATGTTATTTTCCTTCTGCTCTATGGCACTTGGGTTCAATTAATTTAATTTTCACTTAAGCTTACATGAAGATTATTACATATGTGTGTGCATTCATGTATATATATATTTGCATACCTGTCTATAAGCTTATAATATGCTACTTTTTCTAAATTTACTTAAAAGCTTTTACAAGTTAACACGCTTACTTTTGTGCTTAAAAAATATATCAACGTGCTTTAAGACCATTTTTTGGGATGCCTTCTCGTATGAGTAACATTTTAAACTTCAGTGTTCGTTTCTACAAAAAATGTTGTCTTCTCATCGCCCTCTTCTTAGCGTTTGTGCTTAGGGGGCAAAGAGAAGGTTGCATTTTTCCTGTAGAAACGAAACCGGCATTAGTTTAAGATTTGTCCATATCGGGAACGTATCTTCGATTCAGTTGATGTTCACTGATTGAGTTGGTTTTTTTTTTGTCTACAACTATGGGATACCATCCGAGTAAGTGCTAGGTGAATATGGTTTCTTTCCAACACTTAACACAGTTTCACTAGCCTTCTGAGGTGTTTAAAATCACATCGCGACTGATTTTTTTAATAGAAACCCCTAATTTTAGTATTTATTTGAATACAAAAAATCTATGAAATTCAATAAAATTAGCCTAAAGCACCATCTAGCGCAGGGCTAATAAAAAATATAATTCAAAAATGAATTTCTGGCATCAAAAACCTTTACATAAGTATTTTCTAAGAATACTTTTCAAGAACTGAATCTAATTAAACAATAAATTGGATGCAAGGATTCAATTAAGCATATCTTCGTTATTTGAGCTAAACTCGAAAAAAGTAATTAACGAAATATTATTGACACCTAAACCTATCACATGCATTTGGTTTTATTCAATAGCGATTTGAGCTTTCGCACAGTGTTATATTATTATTGTGCGACAGCCGAAACCAACCCAGACTTTGTTCACATTTTCTGAAAGCATACCGATTTGCTTATATTTCGTATTTTTATTTCATGGCCTACTAAATTTTTCATGTCTGGGCCTAAGTAGCTTTCAAAAAAGGCGAAAAAAATGTTAAAATAAATGTGGAATCGAAATTAAAGATGCAGACATATATGCTAAAATTTCATGTGAAATATTTTCGTGGAACATTTTAATCCATTAGCTCACGTCGAAAAGGGTCGTTTTGACCCTTACTTCAAGAAACCCCGCAAAAAGCAAATTTGGAAGGTCGTAAGAAGACTGATATATTATAGAAAATTATTCTTAGGAAAATTTTACTAGGGGTCTTCTCAGGCATAAGCTTCATACCACCAACGTAAAAGTCTCTAAAAAATTAAAACAAACTGATCCCTAATCTACGAGCCAAAATTGGGTTTACGTGCCTCGGCGTTTTTGTATTATTCTGGTGTTTCTCCAGTATTTCTGTTATTATTTTTATTGGAAAGCTGTATGTTTTCATCCTTGCTAACAGTAAAGGAGGCTCAGTACATAACAACCTGCCTACCACGGTTTATCAACATTGTATTTGTATTGGGGAATTGAAGAATTGCGTGCACAACGTGGCTAATATTATATTTTTTTTTTGTCACAAGTATATGCATTAAAATTAAAAATCAATATATATATACAGTGAAATCATGCATACAAGTTTAATGTTTACTCGAAAATTTATCTTTAACAAGCTCTGTTTTTTGCATTGCAAATTGAAACGCATTTTTTCGCAATCAGAAACATGAAACCCTTTCCAATGCGGCACATTTACGATAGTATGGGTAGTGTGCAAATATTGTTTACCGTTCTGCATTTTTTATTTATTTTTATTTTTTAACTTTGCTATGTATTGCATGTCACACGATTATCTATATGCACGTGAACTTTCACCTCACAGCAGGTTGCACGAAGCTCTTTACATTATGGTCACCATTACCTAACCATTACAATGCTTTTACTAAATAACAATGTCCAAATGACAATGGAGACATTTTACACATACATTCCCTATAAATACATATGTATGTACCTTTGAACGTTCACATTTATGTATATATACGCCTCACGAGCATAGACGGCTCGGTAAGATGATATAAAATACTGCAACAAAATACATATAGAATCCTCTAGCACACTTTTCTGTTACAAGAAAAAAATATGTATAAAGTTGCGAATGAATTTAGTAGGGAAGCAAAGTAATAAGATGTGGGTCAAATAACAGCGGAAGTCAATGCACTGTTATGCCACAAACATGCAAACCCATATACATACATATGTTCGAATGTATGTATGTATGTTTAGAAATGTACATATGTAAACATACACAAATGTGAGCAAATCTTTTATGTATGTTTGTGAGTGTTTGTACAAGTATATGTACATACGCCGGGTTAGTGTGAGATCATGTGCGCAGTTGGCATGCACCGTGGAATGCATGCACAGCGCCAAATTTACACTAACATTTAAATACATACATACAAATGTATCACATACCCTTTCGTTGCGGATGTGAGTTGCGCTAGCGAAAAGTCGTAAGTCAAAGTTTTAGCACAAAAATTATGGCAGTTCAACAAATGCACAGCAAGAAAATATTTTTTTTTTTTTCGTTTGCTTACTCAGCCATTTATTTAAATAGTATATTTGCTCTGAGTTGTGTAAAAATGTGAAGAGAGAAATTTCAATGCACTCGTATGAAATAGAAAATAAATAGTAGTGTGCGAATAAATAAATTTGTATATAAACATAAGTATATGCATATACTGTCAGCGTCAAAAATATACTTCCATTCTTGACGATTTTTTGTTCATTTAAGTTAATTTTCCTTAACAAATCTTTTTATAAAAATATATGTAGTTCATTCAACAGCAAAAATCATAGGAATCAAATATTTTTTTTTTTAATTTCATACAGAACTCGGGAAAATGCCAGAAATTTTCTTCGAAATTTTTAATTTTTCAATTCGGTTTCCTAGATAAATTTTGTGTATGTATCCGCTAAAGACTGCCGTTTGTTTTTAACCGACTTCACAAAAAGGAGGAAGGTTATCAATTCGTCGTAATATTTTTTTTTTCTATAATTCTTTTTTAAAGGGGAGTTGTTACCTCACAGGTGGTCCCATACTAATTTGGTTTAAATCCTATTCCGAGAATTCAAGTCGGTTTTGTTTTTTGCTTAAAGCTTACTTGTTGAGATTTTTTTTTTGGCTGAGGATATTGCATACCTTCCCTCTTATAAAAAAAAGATTGTGTTCATGCGTTATGTGAAAAATTCTTGTATTTTTTTGGCAAACAAATTATTCTTGTGTGTTTGATACCGGTATTATAATATTTCATTTATTTTATCAATTTAATTTAATACAACTTTAGAGACAGCTGGCAACCCTCTTCAAAAAATATTACCGGCAGTAAACCTTCCTAACCCTCTTCAGTTTGGTACCCATATTTCAGTATTAAATTTTTCTTATCATTTAAATTGAACTAAAATTTTCAGAGGTGGCAACCTTCAACAAAAATATTTTCGGCCGTAAGCGTTCTTAAACCCCTTTCTTTTGGCAGCCATGTTACAATATTTACTTTATCTTACCAAGTTAATTAAACTGACACTTTAAAACAGGTGGCAACTCTCAAATTGCTTTACTTTCTATATTTTAAGTTAGACCTCTAGAAATGCATCATTGAAAGCTGTATTCTATTCTATGTATTCGCTTTTGAGTGATGCCCGTACAGGCAGACAGACAAAAATTCTAAAAATTGTTGACTTAGCTTCTGTTGCGGTAATAAAAACGCCCATATTATAATTTTTTTTTTAATATCTATAATATACAGACATCGGCCTATTACAATTTTATTATATGTATAGGGAAGAAAAATTTGTTACGGAATTATAAATAAATAAAATTTTCAAAACGTCAGAGTATGCATATTTTTGACGCGGACTGTATTTAAAATTTTATCTAGTTTTGCTACTCGTGAGATTATTTACATAAAGTCACGTATGCATATATGTATATTAGAGTGCCTCAAGAAAAAAGAAGTTGCGCTTTTTCCAAAGGAATAATAAAAATTTAATACACTTTAAGGCGTCCGCCAAAACTATTCGAAAAAAAAAAATAAAATTTTCGTGCGCTTAAACTCCTATATCATCTGGGGTGATTTTTTGAAAAAAATATTTAAAAAAAAATAATTTTTTTATAAAACAACTCGAGTTTTGGAGGTATTTTAAAATCGGTTCAGCTAATGTTAATCTTAAAATTTTTCGAAATATTTTGGCGGAAGTCTTAATTCGTATACACAAATTTTATAATTCCCTTTGACCTACCGATTTTTTGTTTTCTATGGAGAGTGATGCACCCTAATGTTTATATGTGCATCTTCCTATTTATATTGTAAAAGCTGTAGTTTTATTACTACTTTACTTGGCAAACAAATGCGCCGGCAGGCAACGAGTGAAGTTTAAGTAGTTTTTTTGTCTCTCCAGAAAATTAATGAAAAAGTGCAATTTTCCTTGGAGAAAAGGGAAAAAATAAACAAAATTTTGTTGTAGAAACTTTTTGTTTTTCTTTGTACCTTTACTGGCTTTCTTTACTTAAATTTTTTAACAACTGCAATAATGAGTTTGAAAAGTATACTTTTAAGTCATCATTGTCAACTTAGGTGTTCATATGTTAAAGTTTTTGCAGCAAAATAGTTGAAGTAGTGGTAGGTTTTGGCGTGCTGAGGCACACGTAGTCCACTTTGGTCCATTGTGATGTCACTTTACTTAACTTGTTAGTCTGTTTCTTTCCATGTAATATAATCCTCTATTGGCTACTTGTCTTCTTTGATCTACATGTTTTTAAAAATCCCGCAAGGTGTCGGGGCTTTCATGCCTATGTGTCTCTAGTTGCGGTGATCGTAGAGACCGAAGTCCGGTCCTTGTAAAGTCTTTGCAATGGTGTATAATGTGTTTTTCGGTATTTTCTGTTCCTTCAGCGCTCAGAGTTTCCAACTTTTATGCTTGACGAGTGTTTCATTACTCTGCAGTGTACAGTAAGAAAACCTGAAGCAATTCTTATTTAATGTATTGTCTGGTGAAATGAGTGAGACGTTTCTACTTGCGCCTCCTTTTTCATCCACACACAAGTAATAGTTTCGCCTGTCGGAGCTTCATACTTAACAGAGAAGTCCGGCCTCTTTTCGAGCGAGAGTATCTGCCACTTCATTGCCCTTGACTGATAAGCTCGGCTACTGGATAAGTACTGAAAGCTGAAAGCAGTCCCGGAATAGCTTAGAGCAAAATTCAAGGGCATTGAACTAACCTCTCGCGCGGCTGAAATACGTGGTGCTCGGAATCCAGACCGTTGGGAGGCAGAATAACAAGATGACGATGGTCCACTTGCAGAGGCTTGCAGCGTTTGCAACGGCAAGTATGTCTGTTCGGGACAAATTGAAAATCAAAAAGCTAGTACGAGTACAGAAGGTTCAATTTCGAGTTAGAAATCTGCATACGAGTTACGCCAGAAAGTTTTAAATTGGATGTTGTAAATTGCTTTTTGTACAATAAAGTTAGATAGTTGTGCGGTAATATGAGCATCCTATTTATCGAAGATTCAAAACTGGGAAATCCTCGTTTAACTCAATAATAAATCTGAAAATATGGTACAAAAACTTCGCAAAAGGACTGATGCTGCCAGGCATAAAATGCAAAAATTAGTATATTCAAAAACATATATATTAAAGATACTTTCCTGTCTTTTGCCTAAACTACACTAAAAAATTTAATTTACACTTGGCGGTTTATGGCTGATTTTTCGTTCGACTACCAAAACGTACCCTGCGTTCAATTGTTGAAAGCCTTATTATGTAAGCGGGATTTTATTTGATTTACATATATATAGTGACAAACAAAAGTATTGGCACAGTGAATTTTTCACAATATATACAACGATTTTATTCATATTTATTTGGGATTTTTTATTTTACAAAAAAAAAATGGTTCATACGCCACCATAAAACATAAATTAAATCTACAAATTTTGTGCAAAACTCAGAAAAGTTCAATAAATTTTTATACTAATTTGCAACTTTCTATTCAGATTTTTTAGAAAAATTGTTAGAATGCAGTTTTATAGCCCATTCGTTTTTAGCATAAGAAAGTTTGCGCGTTGATTTTTGGCAATTTTTTTAGTGTTAGGTGTTGCTCATTTTCTCCATACTAAAAATAATGGTCGAACATATTTTGTATGAAAGAACCTGTGTGAGAAAAAATTGCCAAAAATCAACGCGATTTTATAGCAACTTCACACTTGGACTTTCTTATAATAAAATCGAATGGGCTATAAAACTGCATTCTTAGAATTTTTTTTAATTTTTTTTTGATTAATCTTCTTTTTTGAATGAAACAAAAACTACATAAAAAATCTTCTTACTAAAATCAGAAACAAAACTTGTACTCTAAAATATTCTCGTTCACACGTTAAAGAACTGCAAAATCAAATTTTTGTAATGTTAAAAAAAAAATCTACCAGCGGTCGAATATGGGTTAAAGCTTGTGATTCGACAGTAAGATAGCATAGTGAGTTGCGTTTTCACTAGAACTAAACGCAATTATCACATAGCAGAGCTACAAAGAACTATTCTCCCAATTGTCTCTTTAATTCAAGTAAATCAGGTAAATTGCTATCGCGAGTAAAAGCTGATTGATTCTTAGAAAATTTGTGGTAGGCTACTGAAGTAGGGTTTTGTAATTAATTTGGTTAAGTATTCAAGGAGAAACGGTTTGATTTCTAAGACATGACGAAATTATATTACAGTTTTGACGCTAAACAAGGCTACTAAGTAATTTATTTGCTACTTTTGGCCAAATTATGTGGTTACAACGGTCCATTCAATTACCTAATTCGTATGCACAACCAATTCCATTAATTTTGTGAGACATTTAATACTATTTAGCGAATATATTGCGGGAATTTAATCTAACAGTAGGCGAAAACTAATTTCTGAAATATTTATCAAGATTTGAGAGGAAGTTATACCACAAAATAGTCTGAATAACGCGCAACTTCTATTTCGAAGAATTAACACTTCTTCTTATTTTTATCAAGATAAAGTCAAGCCATACGTACATATGTATTTATGTACACTTATAAGTAATACTATTTTAAATTAGTTGTTCGCTGACATGAAAGTATTTAAGCACATAATAAGTAAACATATCTGGCTATGAGCAAGCAGTAAGTCCTTGACCATTTAAAAATATTTTTCGTTTTAAAAACACTCAAGGTAATATATATTCTATTCGCGCTGCTTGTTTTTTTTTAAATTATTTGCAATAAGCCGAAACATGATACATATTAACTTAAATATTTGGGGCCGTAAAAGCACGATAATAGTTTTCAACTTTAAGGCCAACGCCTGGCAGAAATGGAAGTGCCTAACTAGTTTTGCAAATATTTACCAACATGGTCAGTGAGCTGGAATTGCGAACACTTTCTAGAGCAAATATTGCGTAACCTTCAGGCCTACTTCCACTCAAATGATTTCAGTCATGCTTTCTTTCCTTTTTTAAATGTATTTACGTAGCATAAAAATTTTGTTTTGCTTTCAGTTATTGCAATTTCAACTCATTTACTTGCCCAATTGTTTGGTCACTATCAACGCCATCAGCATGCGGAACCTAAGCCACCCGCACTCTCGGCCTTTCAACACATTCATACTCATCCTCCTACGCTAATAGCCATTTTATTTGCTGCTGCCTTCTTTCTATGTTTTCCCATTTCAAAATTCTATTGGAGGCTGGCGTGCTATGAGGACACAGCTTGTATGTACATACACGAATACACATGGCTACAAACATGTGTGCATACATCTGTATAAATACCATATATGTATGTACTAGTTAGTAACAAATATACACGTAAAATTTCTATCAGCATGGCGCCATCTTTATTGCCATCGACAAGCGCAAAAACTAGAAAATGGCGCAAACAGATGGAGGTTGAATAGTAAGGAAACAAGTAAGAAAGTCTAAGTTCGGGCGGAGCCGAACATTAAATACCCGGCGCAAGTATTAAATATATGTTTTTTCACCCTTCCGAAACCTTCCGCTAGATGGTAAGCCGAGGTGTATCAATTTTGAGTAAATTAGCGTCCTTCAATTTCGAAATATTGAAGTTTCAAGCATTTCTTAAATTTACCGTTATATGAGAATCGGCCGTTATTTTAGTCCGATTTCAATAATTTTCAACGTTTTGCTTACACGTGGCAAGTACAATAACCATACCTAGGTTGGTACAAATTGGTAGAACGGTTACCGATATACTTATATGAGATCATAAGTGGGCGGTGCCACGCCCATTTTCCAAAGTTTTACCATAATCGTATTTCTTGGTAAAGAATTGTTGCAAGCATCAATTTTGAATAAATTAGCTTCAATATTTACTGATTTATCGAAGATTTTGTATTTCTCTAAATTACCGTTATATGGGATATGGGCGTGGTTTTTGTCCGATTTTAAAAAGTTTCCGCGGTTTTTTATGCTGTACCAAGGCCAACAACTGTGCCAAGTTTGGAAGAAATTGGTGCAGCGGTTACCAAGATATACACATGTAACCATAAGTGGGCGTGGCTACGCCCATTTTCCAAAAATTTATAATATTCTTATTTTTCGTCTAAAAATTATTGTAAATATCAATTTTGAGTGAATTATCTTCAGTAGTTACTAAAATATCGCAGTTTTCGTATTTCTGGAAATTACCGTTATATGGGAAGTGGGCGTGGTTAAAGTCCGATTTCGCCCATTTTCAATACCAACCTACCTTGCATTAAAGGAAACCTACATACCAAATTTCGTTGAGATATCTCAATTTTTGCTCGAGTTATCGTGTACACGGACAGACGGACAGACGGACAGACGGACAGACGGACAGACGGACAGACGGACGGACAGACAGACATGGCTTAATCGATTTCTTTTTTCATCCTGATCATTTATGTATACATTTGTCTATATCTATCTCGATTCGTTTTGGCTGTTACAAACAACCGTTATGTGAACAAAATTAATATACCCTTGTGCACAAGTGCGCTCGGGTATAAAAATGCTTAAAAAATTTGTTCGGAAAATTGGTTGGTAACACATGTTTTTGGTCAGTTTGCCGCCTCTCTTTGTTTTGGTCCCTTTTTGCTGCCATTTTTGTTTTGAACTTCTATTGCGTTTTTATTCTTCTTATGAACGTATGTACATATATACATAGTATGTATTTATGTATTTTGCGACGGCAATTGGCGAGGAACAAAAAACAATGCCTTGAATTTTAAAAGTGAATAAAAAAAAAATTTTGTTAGCTGTTGTTTTAGATAGGGCAAACAAGTGTTTCTAACCAGTCGTAACACTGATTTTGTAAGACTGGAATAGCGTTAGAAATATCTTGGCGTTGTTCCTTGTCATTATAATTTTTTAGTAATATTCTGATGATAGTATAAAGTTGATTTACAGAGCTGAGCACACCCACGACATCAGCTTCTAAGTACCGTAATGTCCCGGATTTTATTCGAACAAGGACTGTTGTTTTGGCGAGCTAACCCTGTTTAGACCGTCAAAGCCTTTCAACCTTTGTTCATCGCCGGAGCAGCACCGCACACTTGGGATGCCCCATATTCTTCTGCTTTGGGTTGTGATAGCATCAGACCCGGAGCAGAAACATTCTTTTGCTATATGTGCCAGAAAAGATTACATTCGAATTCCACTACGATAAGATGGAATACTTGCATCGGATGAAGTCACCAAAAAAAAAACTGCTCAGACTTTAGGTTAAAAAAGGAGTAGACCACAGCCAGGCAACAACATCAGCCGCCGAAAGCACAAGAAGCGCTATGTTCCGCAATTATATTGTAAAAAACTAATAACAAGTTATGGTTCTGTTACTTAAGGCCCCTCAAAAAGCCCGGCCCCGGCAATAGTCATCCCTTTCCCCCCTCCTTCTCGACGGGCCTGGCCATCACGTCAACACCAGGAGTACGGGTACCTGCAACAGCTCCGGATATGCAATAAACTTTTGTTTTTCTAGAAAACTGAAAATATTTCAGCGAAGTAGCAAACAAACTATAACTAATACTTTTTCATAAATAGATTGTGCAAATATAATTAAAACATTTGTTTCATGTTTCTCAAGCTTTTGTAACAGAACAGTGTAAATATTATGCTTCATTGTGAACAGTGAAATGGCCATTTAGATTTAATGGAATTTTAGATTTAGGACCATTTTCTCAACCAATCTTTAATTTAAAGCTCACTTTATATTTAAAGGTTGCTTTAAAATATGTATCTACGTCTGAAACTAAGCCATTCTGTTATCGGTTTTTGACGTATGAATGATTCTTGGTTGTAACCTAATTTAAAACCGATAATAAACGCTTTACCATAAATACCATAATTTTAATGTAACCTTTTAATATAAATTGAGGCCCCTCATTTTTATTTTTTCATGCATTAAACTTTTTGACTTAAAAAAAACTTTGCAGAACTTTTCCTTTCAGATAATTTTGAATATTAGAAAGGATACTCAGAACAGTTTTTTTTTTGTCTTTTTGCGTCATACCGTATGCCAACTTTACAGACATCTATGGCGGTGATCGTAGACGTAAACCACTCGGCTCGGAGCGTATTAACTTTCGGCAAGACTTACGATTCAAAGCTTATGTAGCCCGAGCAACGTCCAGTAAGGGTTTGGCAGTTAATGACAATCCTCCGAATGCACTTTTGCTGTGAAAAGGTTTATTACAAAAAAACGTCTGCTTTTTGAGAAAGCGGTAAAATATAAGTTCCTTTTTTTAGCAACGCCAAGGCATACACAACAAATTGGAAAAAAGCTCGGCCCAGCACTTATCAAGTGTGAGAAGCGTTAGTTTTTAGTAACTGCAGAAATTAAGTTGTTCGTATTTTTTGAGTCCACATTACCAATGCGGTAGCAATTAATTCATTGCAGCTTTGTAGCAGTGTTACAAAAAACCAAAATATATGTGAATATATGCACACATGATTGTAAATACCGTTTCTTTAATCTCTCTGGAAAAATACAAGAATGTGTGTTCATAATAATGTGTTGTTTGGTTGGTGAAAAAGTAAAAGAGAACAGAAAAAGCGCAAACTCGCGAAATTAAAAGCAAAGTAAGAAGTCATCTAAGTTAAGCAGACGATATTGCTTCAAGCACGGCAGCACAAAATGAGCGAAGAAACAAGCGGCGGCCTTAGATAGAACCAAGCGTAAAACAATGCAATGACAACAAGTTTGACATAGATATCAACACCAAACAAAAAATGAAAAGGAAGACCAAGAATTGGAGCGACAGCAGGACCAAGTTTGGCAGCAAGCAGAATAGGCTTAAAGTCTACAAAGTAAGTGGAGGCAAACAAAAAAAAAAGCAAACAGCGCGCTCCAAATGGTCATACATGCTGGTAAATGTGGCACCGCCGTTATGAAGCTTGCAACAAAAACAAAGTAATCAAAAAGGCAGCATTTAAGAAGAACTACAAACAAACAAAGTAAGGGCCGTTTTCTAATGTAAGCAGTAAAGTTGCCTTTACTAACAGGGCAGATAAATTGTTCCTCACTTTAAAGTGTTTTCGTTTTCTTATCTTACGGGTAAAAATAAATTTGTTATTCCGTAGAGTGAAACTTCACTACACTTCCTAGAGTGAAACTTCACTACATTCGTCATAAAATTCCAAAGGTTGGCAATGCAACATAAGCAAATATAAAGCAAGAGCAACTGTTAGCAAAAACCAAAACCTTGGTAGAAATATCTAATATATCTGACTCATGAACCAAAACCAAACCAAAATTTAAAGTTAGGTACAAATTTTAAAGGTTGCAACGGGTAAGCAACAATTTATCGATTCGATAAATTAATGCGCTGATGAGAAAACGAAAACTCGTATATCGAGACGATAAAGTGGCCGGTAATCTAAAGCTTAGATGAGAAAACGGCCCTAAAAGAGGAGAACTAGAAAAAAAAGAATCACAAAAGACTGAAAAGCTTTGCTTACTCGCTTTTTATTTTGTTGTTTTTGCTATTGCCATTTCTGCGTAATTTGGATTTAGCACTTTAGCGCCCTTTGTTGGCTTCGCTGGCTGCGTAAGTAGGGGCGTGGTTGTGTTGTTGTTGTGTGCTCCCTGCTTGCTAACTTTTCATTTATGCTCATTTCCTCAACGTAATGGTAAGTAAATGGAAAAATGGAACGACCAAAGAAAAAACCATTTCGCTGAGTGCAAAAAGTTGAGCTGGCTGTTAGAAGCAAAGAAACGCTTTGTGAAGATTTACGATTCACATTAATGTGGCATAAAGTGTTTAAAATTTTTGGCGTAAGCATGGAGTTGGGTGTCATCGTAAAACACGTGCCTACATATCTACATACATACATACACAATTCACACATGCATGTTGTTGTGCACTTTGACCTTAATAGGCATGCTTAAAGGAATTTGTTGTATTAAGTAGATTAAGTTCTGTATAATTTGACAGCCCAAAACCTAGCGGATGAAATTTTTACGACATTAAGTTGAGTCTTAATCTTAATTTTACGAACTCGGGGCTAAGCCAGCTGCCATCTTAAAATATATATATATTTTTTTTTCTAGATAGCAATGTCAGACTTTGTATTTGTTTTGTGTTTATTTAAAGTAATTTAAATCGAACTTAACACTGAGAGTAAGTCTCTTTAGCTTCGATTTGTAGCTCTTTTCGAAAATCTAGAAATATGTGTTTCAATCATGATTGACCTTTCAGTTTCATTCATTTCATCCGAAGACAACGATTCACACATTCGCGAAAAGCTTTTTTGCTACTCATTTCATTAACCCTAGGGTTAATAGCCAGGTACTCGGTTACCTTTTTTTTATTTAAAACTGCTGTGACTTTTCCACATTAGAGATATAACCATCAAGCTCCGCATCGTCGTTATCTAGGTGTTAATATATGTATTTAATTATATCTATGTAGGTATATGCACATGCTATCCGGCCTTGTATGCGCGAGCCTTCGCCACCTAATCCCGATTGAATATTGAGAAGGGTTTTCGACTCGCGTTTTTAGACAGCCAATCGGAACCCAAACCATTACCATTAGTAACCACTTCCATAGTCATCAAAAACTGGTTTGCCACTCTTCAACTTCCACAGGGGTTAAGGGAGACATGCTCGTCAACGAACTGGAGAAGGAAGAATTTGTTTCTCTTTGCGATGGAGTTTTCTTCTTCGAGACTTAGAATTACCATACTTACATACATTCACACTTACATATGTATGTGTATACATTGAAAGTACAATGAGCGAATTTCCATAAAAAAATTCAAGGAATTGCCTTAGTTTGAAAAGTCACACATGAGGGTAAGAAATGAAAGTTTTAAAATATTTCGCAAGCAAATAACATTTTTGCATCGAATATAAGTGTTTTTATAATGTTCGGTTAAAAAAAAGGCTAAACGAATTATTGACACATATTTTGTGTGCGATTTTTCACACAAGGAGGAAATGAAGGTTAAGTAGTTATAAGTTTGTATGAAGGAGTAATCCACATAGCCGTATTCCTACATATAGAATGTATTAAAGACGTTGGCAAATGTCTCCATTTGCTTGTGATTTCCAAATGTAAATCAATATTGACTTAAACACATTTATAACAAGTAAGAGCAGCGCTGTCTTCGGCTATGCCGAAGGCTTCATACCTTTCACGAACATCTGCAAATTTTACTTTGACAGATTACTGCTTTTGAATACATCTGCATACATCGATAGACGAGTTACATACTTATATAAAAAATCGCATCTAAACAATCAGAGGTATGGAAGATATACTTTATATGGCACCAATCTAAGTGATTTTCACTGCTATGTGATCGGTATGTAAACCGGCAACACAATTTATTGGGTTTAGTTTCCTACATAAAGGAGATATATGGCAAAAACTGGTATCTGAACAATCAGTGCTATAGGAGATAAAGCTTATACAGCATAGATTTTGATGATTTTCTCAGTAGACTTTGTATTATTATTTATAAAATATCTTACGAAATTTATCGGTTTTAGCTGTTCAAATAAAGGAGTTTTACCGTAAAATCCCATATCTGAACAATCAGATGTATGGAAGATATATGATGTAGTCATCCGATCCTTGTTATATTCACTGTAAGTATTCTGTAAATAATGAGTGAAAATGGTGCGAAATTTCATGTTCCTAGCTGCATAAATGGAGGAGTTATGATAAAAGACCTCATATCTGAACAATTAGTTGTATAGGCGCTGCAGGCTATAGTGACCCGATCTTCGTTATTTTCACTGTAAGTCTTATGCTGATAATGAGTGACCACAGTGCAAAATTTCATGTGCCTAGCTACATAAATGGATGAATTATAACGAAAAATCTCATATCTGAACAATCAGTTGTATGGGAGCTATAGGTTATAGTTATCCGATCTTTTTAATTTTCACTGTAAGTTTTCTGTTGATAATTATTGAAAACAGTGCGGAATTTCCTGTTCCCAGCTATATAAATCGAGGAGTTATAACGAAAAATTTTATATCTGAACAATCAGTTGTATGGGAGCTATAGGTTGTAGTGAACCGATCTTTGTAATTTTCACCGTAAGCATTCTGTTGGTAATGGGTGCAGGTGCTGCAAAATTTCATGTTCGTAGCTGTATAAATGGAGAAGTTATAACGAAAAATCTCATATCTGAACAATCAGTTGTATGGGAGCTATATGTTAAAGTGGTCCGATTCTTCCGGTTCCGACAAATGATTAATACATTATAAAAATACACCCACCTACCAAATTTGATCCGGATATCTCTAAAACTGAGAGACTAGATTGCATACAAACAGACGGACAGACGGACAGACGGACAGACGGACATGGATAAATCAACTCAGCTCGACGATCTGATCATATAAGTATACATTTTAATGGGTCTATCTCTTCTTATTCTGGTACTTACAAACATCGGACCAAAGTTATAATACCATTTCATGCTCATGAAAGGTATAAAAATAACTGCACATTCACTCTGTAGACAATAGATATGACATATTTATCTGCTGTTCCGTACACAAACAATAAAGTAAAAGAAAATGTATGTATGAAAATCGCTAGTATATAGAACGGTAGAATTAACAATTGCGTATTATTATTAGAAATCTCCTGAAGAGAAACAGAGGTCTGCGATCGAAAGATCGAAAAATTTTGGTTTTCAATAATTCTATACCAATTCAACGGAATATGTTTTACATGAAAAACTCTGAGCGTTTGAGAGACCTTTAGATGTTTTGAAATAAAAAACGGGGATATTTGTTTCCATTTGGAACATTCCTAAGGGGAGGGAGCATTAATATTCTGACTTCACTTTTTCAACATGCATTTTTCAACTACCCTAATGTATATAAATATGTGTATGTACATTCTATATATGTTTGTATGCGTGAAGTAAATTATATGCGGAAGAGCAAATATAAATGTTCATAAATAAATATATACATACGCATATATGTACGTATGTTTTTCCATTAAGGCGCGCCATTCTCATTGTACAGTTGATATCTAGCCCTGGTACAGCATAACAAATGGCCGAAAATTTTTAAAATCGGACAATAACCATGCCCACATCCCATATAACTGTAATTTAGAAAAATACAAAATCTTCGATATATCAGTAAATCTTAAAGCTAATTTATCCAAATTGATGCGTGCAACAATTCTTTACCAAAAAATGCGTTTATGATAAAATTTTGGAAAATAGGCGTGGCACCGCCTACTTGTGATCACATATATGTATCCCGATAACCGTTCTACCAATTTGTACCAAACTCGGTATGGTTAATGTGCTTTCTGTACAAAAACAAAACGTTGAAAATTATTGAAATCGGACTAAAATTACGGCGAATTTTCACATAAAGTTAAATTTCAGAAATGCTTGAAAGTTCGATCTTTCGAAATTTAAGGACGCTAGTTTACTCAAAATTGATACACCCCGGCTTACGATGCAGCGGTAGCTTTCGGAAAGGTAAAAAACGTATATTTAATACTTGCGCCGGGTATTTAATGTTCGGCTCCGCCCGAACTTAGACTTTTTTGCTTGTTTTTAAGGTACATTTGTCTGCTTGTAACTAAAATGTATCCTAAATTTAAGTACAATTTGAAAATTTGATTTTGCATTTCTGGTATGGGTGCGGGGGAGTTCTGTGAAATGATAGCTGTATTTCTCTCGTTCCGACTAGCGAAGTTTGATAGCAAACTATTAGTACCCTAGTAAAGCGTTACTACACAGAAATCTTATTAAAAAGGTGTTCGCACGAGGCGATTTTGCGTTCAACTTTTGCGATCAACTCACGCAGGGTTGCACGGAAAAAAAGTTGAATGGCTAAATGTTGGCTGGCAACCAAATTTGTTGAAAGCGATTAGTTGAAAGGTCGATTCAACCAAAAGTAGATTGCAAAGTTGAAAAATGCGAACGCCTTTTTATGGCGAATATTTTGATGTTTTTTTTTCATATTTTGATATTTTTAGCCCTTTAATTTTTTCCGTGCAACCCTGCGTGAGTTGAACGCAAAAGTGGCCTGAAAAATCGCCTGTCACGAAAGCCCTTTAATGAAGAACGCTTCGAATTAGATTTGCTAGGCACTAATACGAAATGTTATAAAGCAATGACAGCCCTAAATTTACCAGCGGCTACGGTACATTTTAAATGGTCTACTCATCTCTTATTTTGGACGCTTCACCAAAAGGATCATGATTTGCATTTCTCCAAAAGACATGACACCAAAGCTAAGCTTTTATTGAAACTTTTTGCGTCGAACTAGTTTTCAGTTGGCTTGAGTATTTGCTTTCCTAATGATTTATGTTTTAGAAACACATGTTAATATACGTACATACATACATATGTACGTACAAATGTATAGGTATAAGCAAATGCAATTATTTTATAACATCCTAGAAAACTCTTTTGGATAGCAAAACCATACTTATATCTCCATAGAGATAAAACGAAGTGAGTATGTAAATGAAATGCCTTACAGGCATAACTGATTAAATTTTCGAAAATATCGACGCTATTAATCAATATTCCCTCTTTCAAGCAGTACGCTTTTACAAACATAAATAGACTTCATTAAATGTTTTCTACTATAGCTCGCTTTTCGATCGTTTAGTTTGCCTATCTGTGTGCATATCGCACAATTGCTTTTTATATGCGTGCGTGGGAACCTTTATTGTTTGGTCACTTGCTTGGCGAGAGTGCTTTCATCGCCCTCAATCTCCACTACTATCTCACTCCACAAATCTCAAATCGACTTTCAGCTTGGCTGCCCACTTTGTTTTCACATTCGAAGCAAACAAAGTCAATGTGGTGTAGGAAGTGGGTGATTTGCCATTTAGCCCTCAGTGCGCTTGGCATCGTATTTTCATTTCTGGATTTTAATGTGCCTTACTTTTATCGAGATTTGTTTTCTGCTTATCTGGGCATTAATGGTATTCCTTGTTTGTATGATAAATGTATGGCGCAAGGCAGTTATATGCATTCCTAGTATATTTTCATTCAATGTATTGAAAGTATGCGCATACAATGTGCTACAGTGTAGGTGGGTGGGTGTGTTTTTGTGTGTTTGCTTAACTTCTAACTACTATTTGCTATAATGGTTGTTTGTGTTGCCGTTTACGCTCTGTTCACTTGGCATTGAGCCATAACTTTTCATGCTTCATGAGTATTTTTTTAAAGCAATAAAAAGCATTGCAGGCGCCTACGGAAAATGTGACTAAAGCGGTTCAATTTTGCTTCACAGTTTCAGTGAGATTATTAAAAAATAAACTGCCCTGCGATGTACTTTTGGAAATCATTAAATTTACCTACATCTAATTCATAAAGAGTAAAATAAAATCAGTTCTGGCATCAAATAATACTGTGGGGAAAATCTCAAGATTTGAGATAACACAAACAAAGAGCCGAAGCACGTAAACTTAAGGTCAGAGGCCTATTTTATAAAAGTGATAGAAGCAACAATTGTCGATTTTTTCGAAAAAACTTCAAAGCCAGAATTGTCGGCGACATTTTTCCTGTTTCATAGACCCCTATAGGCAACTGTGACAATTTTTGGAAATACTGGAATATTGTCGGCAATTATCTGACAATGATATTGACAACTGTCACTCTGACAAAATTGTCGCGACAATAGCGACAAAACTAAATTCTTCGGTCAAAAGATTTTCGCATAAAAATTTTTCAATTTTTTCATATTATAATTGGGCGCATTTTAATACTTTTCAATGATTTGAATATTTGTAAAACAAAAATAATGCAAATGCAGTCATTATTTATGTATGAATAAGATATAAATTTCTTATGATTTTTTTTTTCATTTTGTCATTTCTTAGTGGAGTTTTTTATGGAACTGAAATCGGATTGACAAAAGTTTTTATGAAACGAAACACCCACCAAACTGTCGAATTTTCACTGAAAATACGGAAAATCTTTGTCGTTAAAAAATTGTCACCGCCCAGGTCATTTTGATGAAAAAATAATAATCAAAATTTAACAGGAAAAATATTAAAAAAATTCAGATTTTTTTTTTTTAATTTTTTCTGTTTGTATTAAATGTTCATATTTTATACAAGGATTTACATATTTATGTAAGTTAACAAGAAGATTTAACTATATTATTAATTATGTTCGCTTAAGTACCCGCATCGAGGTAATTCAGCGGGTTCTTTTAAGTACCCAACCCGCCTAAGTACCTCAAAAAGCTGACATTTTTCGAGGTACTTAAGCGGGTTTTACTGTAATAAATACTGGTACGTAATCCGCCAAAAACTAAAAATCGAAAAAATTTTACTTAGCGCACTTTGCAGGTGGACTACTCAAATATCTATTTGATTCACAGCTTTAGAAATAATCTTAAAAGTTCTGAATTTTATAATTTTAAGTTTTCAGATAAATATTCTTAAAAATAAAAAAAAATCTTATTAAAGCCAACAAATATATGTCATATCGCTAGCTTAGAAAGAAAAGTTGCTAAGTCCCAATTTAAAAATTTTACAGGAGAGGAAAAAATCTTCCTATAGCGATTTTCTTTAACTATTTCGCAAGACTTTGAATCAAACATTTTGCGCGTTTAAAGCAAAGCAAAACTCCATAAGAATCAGAAGGATTCGATATTTATTAAAATATGTCGTATTATTTTGGCCTTATCGAATTTGTGGCGCTTCTTTTGGACTTAGCAAATTTTCCTTTTATTGCTTATGAAGAGGAAAAAATAAAACAAGTACTTTTATAATTTTCTAAACGATGCGTGTTCAATTTCTCTAGCCTCCTATATCAAAATATGAGTTTTCATAAAAAGTGGACTTAGCAACTTTTCACTCTAAGCTATCGATATGTGACGAAACATTGAATAACAGCCGGTTTCACCGGCAATTTAAATGAAAATGATTTTTTATTATCTGTCAATTTCCATATAATTATCAAAAAATTTAAATAATTTTTCACTTAAATTACTTTCGTGAAATTGGCTGTAAGAATAACAAAATTAAAAATAATTAAATCGACAAAATGATTACTCACAACTCAATCCGTAGTTTTGTTACTGAAATTGTTAATTTATTATGTAAGTGTTGCACATACACAATTTTCTTTAATTCTACACTTAACGCCTGCTTTCGAGGTGCAATATTAAACTAATTTAATTATTTACAAGTCAATTAACTGACATTCTCTTGAGCCATATGTAATCATACGTTACATAGGTAGCATAGCGGACATATACAGTAACTCAAACAAGCGCTGACAAGGAGATAACAAAATATTGATAAAAATATCGGTAACAAAAGCGATGACAAATTTGACAAAAATTTCGATAGCAAAAACAATAATACTATTAGTGGCAAAATCGATAACGAACCCGATAAATAATCGATAAAAGAATTGGTAACGAAAATCAATAAAAATGTCGACAAAAATATCGAACACAAAACCGATAAAGATATCGATTGCAAAATCAACAAAAATATCGATAACAAAATCAAGAAATAGTCGATAACAAAATCAACAAATAATCGACAACAAAATCGATAAGTAATTAATAAAAAAAGCTATAACAAAATCGACAAATAGTCGGTAACAAAATCTATAAATATATCGATAAGAAACCTGTCACATTATCGATAACAAAATCTTTTAAAATATCGATTAAAAACCGACAATAAAATCAATAAAAAAATCGACAACAAAATCGATAAAAATATAGAAAACAAAATCAATAAATAATAGATAGCAAAATAGATAAATAATTGATAACAAAATCGATAACAAAACTAATAACAATATCGATAAGAAAATCGACTAAAATATCGATTAGGAATCGAAAAAATATATTGATTTAGAGATACATCGATAAAAATGTCGATTATTATGTCGACAAGTTCCGAAAATATCGATAGCAAAATCGATAACAATATCGATAAAAATTTCGATAATGAAATCCATAAAAACATCGATAACAAAACCTATAAAAATATCGGTTGTTATAGCGATAAGTCCCGAGAATCCCGAAAATTTCTAAAATCCGAAAATTGTTCCCAGAATGTGCTCCGTGTCTTTATCTATATACTTTTCTCTATAATTACCTTTATTTTAAACTTTCTTCCTCAAACTTCATCTTTACTTTTATCGGTATCCTCATCCTCACCCTCATCTTTTTCTTTGTATTTATCTTTATTTTTACTTTTATGTTTATCAAATTTGTTCATCTACATATCGAGCCCTAACTCTACTCTAGGAATATTTCTGCATCAAAAAGAAAATTTTGAAAAAAAATGTCGCTTACGTTATTTTGGCGGTTAGGGCTCGATATTTCCTTTGCCCTTATCTAAGTAGAGTGTTTAAATTTACCTTGGCCTTCATTTTTGCCTTTATCTTTAGGCCTTTATACTTTTCTTTTTTTATGTACGTAAATGCTCACCTTTGCTTTCATTTCTCTATTGGTCTTTTTCTAAGTGTTATTATTTAACCTTTTATTCGCAAGTTCCGTGTACAATTTCCATTGAGTTGCCAATTTACTCACAACCAACCAACCGCCGCTAAAGAAGTTTCACTTCAAAAAGAGAAGTCGATTAAGCCTTGTCTATCTATCCTTGTACACAATAACTCAAACAAAAATTAAGATATCGCAACGTAAGTTAGCACTTAGGCAACCCTTTTTCCAGCATGTAAAATAATTGACTTGTAAACTATTTTAAACGCTTTTATGAGGCACTGTATGCATGTAATGTATGCACGTGTGTATCAGTGCTAGGTAAAGTGCTGGTAAATGAAAAAATAAATGGGTGGCTGCGTACATATCAAACTTTTATTTATTTAATTTTCGTAATGCACAAGAAAAATGAATTTATTTGGGTGGAATCGTATGTCGCAAATGGCGAATATGTACATTTCGACTAAGGGAGCAACGGATAAAATTTTTACTTTCAACATGCATGCATAAGTACCATTTGGTACAATTACAAGTAGGCGAGAAAGTTTTACTGACGTGTTTTTGAGAGTCGTAGGAAATTTCACAAAAGCATTTCATCAAGGGGAGAACAATGATAGCTCTTAGAGAAGGGGAAAACAATTTTCAATAGCTGCAGAGTATTTTGCGTGTAGATAAGAGCTTTTGTTTAATTGTTATTGTTTTTACTGTTATTTCTTCCTCACAGTGATTTGGAATTTTTCTGGGGTCTACGTCTATACATACATATGTACATATGTACCATGGCGAGTAAAATTGTTCCCATTGTAAACTAATAATAACTTCAACTTCCAAATGCGAGGGAAATTCGTAAATGGTTTGCTTTTTAAAACTAAAACAGTTTCAGGCATACAAACTTGCATATTTATGTACATACATACTGTACATGGAAGTTATGTATGCGCTTTTATTATTGCCATTTTTTTAACTTTCTCTATCAAAGTTCGAAGTTTTCCTCTTCGAAGGTTGGTATTTTGGTTGATATAAGTTTTGGTAGATTTTTGAAGTATCTAGAAATGAAAATACATTCGGATTATAGTACTTCATACACTTTCCCCCCACTCTCTGACTCACTCATTTCAATATCCTATTTGTAATTTGTCTGTGACCGAGGAAAAATTAAAAGAAAATGAATTAAATTGAGAAATTAATATATTCTACGTTTAATTTGGCGCTGCAACCATTAGTCGGCCGAGAACAGCAGTATATGGGTTGTTCTTTACTTGGTCCTTCCAATATGTTTAGCTATTTATTCAAACTTAATTTCACATGGTCCAAGTTTGCATATAAAAGGAAAAGCATAGAAGGGATTTGTTAATCGAGAGAGAGTTCTACGTTTTAGGCTCAAATTTTCCCCATTGAAAAGAGTTAGTTCGGGCTTATATAATCCTCCTCCTCCTTCAACTACCAGTTAAATTGCAAAAGAAAGAAGTGAGACCTTAAAATTTTTTTTGCGTGAGTCGTAAAGCTTTTCGAGGAATGTGTATTTTTTCCCTTAACTGGATTTGAAAAATTTATTAGTGTAGTTGAATAATAGTATTAGGCACTCTTTAATATAGATGTACGGTTTAGCTACCATCCAAGTGATGAGAATGTCACTGGTAAGTCGTGAAAAATTCTTGATCGTGTAATAGTCAATTATTTTAGTCCCTGCTGATCACGACGTTATGCATACTAATATATCATCTTTTGCGCCCTGTAAAGAAATTCAAGAAGCAACTCTACACATGGCAAAGAGAGGTAATCGAATGGAGTGAGAGCTCACACATGTGACCCAATATAGTTGCTATAGCTGTTTAAATCTACCCTTGTTTTGTCTAAGAACAGAACTCTGAGCAAAACAGTGGAACTCTTAAGCTAGCTGAGAAAGAGTGAATTCAAAATTGGCAGCTTTGATTTCAGGGTGGAATTATGAGTGATTATTTATTAACTCTTAATTAGGCGCATAAAGAAAATCATACAACTAAATGAAAAAACGAGGTGTGTATCTATTATCAAAAATATTAAAGTACTCTTTATTGTTAACTTAAAAAAAAAAAAAAAAAAATAAAATATTTTCGACTTTAAACTTCAAAAATGGAAAATTAAAAATTTACCTTCCCCAAAAAATATTTCATTAGTGGTCGCATGGGGTCCGGACTTAAAAAGACTAGCGACACATGCGCACATACTGACGCTCTGGCGGTGACCTATTTACGTACCCCGCAGGGACTTAGGAAGCTAGAAAGAGCGCGAGTACGCTCCAAGCACTCCAAGATATTTTTTTTTCAACTTGAAATGGCCTTGACCCCAGGCGCCTAATTAAGGGTTAAGTCAATTTTTTTTTGTTATTATTAAACTCACCCCATGCGAGTACCAACAAAAAGGGGCGTAGATGTGTTTACTTATATGTGGGCTTATAACTATTATTATGCAGTACATTAACTGCGTAATTAGTTGCGGATTGTTGGCAGCCCAACAACGACGGCGCCGGCAAAGTTGTGGCACCGTAAAGACTCCGAAGGCGTTGAAGCAGAGTCAGTATGGCGACGACAGCAATGGCATGGTGCCCGTGACACAGTTGGCTGTTTGAAATACTTATAGCAGATAAATATGTATGTAAATTAATATACATACATACATACATTTAGGTATAAGCACACGCACACACGACTAGTTAACGTCAACATCAGAGTGTCAATGTTGTGAACATTTCCAGCCGTCCCTTTGCGTCGATTTTGGTGTTATTGACTGCCGCTTGTGGTTACAGTTTCAATTTCAGTTTTGTTTTCGCTTTCAATTTACCCTACTATTGGCATTCAATGTCAACGTTAGCCACCATTTTGTATAAATTCTCATTTAAATATGGGGTTTAATTAGCAGTGAGTTTCTTGTTTCTACTTACCGCCACTTTTGGCGCTACAATTAACGTTGTTGTTGTTGACTACACTTAACATGTTTTCACTTTCTTATTTCCACTTTTCAACTGTTTATTGTCCTCTTGATAGCCGTGTTATTTGTTTTTTTCTTTTTTGCCCACCCGCCCACTTGGATTGTGTGTTTTACCAACAAATTGTTCCATTTCTCTGCTCAGCTAGGAGTCAGTAATTTCAATAAGGCTGCGAGCTTAATAAGCATACACTAGCACAAACTAATATATTTGTTTTAAATTCCCGTTTCTTGTCTCGTATTTTTTTTTTTAATTTCCACTTGGCTCTGCCGTGTGCATTGGCTCATTTCCATATTTTATAGCTTTTAATTATGCATAAAGTGTTTGCATGGCAGCGCACCACTCACCCTCACTCAAGCAGACAGACCTCCTTTTCATACAATGTATATGGGTCATTCCATACAAAATGTCCATTCCATTTTTTTTCGTGTGAAATATTTTTTTTACATTCTTTATCGAAAAAATTTAGACACCTATTTTTTATTTCATCATGATATTTATGAAATATTTTTTTTACATTCCTTATCGAAAAAAGACACCTATTTTTCTTATTTCATCATGATATTTGAAAATCTCGAAAAAAAATCCAAAACTTTAAACTACCAAAGATGTATGTATCTTTTTTAAATTTTTCGCAGTTAATAAGCTATTTGTCAGAGAAACTCGGTTAAGTAAATAAAATGTGCGTTAGAGTGTCAGATAAATTTAAATCAATAATCTTTCTTGCATTAAAAATTAAATTTTTATATTCTCAAATTTTTACAGTGTACTCCATATAGTTTCAGAATCTAAATAGATTGCAAAAAAAAAACAAAAATCAAATAGTGTATAATTAATAAAAATATTATTTAAAAAAAATTTAATTTTTAATGTAAAAATGTTTTTTATTTAAATCTATCCCGCACTCTTATGCAAAACCGAGGTAATTACGCACATTTTGATAACCTACCTCAGTTACTCCAAAAAAAATGTTTATTAACTGAACAAATATACCTACTTCTTTGTGAGATAAAAATTTCGGAAATTCTTTCCAAGATTTTCGAATATCATGATGAAAAAAAAAATAGTTCTCTTCTTTTTTTTGATAAAGAATGTAAAAAAAATATTTCACACCACGAAAAATTTTGTGGTATAAATTTTGTATGGAATGACCCTTATACTCATATAATAAAAACCGACTTGTACTTGCTTTCCGCTTGCTATACTGGTTCGTTTAGCAAATAATAGCGCTTTCATTATTTGTGTTGTTGTTTGTGCTGTAGTTTAAGTGAAGGCTGTGCCGCTAGCAATTACTTATTCGCTTGCTTTCACTTTAGCCTTTTGTTATTGGCTTTATTGTTATTCCTGGTTCGCACATCCGCACCCTCACTCAAACGCACAGTCACACCCACATACACAGCCTCACAGCCATACATAGATACACATTAACTTGCACTTTCTCCCTGACCATTACGGCCAAACAAAAGCGAAAAGTATTACAAGTTGATAAGGACGCTTCTTGCAACGAGTCAATTACTTTGGTAAATAATTGCCAATGAACTGCGAATCTTATTGTTTTCATTAAGACTTTGTGCCTTAGTAAACAATATTTAAATTGTTAATTGTCGTCGATAATTGTACGTAAAGCATACTATATTAGTGGAAAATGGTTTTCTTTCTTCTATTTCATTGTCGCCGGGGGTATAATACGAAAATAATAATCACTTATTAAGTCGTTTAATTGACCTTTTATTTATTTTAGCACCGCAAATCGGTTTACTGTAAACATTATTTTATTACATGGACATTAATTTGAAATACATATATGTAAGTAATTACGCGTTTAATGCATTTGTTTTAGTCTTCAAAACACATAAATAACTTCGAATAATGCATATCTAGGGCAGAGAGACCTCTTTGCTAATACAGCAGCTCCTTAAAATTACGCGAAAATAGTACCTATTACTGGACAAGTGAAAAATTACTGAATAGCAACACTTAACGCCAAAAGTACTCAGACAAATAGCGGCGCTAATTGAAAAGTTTCTGTAGGAGAAGTGTTGTTGACTTGGTTTTTTGGCAGGTACTCAACACTTTTTGTTTCATAAAAGAATATACTGACGCCCCCTCCCCCATAAGACTATTTAAAGTGGAGCTTGTAGCTCTTTATGAGTGGTTTTATTCAGGAGGTCAACCAAGACTGCTAGCACTAAGACGCTGACGACTGCTCGATACGTATATCTTCCCGGTCTATATCGCCTATTACTATACATATCCTTACCTTCAACTATAAAAAAAACCAACGGAAATCCTTCCCACAGCCAGTACGAAGAAGGTCAAGCTGCCATTGTGCATATACGTCGATGACGCACCTATGTACTTATATCATTGCAGGCGTATATATACAAGGTGGTACACTCCTACAGGAGAATGTCGTCCGAGACGAAACGCCGTAACTCTAGGATGTCAACAAAACGAAATCACGAAAACTAGCTACTATTTTCTTTCGTTTTGACAACAACACAAAATACATAGGATTTTTACTTACTACACTGAGGGAAAAAAATTTTAGAATAAAAAAAAAACGTTTTAAATTTGAGTATGTACGTTATAAAATATGTCGTTGTGAAGTGCGCAGATGCTTTTTCGTTAACCGAAATTATAAGTAAGAAAAAAAATTAGTTTCATGCCCCGCCTGATGGTAATTGAACCCGGATCCTCTTGGCGGCAACCAATTGTATCAAGATCTTTGCAACCTCAGCTACAGCCATACATGTAAATGTGTTTTCAAATGTTGAGTTTGAATCTAAATCACAGCGCGCTATTAGTACATTTGTACAGATAAGCATGTACCATGTATGTGTGTATGTGTTGTCACCGCTGTACATGCTTTGTATACATATATAAAAATACTTTCTGAATTACATATGAAAAAGCATCCGAGACGTGCAAAATGCCATCCGTGTAGTGAAAAATGCTTCTTTTTAATACGGGCGTATTTGAATTGAATATTATCCATTATACGTAGTGTATGTATAATAAAAATATTCAATTTTCACTTGATTTAAATACGCACGTTTTTAAACTGTAATCAAATGAAAAAATTTCATTTTTACAACGCGTTTTTTTTCAGTGTACATATATACGCTAATAACAAAACATCCTCAAAGCCCCCTGGGTTCCTCCTGATCAAGGAACGAAGAACCAAATTGATCATGGTTCTCCAATTAAGTCACATTTGATTGTACCTCGGAATTTTTTGTGGATTTCCATTTAATCTCTAGCCCAAATATTTATTGGGAAAGGTAATTTTATTACACAGTTAAATGAAGTATTACAATGCAGGCAAGAAACGAATGAAATTTAAGAGAGTTTTATTTTGAAAAAATTTTAACGAAGGCTGTCACCTGTTTAAAACTGAAATCATATTTTTTTTTTATCTACCTTATATAAAGGATATTTGAAAGAAGAGTTGCCGCCTGTTTATAATTAAATTTAAATTTAGTCAATAAGTTAAAGGAATCATTACATAATGATGTCAAGTCAAAAAACGTTTAAGCAGACCTTGTTTAGAATTTTTTTAAAAGGGGTTGCCACCTGTTTAAGATTCCAATTAAAATTAATCAGATAATTATGGATGTCAAGAAAACATGCAAAAAACGACTTTACGTTGAAAGTGTTTTGAAGAGGGTTCCAACGTATTTACACATTTAAATCAGTTTATTCAATTCAATGAATTGAAGCGAACATTTGCAAAGTGGAAAATTTTTCGGATTGCAGCAAACCTGTCCATCTTTCCCAAGTTTCTGTTCAAGCTAAATGAAATATGAAAATTGCGGTATTCACAACGGTGTCGCAGGCGTCATATTGTTGTTCGCGGTAAACTTTAAAATCTTCAATAAATGTTTAGAGGACTTGTAACCGCAACCGACTATTTTATTACATCGCTTTTATCAACTTGCATAGTTCTGTGTCCAGAAACTTTCAATGTTGTGGATCCAGAAACTTTCAATGTTGTGTGTCCGACACCATAAAACCCTTGCTTTGAAAAGTTCCTATAAAAAAGCATAGTGCATAGGGCGACATCTGTAGTGAATAGGGCGAGGTAGATGACA
>NW_023458555.1:24889486-24912180 GCF_013731165.1 Rhagoletis pomonella | reverse complement strand
TAGTCACGCAATTGGTAGAACACAGCGAACATCTATTGAAAAATTTTAACAATTTGTTTGTGTTAGATAACAAAGGTCTAACCAAATAGTTATCCGTCCGGCCACGTCTATGTACTCATAGTAAGGCTTTGTACTGTGGTAACCGACATTAAAACAGATGCATACCTATTGAAAATATTTAAAGAGGCAACTCACACTCCTCATTGTCAATTTATCTTCTTCTGCCTGCTAATAAATGTCAGTCAGCCTTTTTACATTAGAATTTTCTGAATACCAACCCTACATAAAGGTACGATTTTCTTGCATCCAATAAATGTGCTTTCCAATGTAGCGTGGCTGCTTGTGTCTTAGATTAGATTGCTTTAATATTTGCTTCTTACTTCACTTGAATGTAATTACACTGGCTTGTTTTATTATTTGTGTGTGTGTGTGTGTGTGTGTGTGTGCTTTTTAATAATAACTTTTAAGAGGTGAGTTATGCTACTACTACTACTTCCTACACAGTTACAATTGCTCTACTCTGGTCTACTACTCCTAGGCACTCAGCATATTACTGTAGCTCTTTTCTTCATCTACTCTACTTTACTTTCCACTTGAGCTGGAAAAAGCGAAATTAAGATTTTAATGTTGGAAAATTTTTCATTTCATTTTCGCTGAAACAGCATTACCCCCACGCGGCCCGGCACAGCTCGTGTTTGATCTGGTTGAGTTGTCGACTTTAGTTTAAAGTGTTAGAGTTGCTGTAGCTCCTATAAATTGTTGTTTGTGTATTTACAAAAACTGTGGTTGCACGTTATGCAATTATTACTTTTACTTGAGTTGTTGTAGTTGTTCTTCTCGCCACTTAACTGGTGCGTTGAGCACATAAACCCATTAACTGCTGAAGCGTAAGCTAACATGATTTTATTAGGGTGTAATTTTATAGGCAGCCTCAAAGCAGTCACTGTTTTTACAAAATAAAAAAATGTTGCGGTTTTATGTGAAGAAAAATTTAATTAAATTCCGAATGTTTAACTAGCTTTAAAATATTTATGCAGTGAAAGATTTTATGTTGAAAACACTAAACGCCGCTTTGCCGCTCATTGCGTAGCCTCGACCTTATATGAAGGCTAACAGCTCAGGCATATGCATGAGACCACTAAGCCGGTAAACAGTGACAAGCTGCAGAGAGCGGAGGAGAGTATTATCGCCACCACTACTATAATCGCTGGTGCTAATCCAAGTAGAAGGAAGATTCGCTCAACTAACTGCTTATATCCACACACAGCTCACAAGTAAGTTAAGCAGAAAAGTCGGATCCGATACTCTTCACTAAGTAATACACAACATATTCTTAACGGCTATAACTATGGGCTTGATGGAGGAATTATTTAGCTGAGGAAAAGCAACAGGTATATTCGTGAAGCTTCATTATAGAGGAAAGAGACTTATTTTAGTCTTTGAAACTTAATAGCGAATTTCAGCCCGATGCTGTTCCATGGACTACTGATTTAGTGGATAACATTGGAACAGAAAATATTTGTTTCTTTAACCGCCGGTCGATCATACAGTAAAATTCATAATTATAACCTGTGTATCATTTTTGATACTTACAAGTACGTTTCTTCTATATGAATTCATAAGAACCACTCCTGACAGGATTAGAAAATCAAATCTTCAAATTCACCTTCATTTGAGGGAAAATATTTACCTGAAAGTTGATGAACAACCCAAAAATTTAACATCATGTAAAATATGTCTAACAGTAAGAAAATACGATGGGAATCTTCCGTGCGTGATTTTGGGATTTACTTTATCTAATACGTTAAGCTCTGTTCAAAGCGGAAGAACTTTTCGGGAACAAACAAAGTTTTAAACAAGGCAAAACATTATATTGCCTTAACTCTTGTCTACGTGCTGCAACAATTTTCCACTAATCAGTGCAGATTCTTTGACTACGCTTCTGAAAGGTTTGCGCGCCCACACCCTCGCATTCGCTTGGTCTCTTCGTATGTAAGAATCTACTATATAATTTATTTAAATCACCCGATATGCTTTTATCGAGTCTCGATACACTAGTCTTTTAGACCGTCTGAAACCGCTTTTTCATAAGCGAGAAGGGAAAGGGAGTATTAGTTTATCTCAGCAATTTCAGACGCCGAAAAATTCGGTATGACTTCGGTCTGAAATACACACACACATAGAAAAATCTCGTACTAACGCAATTATCGTATTTTCGCGTATTACTAGTCACTAGTACCATTTGTAAATTTCACTTATTTCACATTTAATGTAATTACATATGAACTTTTGTATCCTTAACTCAGAGAGAAGAAAAAGAGTTCAGTTTAGCGGAATAGAATAAGGAAAAGTCAAATTACCACCTAACATACTTTTTACTGAACCATTAACTGAAAAATTCTGCCCGCTTGAAGCTCTCAGTAGCCAGTTCTCAGCATTTACTCAACTCAGAGCCTATCCCACAGTAAATAAAATTCTTCTGTGGCGGTGGATTGGTTGAATACTGCTTTCGATGCTGCAGAATGCCTTCTAGCTAACGGTGGCCAGCTACACCGAACATCCACATGTCTTATATGCTGACTTAATTTAATTTAAAGTCCTCTCTCGACGTACGAAAACCAAACCAGACTCTCTAAGTCACTCATCATGCCTGTGCTGGTATATGGCGCAGAAGCATGGACAATAACAACATCCGATGAGGCTGCTCTTGAAGTATTCGGGATAAGGATTTTGGGGCCTTTACGCGTTGGCGATGGTGAGTACCGCAGACGATTTAATGATGAGCTGTACGAGCTTTACAGCGAAATAGACATAGTGCAGCGAATTAAAATACAGCGGCTCCGCTGGCTTGGCCATGTCGTTCGAATAGACATCGACGCTTCAGCTTTGAAAGTATTCAACTGGAAACCCGCTGGTGGTAGCAGAGGAAGGCCCCCACCGCGATGGAGAGACCAAGTGGAGAAGGACTTGGCTTCACTTGGAATTTCTAATTGGCGTCAGTTGGCACAGAAGAGAAACGACTGGCATGCAGGATAGGTTTCTTTCATGTCCAAATTAGACCCTAGTTCAACACAATCGGTAAATGGCACTGTATATCTCCTGGCGCACAATATGGGCTCCGTTTTTCAAGGATTGATAGCCAATCCGCAGTTTGCAGACTAAATAGTGTGTAAGTTTAAAGACTTCCCCAGAATAGACGATAACCCGGAAGACTAACATTTTGAGCTTCTACATTATGTCGTTTATGCGATATACAGCCCTACTATTTGTTCTCGACTTCGAGATGGGCCGGAGCTTCCCATCCAGCTATTGTCGTGTCGAGTTCAAGTCGTTTTTTGACAGTCGATGCGTATCGAAAATCTTGGCTTGTTTGGATCTTGGATAGTTTTCGACGATTTTCGTCGTTTACTTATTTCAGCACGAGAGTATCTAAGCAATCCCAGTATTGTCGAGTCGTAAAAATTAGTCTAGATATTCAAATATGAATGCCTCATTTTTGGTAGATATATTCATTATGCACATTGCTTCCTTTGAAATTAATATTTCTTTGATATCTATTGTGACAATTTAACTTTAACCATTTGATCTAAGCTAAGTAGATAGTATCCCAGAATCTCACTGAATTATTAATCAACTAGCTTACAATTCCAGTCACGAAGGTAATTGCATCACAATCGCAATTTAAAATTTTAGCTAACTTCTTAAAATATTTACAAAATTTTCAAGAGAAAACTTCTAAGTTGATTAAATCATAGCGTTGGGAGACAACCAATCAAACGCCAAAAAATTAAATAGCTTATAAGCTTTGATGGCGCACTTGACAGCTGCGTGAATTGTCCCAAATTATTAGAATCTTTGCGAAAAAGTTTGAGTGCTTTTCCTTCCTTTTTCTCGAAAAATATTTTTCTTTGCTTACAACGAAGATTATGCATGTCAGCCGCCTTAAAAACATGAATTGTGATGATATAATTTACAAAAAAGATCAAAACATTTGACCAAGTAAATGTTTTTTTCTTTTCAATATTTGGGCCAAAGTTAAAACCGAATTGTAAGTATTTGACTTATTGACATCTTTGAAATTGTTGTTAAAGGGCCTTTCCTTTTGTGTAATAAAGTTATGCCAACAAACAAAGGGTCGCTGATAAGTCTTCAAAGTTGTGTCGTACTTTTGAAACAGTGTGATAAAATTTAAGACTTGTAATGAGAAACGTTTGCTCCTCATTCAAGTTAGTGTGTATGGATTATTCTACTTATTAAAATGCTGCTCTTTTAATTAAGTATTCTTTTGAAGGCTGAAAATTATTAATTGATACTTGCTGCTCTATCTTGCCTTTTTTTTAAACTCATTCCTCTAAAAAGTTTATTTCAAACAGATTTTATTATTTAAGTGGCACATAGTGGGCCGAAATATTTTATTTATTTTTTTTTTTAATTATGAAATGGCTGTAGTTGATTGAAAAATAATCACGTCGAAAAAGATAACTTTTGTATCTGTGTGCCTCATTAATAGCACTTTACTTATTTCCTTTCTCTTTTTGCATTGCAATCCGTCAAGACCATGAATTATTTTTTTCATATAAGCCTTCGCTAAAGGTTAATCTGAAAATCTACTCCACGGACTGTTAACTTTTTTAAAGCCCTTACACGGCTTTCTTATTTAAAGCAAGAAATTTTTCTGAATATGTTCACACACAGCTTTTTTGTCATTTTTTGGGACTTATAAAAGTTTTCATCCGCATTTTTCCTTATTTTCAGAGTATTTCTATCATTTCTTAAGGGTCCTCTTACTATCGATTTAAATTTAAAATAAATAATTCATAAAAGTTTTCAATTAGTGGACGAAATAAACCTAAAAATTTAATTATGTGGCTATATATTCCTGAAGAAATACTTAAGCTTGTTTAATTGCGACAATTATTATTTTACACGAAATTGTTGCATCTGACTACTATATCAACTACAACAAACCCAAGCTCATGAAAAATTATAGTATAGGAATGGATGAAGCGCCTCTTCACGACAATCCAACGCGAAATGATTACATCGATCCAAGCAGTGCTATCGGCCTATATGAACTTCTGTTTTGAATTCTGCTAGTACAACAACATAATTAGTAATATATGGAAACTTGACTGCTTCATTCGAGTAAAGGTGGCGAAGAAAACATAGTGAGCGACATTGGGGACTTCGCCAGATTATCAAAGCATAATAGCTTTTACATATTTGTTTAATACGTCCTTAAAAAATATGAAGTGCTTACAAAAAAATTTGTACGTGTTGCTAATACATCTAGTTATTATATATATAAGAAAAACAATATATAGAAATTTTAACGTTTATTACTAACTAGCAATTAGCCGGCGTGCTTCACAGCGCCTAAAAAGTATTTTGGTGCTGTTTGATACCCATATTGTAATATTTCATTTAATTTATCAATTTAATTTAATACAATTTTTCAAACGGGTGGCTACCCTCTTCAAAAATGTTTTCGGCAGCAAACTTTCCTAAACCTCGATATTGCAAAATTGAATTTAACCTCAAAACTCTAAAAATAATTTTGTCTGCTGTACCTAAGCCTTCTTTAATCACTCTCTTTTGACGGCCATGTTGAAATATATACTTTTCTTATCAAATTACCTAAAGTGCGATTTTCAAACAGGTGCGAACTTTCCAATTTTTTTTATCTATATTTTAAGTAACACCTTAAGCAATACATCGGTGAAAGCCGAATGCAATTCCATGTATTAGTTTTCGTACAAACATACAGACAGGCAGGCAGACAAATATTCTAAAAATTGTTGATTTGGCTTCTGGTGCTCTAATAAAGACTCCACCAATTATTCTTCTTTTAATATCTATAATGTATTGTTTATAAACATTATGTAGGTATTGTAGTCTTAAATTCATTAGGGGGAAAAAATGTATCTAAGAAATTAACATTTATCACCTAAACAATTAATATAATTAAAAATATTTTTTTTTCATAGAGAATTTGGATGTGTGTTTGTGTGATTTTTTTCAAATTTTTTCTCGCCCCATTCTCGAGATATTTGGAAAATTTTAAATCCATTTATTTTTATTTTTTGTGCTGTAAAAATGTATTAATCAAGCTCAACTTCCACATTTATTTATTAATTATGTTTATCCATTAACCCTGAAAATTTGAAACAAAACAAACGCATGAAGTGTGAACCCCGTACATTTTGGTATATTTTTTTTTTATGCTGATTCTATTTTATCAAAAAAAACCTTTTCTTCAGTGACATTATTTCAAACTAAAACATACTTCTGAGTAAATTTCAATAAAATTCGCTTTGAATCCAAACTGGCAGAATCAAAAAAAATAATATATATATATACATATATATATATATATATATATATATATATATATACGGAATTAAAAAAAGCCCATAATGAAAATAAGCCAGCGTGAAAACAGACCTAAAAAAGTAGAATTATAATTTCACTTAATTTTTATTTCCGTACTCTGAAACTTTAACGGAATATTCCTTTAAAGCCAAATTTCGTACATTTTCTTTTCTCAATGTCTGTCTTCGTATTATATTTGCATTTGTTTACCAATCAACCTTATCTTCTTCTTTTCTCTTCACACACACACAGATTTAGCCCAGTTTGTCCGCAACGCCTACCCGATATCGGCAATGAGACAGCCGCTTTAGAGCGAATGCCCAAGGGACGATTGGAGTATTTGAAACGTCTACTGCCATATCTGCAAAATCAATCGGAAGATTGCCTTTATTTGAATATTTACGTGCCCATACAAGGTAAGTGATACGCCGCCGAAATGCAGGCATTGTATATACACACCTACACAATATGTATACTTGTATGTATATATTATTAGATATTGATAGCAATAAGAAGGTGCGACTGAACAGGCATTAGTTTCTGTGTGTGTGTGTGTAAATTTTTAAATGCAAATGTTGTTAGTTGTTGTAGATTGCCCAAGGGACTATTTAACGCAGCCGCATTGTGTGGGGATTGCAGGAAACGCAACTGTCGTCAGCTAGCAATTGGCAGCGGTCAAAGTGGCAAGTGAACTTATGGACCATGGCAGAGTTTTTGGGTTATGGCATGATATGCAAAAATATTTATAGATTTATAATGCTGAGGCATGAAACACATACATACATACATATGCAAATAAATGCGTGTTTATTTATAATTTTGAGAAAAATATTTGCTAAGGGATTTTACTGTTTGCGTAGTTAAGTGGTGAGGAGGTGGTGGTAGGAGTTGTATGTTTTGGAAATGGCTTGGTTATGTATTTTATTGAATTTAATTTTTTTTTTTCTGCGAGGAAACTAAAAATTGTATGTCTAATGCGGAGATGTTTTTAAGTGTTAAAAAAAAAAAAAATTGTTGGCGGTTGAACAGATTTCCAACATCACTCGCTCTTCTTTTTCATCTGCATATTCATCATTTTTATTTTGCAGCCTTCGTAAGCAACTGCTTAAATAAATACATCCTCATTATTTATAATTTTTCCAGCTTTAAGTTTTTATCGTTTGAGAAACGGGACCCTCTGTTAATGGGATACGACACACCACCAAGTGGCTAAATTTACAGCTTAAAATTTGTCCAATCAAGCAAAAAAATTGAAACTTATTGTTAGTCGAAAATACAAATGTAAAGTAGGCAGAAAAAAATCGCTTATAATGCGGCATGCAAATCTGCCAAAAAACAAAATCCTATTTACACTTGGCAGGCGTTAGCTTCGATGGCAACGCCACTTTGTTGACACTTGCAAAGGGTAGTGATTTGAGAAAATTTGTCGCAACTGCTTGAGTTGTTTTGGCACCGCAGCACTTGACGCATATCAGCCTAGTTTAGGTCGTTGCAGTAGCCGCAGCTGCAGCAGCTGTTGTTTTTCCAACTTGCTACCGGCTTTCAGCTGGCATTAATTTTGGCCTCAATTTCATAGCTCTTGCTCAGCTGCTACCTAACTAAAATCGATTTCTTTCCGCTACTGGCCTAGCCCATTGTTTATTTTTACTTCGATCTTTTTTTTTGTGTCCTATTTCTACATATTTTTCAGCGCTCTCTCCGCTACTTCCGCCATTTAGTCCGGCGAAAGAGAATACACTTTTTTTTACGCCTAGTTAAAATTTTCGTATTGTTCGTTTCAGTTTAACTTAGACTACAACGAATTCGTGTACTCCTCGCTCCTTCCATTGTCGGATGTTTGAAAAGCGAAAATGGCGTAAAAGGTAGCAACCAAAAATTGTTCAAATGCCAGTTGAATATTTCGAGGGGCGGTGTACACAAACAGTCAACCATATCGGTAAACTTGATAAACTCGAGCCGTTACTGTGTATTGGTGTTAACCTTATTAATAGACATTCTGTTTTTTTCGCACTCAACTCGAGCTGCCGTTTTTTTTGTATTTCGACTCTGCCACATTAACCCATTTTTTGCCTCCGTTGACATTTTTTCGCTGATGCCACATTCCACTTACTCAGCTTGCTGTATTCCTTTTTTCAGCACTTTTTTAGAAATGCCTTCAGCCTTTGAGGGCTTTGATTATGTTTGTACAAATGCTGGTATATATTCATTTTAAGCTGATGCTGATGGTGATGCTGCTGCTGATGTTGCCACAAATTAATGACACATAATTTCACAAGATTGACTGCTATAAATAAAATATGTATATTTTGATGACTGTTCATGTAGCTTAAAATAACGACTCATTTCTCATTTTTATGTGGCACTTTATGTACATATGTGTATGTACATTAGGGTGGTCTAAAAAAAAAGAAAGTCGGAATTTTAATGCTCCCTACCTCTAGGATTATTCCACAAAGAAAAAAAATATATGTGTTATATATAAATACAAAATAAAGTTTTTCGATCGAGAAATATTGATTTTTAGGAATTCTATACCACTTCTACAAAAAATGGGTTTTGCCTAAATCAAACACATGGAAAACTTTAAGCGCTTTGGCAACCTCTAAATATTTTTTAATTTTAAAAAGAGGTATATATTTTTTTTTACTATATAAAATTTCTAGGGGACGAGGGCATAAAAATTCCGACTATCCTTTTTCATATGTATTTTTGCACCACCCTAATGCACATATATATATAGATACACACATCCCTTTTTATACACAAATATTCTGTTTTTTTGTCGGTATGAGTTGATGGGTTCATTAAAAGGATATGTAGTAAATAATATGCCCCAAATGAAAAACGATTTCATTTATTTTAAATACAAAAAAAATGGGAAATAATTACGAATTTCTGTCTGTGGCTCATTTTATAATAGTTTCAACTCTTTTATCTAAAATTAAGGAGATTTTCCAACATGAATTCTAATATAATCATTAGAATAAATATATACAAAATATATATCGCGCTCCAACACTTACGGGTGCTTGACTGAGCTTTCTTCCGATTTGTGTCACACAGCAGTTTTTCGCCACCTCTGTAGCAAGAACTAATTATATGAAGATCTTTAGCAGGATCCTGCTGACCTTGTCGGGCATGCCACTGCAGTATTTTTCAGGCTGAGACATAAACACGATCGACCTAGCTCACTCTAAACTTATCTTCGTTGTTTACAGTCAAGCTGGCATCAAAGCCTTAGGGTCAAGGAATTTTCGAAATATATCGAGTTTCGAATTTTCAGGGTTATAGAGTTGCCACTCTTTATGGAATTTTATAGTACTGGATATGTATGTATATGAAAAAATCTCACGAGTTTTTTTTTCAGTATCACTACTTTCCCTCGCCAGAAAAAAGCTAAAGCATTCTTCTTGCACTTATTTTAATTAATAGATTTCAAATCAAGTATTGGAATAGCTTTATCCTTAAAACGTTTAATTAGGTGAAATTACTAATATTTTCATTGTCACTCGACAAAATGATAGTTGTTTTTTTTTTAATAATTTTGGGAAGTTTTTAGATAGAATCTTTATATTAGAGGCAATGAAAGCTGACACCGAGTACAATGTATATGTGAACTTTCAAGAGTGTGCCGCCAAATTAAAAAAAATAGCAGCATGCAGAAAGTGTGCCGCAGATATTTTGTAATTTTTGAAATTTTAGGATTTTTTAATTTTACAAGTTTAACATAATTAAAAATGTTTAAATTAAACGGTGAAAATATTCTTTTTGCCAAAACGAATCAATCTAGAGTAATAAAGCTATGGTGCCACCAGATGAAAAAGAATGAAATCGGTGCTACCTGGCGTATACGTTACATACACAACTACGTGTGACTTCTTTAGGCATATCTTTCTGAAGTCTTCATTTAAGTACAATTTCGCAATGAAATATTTTATGCAAAACTGAAGATAATGCACTGTCTAAGCTAAGTGTGCCAACATTTTCAACCAAAATACACGTATTTTTTTAATAATTTAACAACTCGTACGATTTCCTTATATACATAAAGTTCCGTCAAGATCCAACCTAGATTTGCTTCTTTTTATTTTAAACTTTCTTATTTGTGTTTACTTTATAATATAGAATGTTTACATATTTACATTTACTTTTGAACAATTTTCTCATTTTATCTTATCTCCCCCCCCCCCAATAAGGAACTGAGAGAAAGTGAATTTAATTAAAGCTGACAAATTTAATTTCCATCTATAATTAATTCTCGTTGAATCTCCATTTCAATTCACAATTAAAACCCTGCAAAGTAGATACCGAGTATTTACAAAGATTCATAAAACTCCACTGAACAAAAAGATAAGTTCCCTGCCCATTCTGTTCAGTTGACCCCTCCTCTATTTTCCATCTTTTTCCTTGTTCTACATTTACTTTCAACTAATTTTCATTATTCCCGTTATCTTAGCTCCCCACGATTACTTCACCTTTCATTACATTCCAACACCTAGCCAGCAGCTATACTTTTTACTTGACTATTATTTATCTAGATTTTTTTAATTTTATGTATTTGTGTTAGTATAAGTTCGCGCATGTATCCGCTGTGCATTAACATTTTTCTAATAAAGGTGACGTGCTGTCACTTTTTCAAATTCATTTAATTTATTTACGCTACGCGACCCTCTTTTTTTATGCGCTCTCTTCCTTTTTCTTTCATTTTGCGCTTGCTTCTTTTTATTTCTATTCATACATTTACTTTTCTTTTGTGCTTATTCGATAGTATCCTGTAGCAATTAGCATAAAATATACAAAGGACTCACAATTTTTTACTCATTTTGACCACTACAACAAATGGTTGCCGAATTCCTTTTAAGAATTCGCTATGTATTAATTTATTTATGTATATGGGTGTCACATGATTTCTTAAAGAAATCAAATTAAATTTTGTTTGGGGAAAAGTTAATTTGCGGTATATATACTACATGAAATTGGAATAATAGAAAAAATAAAGATCCAGAAAAAAAAACAAATAATATTACATGAAATCAAATCTGAGAATGTTTACTATGGATTTGCGTTAGTATTATTTGCTTTAAAATAAATCGTTGTGGCACTTGCTGCTATGCACTGAAGCAGTTTGCTGGAAACAATTAGCCAACAATTTCCACTCAACTGATTTGCATCCAGACATCAACGTGTTGGAATAATTCAGCTTCTCCACTGGCTAGGTCGTGAACAGAAGCGCTCCAGCTCTGAAACTATTTAACGAAGGTCGCGATGCTGGCAACAGTGGAAGAGGAAGGCCTCCTCCAGGTGGAGTAGGGCTTTCCTCCGCTGTTTTGGACTCGGCCGAAATCGGTTAGGCAGTTACTGCGCCAATAAAGAAGAGGATGTAGTTTCATGAAGTTAGCTCAAGTTCAGATTCAATATTTTTTATGTTGCCTAATAGCCGAAATAGAATTTTTTGTAACCAAAGATACAGGTTTTTAAATTTGGAAAGTCAAATTTTCACTAGGCATTGAAATGCAAAACAATTTGTGCCATTTAAGAAATTCCTTTTGGAAAATGACTTGGCAACTTTTACTCTAAACGCAATGATACCTACGATAATTTAATACTCAAACTTTGGGCATTATAATTTGTTTGTCATTTTAGGCCCTGTGGAAATACGGCATAAGTCTTTTGTGACTGTTCATAATTTGTATGCCTTTTACACAAAATGCTAAAAAATTTACGCAAACTTGCGTACTATTTTCGCAGTATGTAATGTGTTTGTAAGTACATATGTACGTACATACATATATGCATATGTATGAAATGTATTTGCAAGCAGTAAGCTGCAAAGTGACTATTTTCAACTTTTTCAAAATTTATCGAATATTCACTAAAAGTTTGTTGTGCAAAAAGGCCAACCAACGACAATGCAAACAAGAGCAAACAGAAAGTTACAAACTTTTGCAAAACTTTGAATTCAGCTTTAGACTTGGCAAACAATAACGATCAAAAAAAAAAAAAACAAAGAAAGAATGAAAAGCAAGAAACTTATACGAGCATAAAAGAAAAATCGAAGTGAAATGATAATGAAAGCAATTGTGTTGCTAATGAGTGAAGATGAGGAGAAAGCAAGAGAAAATATGTGGCACCGAGCGCACTAAGTGGAAAGAAGCTATTGTAAATGTGCAATGAAATACGCACGCAATGCACACATACTCGTACAAACATGCATACATATGTATGTACACATCTTAAAATAAAAGAAACTAGAACACTAACACTGGAAGCCTGCCATTAACAAAAACTGCTACCTACATACATATGTAGGTATGTATATACATACATTAGCCTGGGTCGCTTTTTTTTCTATAATGAGTATAGCAAAAACTTACCTGATCTACGGAAATGAAATCATTGGTCAGAAATGATTTTGAAAAATTTATGTGAAAATTCCAACCCCATAAATAAAAACAAAACTTTTTTTTTAATTCATATTGCATACGTCAGAGCAATATAAGTAAACCAAGTGCATAATGTAGATTTATTTAAACCATTTCATTAATCCTTTTCTTGAAAACTCTATGCGAATATTTAAAAATAAATATTTTAAAAACAAACATGCAGATTACTCAGATATCGTAAATACTTATTTCAACTATGGGTCCTTGGTTTTAACTGATGATATCAAAATCGAAAACAATATGGAAAAAAATATCGATCAAAAACGATAATTGCAATTACCATTGTGCGAAAAATTAAGATATTATAAATTTTAGAATTTTTAAGCGTGGCGCCTAAAACTTGTGACCACAAATATGTATCTCGGCAAACGATTTCTTTGAAATTCGGTATACTTAATAACTTTGGTACGAAAAATCAATTCGCCGAAAATTATTCAAATCGGACAAAAATTAGACCCGCTTCCCGTATAACGATAAATTTCAGATATATGAAAACTCCGATATTTCAATAACTGAGGACGCTCACTTACTCCAAGTTAATACTTACAACAATCTCTTAAAAATAGATAACACTTTTATAAACTTTTAAGTAGTTGAGAGAAAGTTGGAGTGACGATATTTGATACCTGCACCGGATATATAAAATTCGGTTTCTGTTACTCATTTATTTGTTTGGCATATGTTTGGACTTTAACGTTTGTGGCGACAATGTATTTGCAGTTTTCTTTATTTAAATTTTTTTTAGCGGTGATAGCAATATATACACATAAATTTCGCTGTAAAAATTTCGATTTATGGCCCATTCCCAGCGTTCATCAAGTTGCATGTGAACATCAATTTGATGGCAGTCAACGCCGCACAAGTTTAAATATCGTCTATGTAATACTTGCAGTTAGTGGAGGTTAAAAGAAAGTAGCGTCGTCCTCTTAGTCAATCCAATTTGCATAGTCTAGGCAATTGAAGTTAATTTTTTTTTTTTTTTTTTATAAACTCTTAGTTTAGCTGGCTCTTTATGATAATACAAAATCTTGCATATGTGCGGGGGTTTTTTGCCAGGCACTGCTTCAAATCAACTACGACTTTTTAGGGCTCAACGCATATCATTTCACTTAATTTTTTTTAAGACTTTAAAGAGATTAATGAATTGTTTTAATAAACAAACTTTGATCTGCTCATATAATTTTAACATATGCAATTTTATTTGTTTTAAAAAAAAAGGAAGTAATTCTTAAATATTTTGGAGTTGAAATTTTGACATCAATTTGCGCGGACTTCAAACTTATTTGGCAGAACTTATTTCTCAGAATTTTTCGAAGATTAGGGTTTTTCCTGTACTAATTGACCCACCCTAACTTGCATATATGTTAGTATTTATGTGTAGTAGTTAGGAATTCTAGTCCCGGGATCCCGGACTTTTTTAGGTTCCGAAAATCCCGGGATTTGCCCTAATGGAAATAATAGAAACTTCTTCTCTTGACCAGTGTACGCTATATTTCTTTTTTTTAATAATAAATTTTTTTTTGTTTAAAGGTCTAGCTCAATATATATACTTATATAATAACGTGCGATAATAATTTTACACACAAAAATTAATACATTCGCGAAACCATGGGCCAAATATAGTAAAACTGCGTTTTTCACTTTGATATGAGTAATGCAAAAGTTATTCAAAATTAATGAGAAAATTCTGTAGATTTTAAACAGATTCAATTTTTCGGTGCATAAGGACGGTTAAGTATTGAAAATGTTATTTTAAAATTTTATTCTTGAAATTATGCAATATTTATTTTTGGAAAATTTTATGTTAAGGACTTACAAAAACTCGATAACATCCTCGAATTTCGTCCTTCTAACTTTATCAGCATAAAAAATTACCCATTCGTCCTTGTGAATCTAAAAATTTTTATTTTTTTTTCTTAATTCTAAAGACATTTCTTCTCTCATTTGGTACACATATTTTTATTCTGCATTGCATTGAATTTTTTAAATGATTTTTCGAATTTTTCATATCTGTGAAATTGCAAGTCCTTTAAATTAAATGCTGACGTCAGCGAGAAAAAAAAATAAAATCGACACTTTAAATAAAAAAAAAAATTACTTTTCAAACCCGTTTTTGGTAGGAGAGGTTCTCAAACAATATAGATTGTATTAATGACATCCCGAAAATCTCGGGATCGTATAAAGTGAAAAACTTTATATCCCTAGTAGTAGTACAACTGTATACAAATATTCTGCACTTCCCAACTAAATTGCCGACTTTGTCACACTTCAATAACTTTGAAAAAGCACACTTATAGCAAATATTAAACTAAATCTATTCAACGTATATACACATGTTGGCTATGTTACACTTAATATACACTTGTATGAACATATGTACATACAAATGTATCAATACGTTAGGTGAAAAAAATATGAAAAATTGCACAAAAAAAAATATTTTACGAAGTGATAAGTTTTATCGGCGTGGGAAATCAGTAAAAGTTTGTTTTTGTTATGCATTTGCCACGGTAGTGTAGGTGTTTTTGTGGGCTTGCAAGAGGGCATGTACCATGAATACATACATAGATATATACGAATATAAATGCCTATTATATAGGTACATACATATGTATAGTTCCACATCGTCGCTGAAATGTTAAAAAGCAACAACTAGCTTCAATTCTATACAGCGTAAAACGATGTGGGTACTTAAATATAATTTGATGAAATGCAACATAATCAATCAAAGAGTGAATTTTGGATTTTTAATTAGTTATGGCCCATTTCATACTAAACTAACGACATGTACATAATATGTATTATTTAGGTTTTATCGAGTTTTTAATTTTTTTGGATTATGAAACTCTTGCAGCAAATGAGCGATATATTTACATATATGGATATGGTTGAGCGTGAGAAAGTAAATTCATACATACATATATACATACATATGTAAGTATGTAATACATACATGTGAAGTCGTGTAGAACATAGCAAAACTTTCTGCTTAAGTTTTTCATGTCTCACTTGGGTATTTGTCTGAGGCTTTTGGTTGTACAAAAAAACGCAGAATGAACTGCATACATAGTAACATACATATCTACATATGTAAATTAAAATGGCTCTCCAAAAAATTTATTGATAGATATTTATATAATTTGTTCTATATTTTTACTAAATATCACCACAATTGGGTCAATTCAATTTCCAAGAAAATATCCTAAGACGATGGACAAACTAAAAATTTAGACATTTTTCCTTTAGTTTACTCGAATTAGTCTTTGTTATGGCCTTGTCTCGAACATTACTAAAAACTCACTTTGACACCATTGGAAAAAGTTTAGAGTTTACATGATTACAAATTTTTGTCAAATTGTGGTTAAATCAAAAACAATTTTAAAGATTTAGGGTTCAAACTTATCATTTATAGCGTTTTTTAAAACCAATCAAAGACAGTAAATAACATTTTTTTTTTCAAGAAATTGCCAATATCAAAACAGCAATCGTCGTAATTATGTCATCACAGAAAATACATAAAAAGAAAGGAAGTAAATTTCACAACATAAATTTTAAAACTACGCCTTCACTTCATTCAGTCTATCTGAAATGACATTTTTCAGAAGAAAACTCATCTCAAGTTTGTTACTTCTGCGAAACGCACTCGCGACCTTTTTACTGCCAACAACAAACTACCCAACTTGGATCGTTAAGGCGAACGTAAATCTAATTTAGTTTCATTTTTTTTATTTTTTTATTTTCCCTGCCTTTTGCACTTTATTTGCTTCAGACATTTTTTGCAGGCATAACCATAACCATAAATCATTATTTATGTGTCTTCAATGTCAAAATAAATTATCCATAACAACGAAGATGGTACAGCCGATGGGCCGAATGTCAATCCGATGGGAGTAAGGCATAAAATAAAATGCAATAATGAAAAAAAGGTATGTATGTATCAGGAAAAGGATAGATTAAAAGGAAGCATAAATAAGCAAATGTACACACAAATCGTTTTTGTTGCCATCAAATGTGGGGATTAGCATTTGGGCGAGAACATAAAATATAGTTATAAATAAGTGGCTGCGAAAACAAATCAAATACACTTTAGCGAACGGAAGCATAAACCTTGAAAGAGATAACGCTTAATATCAGCACTAATGCAGTAAGCGACAAGGCATAAAGAATCGCTAAGAAAGCTAATAAAAGAATAAAAGGCGCAATAAAACTTGCAATTGTACTACATTGAGGACGGTAGGACATCTTCACTTACAATCCTGGTCAAGTGGTTAGACACGAAATTCTTATTAAGTACGTCAGTGTGAGCATGAAAATATTTGCGAATGTATTTGAAGGTACTCTGTTGTGAGTAACCCGAACAGCATTTGGTGTGTCTGTAGAAATTAGGAGGGTGTTATAGCTGAATGAAGGGACAATACTCCAGGAATCCTTCGCACCTGATGAAAAAAGATAAAGTGGATGGAAATTGGCAACAACAGATAAAGTGTGAATATTAGGGTGGTAAAAAAAGGAAAATCGGTATTTTAGCGCTTTCACCCCCTAGGAATGTTCTATATCGAAAAAATATGTCCCTACTTTTTATATTGAAATCGAAAATTTTTAAAGGCCGCTCAAAGTTTTCCATGTAATTTATATTGGAGAAAAGCAACTTTACGTAGCAATAGTATAGAATTCTCGAAAATCAATAGTTTTCGTTCGGAAAACTCTGGTTCTCTTCAGGAGACTTCCAATAAAAAAATCCCAATTGTTTATTTAAAGTTTTTTTTCTTAAGATTTGCTTATGGTCCCCTCATTGCATTTTCTTTGGTTTTGGCAGACCTATAAAATATAGTTACTATCAGTGTTGGCACTAATCGATTGATTTTTTAATCAATTAGTTAATTCGATTAAATTCAATCCGATTACAGTTAATCATGATTTTTTTAATCTGATTAAACAGTTAATCGTAACTGCGATTAAAAAATTAATTTTTAATCATTAAGACTTAATTTGATTAAGTAGGTTTTGTGATTAATTAATTTATACTGGAATTTTACTGCGCACACAAGGCCAGTTAATCGGGTATGGCAATGTGGGGTTTCCTCATAAATCCAAGCAATTTGGTGTGCATTTTCATTCAGATCTATTTTAACAGACGCTAAGCAAACTAGGTTTTAATATCCATCCGCACATGTGCTATGGGTTATACAAATTCCCAGTTTATGTATTAATAATAATAATAATAATAATAATAATAATAATAATAATAATAATAATAATAATAATAATAATACCAATAATAATATAAAAAAAAATAATAAAAAAAAAATATATATATAATCCCTGCTGGGTTTCAACTTCGGACAAACTTGACCACTTAATCAGATTTGTTTAACTGGATTAACGATTAATGATTAAAATTAATTAATAGTAATCACAACCGACGATTAACGATTAAAACAATTTAATCAATAATCGTACGGATGATTACGTTTAATTAATTTTAATCATTAATCGTTAATCCAATTAAAAAAAATCTGATTAAATTTAATCATTAATCGTACAGATGATAACGTTTAATTAATTTTAATTGTTAATCTCGATTAACATTCTAATCGTTAATTTTTAATCATTAATCAGATTAACATTTTACCAAAACTGGTTACTATGAAAAAAATGGTTAAGTAAATAATTGGTTATTATTATTGGAAATATTCTAAAGAGAAACAATGTCTTCTGATTGGAAAATATTGATTTAAAGAATTCTATACCATTTTTAACAAAAGATGTTATTTTTATATAAAAACCATCGAAAACTTTGAGCGCTTTTAGCAACTCCTAAATATTTTTTTATTTCAAAATAAAAAAAATTGAGGTATATATTTTCGGCATAGAACAATCCTAGGGGGTAAAAGCATATAAATTCGGACTTTAAAGTTTCGGTTCGTTATTAAAACTAAACTCAAAATTGTAAACAAATAAAAAAGGAGAAGTGTTGCAAACCACTCAAAAAGCTTCCGCCCAAATATTTTTCAAGACCCCCTAAAATCAGTCTAAAGTCAACAAAAATTCCCAGAAAACACATTTCATTAGCGTAAAAAAAAAATTTACTTATTAAACAATATACATACATAATAATATATTACGTACATATGTATGTATATATACATATATTGCAATTAAATGACTTCTGTTTATTCTATAGTTTTTAATTTGCTTACCGTCTTAAGTTACTAAAGTGTTTATTACGAAAAGTGTTACTATTAATATTTGTGTTATTTGGTTTAGGCCATTTTGGAGTTTAAGCGAAGCGAGTTGTGGAAGCGTGTCCATTGCGAGAATTACAGTGTCATCTGCAAATGTGCCGACAATTGCTTCTTCGGATGCTGGTACATCAAATGCTTATAGCAGGTAAAGGATGGGACTTTTCACACTACCTTGAGGTACACCAGCTGAACTTTCATAGAGTGCAGACTGCTCCTCGCCTTGCTTAAAGAAGAAAAATCGACTTTTGAAATAGGAACCGATAAAGATATAATAGTCTATCGGGAGGGTACTCTTTATTTTGTAATGTAAGCTGTCATGTCATACTCAATCGAAAGCTTGAGATATATCGCGGAATGCAGCTGTACAATACTTTTGTGTTCGAATGCAGAGTGAATGCAGTTTACAAGCCTGTGAACTTGTTCGATTGTGCTGAGTTTTTTCGTGAAACCAAATTGGTGATTAGGAATAGTCTTTCTTTTTTCTATTACTGCCATCAATCTTTTGAGAAAAAGAGTCTACAGAATTTTAGAGGCGATGGGTAGCAAATTGACTGGGCAATATGATTCAACTTTGTCAGCACTTTTTCCTGGTTTAAGAATCATTTTTACCTGGGAAACTTTCCATTGAGGTGGAACGAAACCAGATGAGAGAATTGCGTTATAAATATAAGGCAGGAAAGTGATTCCTTCTTCCGGGAGTTGTTTTAATATTTCCCCAGTGATTAGATCGTAACCGGGAGCCTTCTTAGCTTTGAGTTTTTTGATCGCTTCCTTAACCTTAGCTTTTGAGAATTTTTTTTGTGGGCCCATTTAGTAGGGTTGTTCGAGAGTCTGTCTTACAGCAGTATTGGGAGAGGGTTCAAATTCGTGCGGAGTAAACACATTTTTTAGGTGACGTGCAAATGTGCTTGCTTTTTCGAGATCACTTTAAGCCAATTGGTTGTTGTCCATTCTGATAGCGGGTTGTGCCAGAGTTGGTCTCTTTAATTTTTTTGCTGCTTTCCAGAGGGAATAATCGCTGGCACTAGTTGCATCTAAGTTACTGAGGTAATGATGAAGTTGCGAATTGCGCAAATTTTGCAAGGGTTCTTTGAGCTCCGTCGCTAACGTATTAAATCTTCTTTTGTCTTCGGGATTTCTAGTATGCTACCACTTAATGCTGGTACTGCGGGGAGCGGGAGTACTTGGCATCTGTTCCCACCTGCGGTAAGCCCCTTCGGAGAGTAATTGTGGTTATTCTCATTTTCGTTATAATTGTAGTTACTTTGGTTTAATACCCAATTGCGAGTAGAGTTGCGTTATGTTTACCTGATATATAGAGTTGAATTGCAACCGGGCTCCAGTAAGAGCTATAGATAGGCTTCGCGCCTGACCAAGGTTAGTACCCACGTAAAGCACCGACAGAATCTGTCCCGGTATATTTTTGCCTTTGGTCGTCCTCTTTTCCTTTGCACTAAGCTCCAGGAGAAAGGTGAAGCATTTCGCAACATGTTTATTAATTCCATCTGCAATTTTATAAGTTGCATATATCTTGCGTTCGGCTCGGCCATTTTGAGAAGCTTGTGATATAAAAGCCAGAAATTTGTCGCTACCGTTCTGAAAGACCAACCAACAAACTATAGAAATTCAATGGTCGACTTTGGCAGCTTCAGGTACTTTAGAATTGCTCATTCGGTTAATCCTTACAAAGGCGATGCAAACATGGAAATAGGTAACCTCGTTTTTAAATTTCGGGAGTTCCATAGTTCTGCAGTTAAGTTTAGCTAATGATTTAACTATACTTTAAAATTGGAAAGTTAGTGGCTCTAAGTATAGAAAAATTATTGTTTAAAAAATATTATGTCGGTTTACGTAAAGTCCTTTATAACTTATTTATCCACATTTAATTTCTAATTCTGTTTCATTTCTTAAAAATTGGATGATTTCGGAAGATAATAGTCCCTAGTGATTCATAATACTTGATTATAAAACTAATCTGCTGATGTTTATAAAACGAAAAAACGTCGATTATTGACTTTCAATTTACTTTTAATTTCCCTCCTTTTGTTTTTGAAATTTACGTATTTTGTCTGTAAGCGAGGCAAGCACACTTCCATAAATCACCTAAACAGCAACATCAAATGTCACTAATCCGCCTGTGGACATAACTGCGGGAATTTATACTCTATCTTATACATTTTATTCACAACAATGAAGTTACATTTTATTTTATCTTGCATTATTTTGAACGAAATTTAGTAAATCACTTGAGAATCGTCAGAGCTAAACTTTTTGTGAGGCAATAAAATAAAATGTCGTCAGTGTTATTATTTTGTTTTCTATCCATGGTATTTGCTTGAAAAAGATAAATAGGTGATTGTGAGATGGTGGTGAGATGGTGGTGAGCTGGTGAGGGCTATATATATGTATATTAGAGTGGTCCAATTTTTGTATGGAGGAAAAAAATTCATCCTAGAAAACGGGTAACCCCCTAAATTTTTTCCTTTTGTTATTTATAATATCTAGACCAACTTTCAGTTTTCTACTGAGACCAGTACAGGGGGCTCAATGACTTTAAAATGTGCTACTGGATCGCTGCGAAACTGGAAAATGTATTGGTGATTTTTATAAAAAGCTACTGTTGCCATGACAACTGAAGCTTGTGTGATATTTGAATATATTAATATATATATTTATTGATGTATTATTATCTATAGATAATTTAAATTTGAAATGCTCTTGGGTTACTTAACCAATTGTTTGATTAGTATATCGAGCCCTAACCGCCAAAATAACGTAAGCGACATTTTTTTCAAAATTTTCTTTTAGATGCAGAAATATTCCTAGGGCATCTAGATACATTTCTGCATCAAAAAGAAAATTTTGAAAAAATGTCGCTTACGTTATTTTGGCGGTTAAGGCTCGATATTTACACAATACTTCTATCGATCAATATATCAATAAACACGTACAAATACACGTACACATACGTTTATAAATAAACATGTACACAATATATACACAAAAACGGTACTAGACTGTCTCGTTTTGATTTCGGAATGCTTACAAATTGAGAAGTTAGCATACTGCCAATATAGAAGTATTACATACATATATGAGTATATTCAAAGCAATCCCCGAAAATTTGAGAATTAAAAAACAATTAGGTCGCAAAAGTTTCACAAAATTCTGACAATTTTTCCCCTAGAATTTGTTTTTAATTTTGAAATTTTCGTGGAAGCCTTTAAAAAGTGATGTTAAGCATTAATTTGCTTTTGTTTGTGTCTGTTGGCTTAATTAGTTCCACGAATGTTTTCTTTTGTTGTTGTTTGCTGTCCGCTTGATTATTTTTAAATGGATTTCTAATCACGCAGCTACGGTCCAAACACAAGCGCCATGCGATAATACATAAAAAAGTATGTAAATTTATGTAGAAAGGAAAACAATTCATTTATTATGTGATTACTCATTAAGATAATTTTAAAAATATAACAACAAAAAAACGAATACCTTTCCGAAACACACAATTTGGTAAGGTGCGACGAGGCGGATAGGTTTATGTTTATGTTGATGTATTTATAACGGGTGATTTTTTAAGAGCTTGATACCTTTTTTTTTAAAAAAAACGCATAAAATTTGCAAAATCTCATCGGTT
>NW_023458555.1:24828213-24879486 GCF_013731165.1 Rhagoletis pomonella | reverse complement strand
GGGGGGGGGGGGGGGGGGGGGGGGGGGGGGGGGGGGGGGGGGGGGGCTTCTGGTAGTAGTTCTCGCACTTTTTAGCGATATACATAGGCCTAATTTGTTCTCCTAAAACTTCTAAAGGCTATACTTTTAGAACGATCTTCGTCCAGAGCAAACTGAATATACCTACGGTTCGAGAATGATCAATCATCAAGATGCTTCAATCGGAAATGCAGAACAATACAGTAAGCGAGGCTAGGGTAAGGTCTTTTCCCCAATTACAAATACCTAAGTCTGCACTTAGATTATGATCAAAAATTTTAAAATCAAAAGTTATTCAAGCTACATCTATGTGACTGCGAAAATATTTTTTCATATTTTCTCATATTTTTTTGCTGTAGACAATTTAGAACCGACCCTGGTATGAATATTAAATGCATTTTTTGCCTCCTACCCTCCACTTCTTATAGCTTATAAACGGTGCGTTCAGTATTTCAGTTGTGTATTCTCTCAGCAAAACACAAGTTCATAACTATGCGCATACAGGTGCGAAAGTTAAACCCCCCCAAAATGTTTATTCATATCCCATTGTATAACACGTATGCATTTACTTAATCCCTTCCTTACCTTCCCTTGAGCATTTCCTCATGCTAATTCATACCCACCGTATTGTCAACCAATGCTATAAGTAGGTACAGCGGCTGACGTTGAAATTGCTCACATACAGTCTTTCTGGTTCAAGAAATGTATGCTATGTATAATGGGTGAAAATTCTAAGGTGAGCAGCTTAAGGTATGCATGCCTTCTAACAGCCGACTGAGCGGTGAAAAGGCACGAATATTGCTATATATTGGCGGCGTTAGGCAATACGTTTGCCGCAATATAGAGTTTATTGTAGCTGCATGCATTGAATGCCATACGCACGTCTGAAACTCAACAACACACACACACACACAATCCTGGGGCAGCATATGTAGCCATGACAGCATGCCGATAACGTAACATTTAACAATTCACCGCTGTAGTAGTGCTATTTAAGATGGGGACACTGCAACTTTCAGATAAATATGTACAAGCATATGGATGCATTGGATGCCATATGCACGCCTGAATTTTAACAGCGCATACACACACATTTTAAGGAGCAGCATAGCATAGCGACAACAGTTTGCTGCTGCAGTAGTACTCAAGACGGAGGCACTGTAATTTCTAGGTACATATTTTTGTAAATACATACATATGTATGCATAGATACATAGTGCATCTGGATTTCCATTCATAGCATTTCTACGTCAGAGTTTTTTGCATTTAAACATTCCATTCGTTGTGATTGACTGCTCACAAAATTCCAAATTTACGTAGATATGTTCATATGTGCATATATATGTACATATGTAACCACCTTTCGCATGCATTGCCTGCACATCACTCATACGCACTGTTGTAGCCAAGGAGACATGACTCGGCAAATAACTTCATTGCCAAACGGTTTGAACTGATATATATGCGCGTTCACTTTGCCTAGGTAAGACTAGATAACTGCGATTTCACTACAGTTATACACAAAAAAATATTAATTTAAATTTTTAACATATTGTTTTCTTTATTTTTATTTTACACGATATGCATAGAAAAAGTTCCCAGGTCTCCAGTCATTGTGAAAGTTGCCAATTTTTTTGATTTATTCTTTTAAAATTGAAGAATTTTTATTTTAAAACCGTATTTTTGTTTAAAATGTATGACAACTTTGTTTGCTATTTGTTTTTTTTTTTTCTTGACATATGGTGTGAAGATATTGATAATGAAATTTAAATTAAAATTGTGTAAATTAAAAAAAAACCGAAGCTTTTATATTTTCTTAAAGTGAAGAGGGTACTGTACTGTACTTCAATTGTCTTACAAAACTATCTTTGCTAGAATTGCGCTGTTAATTTGAGGATAAGCTTGGTAAAAGCTGTGGAGGCTCTGCTCAATTAATTCCTTTGGTAAAGACTAGGGATGTGCGATTAACCAATTAATCGGACAAAGTGATTAATCGAAACCTGAGTAGTCAACTTATCAAAGAATAATAATTTTTGATTAATCAAAGTGATTAATTTCTCGATTGATTACAATTTAAATAATCCGAATCTAATTAATTTTGTTAATCAGAAAACTGATTAATCTTAACTTGATTAATCAGAAGCCTGAATGATTGCTGCTATATTTTTATATAAGAAAAATTTATACACATACATTCATGTATATTTTTTTTTTGATTTCAATGAGCAAAGTAGTAATCTTCATGAATTCCCATGCCTGATGAGATCGCAGTCGTAATTGATGCAACTGCGGCTGAAATGTTCAGGTTTTTATTTTAAGTCCGACTGATTTTAACAGTTGCTATTTGCTATCCTACCTGCGTTGTACCGCCAGCTTTGAACAGCCGAACCGGATTTCGCCGTATCCAGGACATTATTGATTTTAAGCCGCAATACTGCTATTCCTACCGCTGCATTGGCTCAGTTCTTCTGCACCTAACGCGTCACCTGAGTCGCCACTCCATTTCATAAATTTCTTTAGAATTTTCGAGCAAATTTCTATTTTCGGGCCTACTGGAACTAGATTTCTACTTTGTTTGCTAATAGAAATTTGTTCATAAATAATTTCAAGAAACTTAAGCAAATCGCGCCTCACGTATCTTTGGCTACCATACAAAAAAGAATATAAATTATAGAAAAACAAAGATTAAAATTAAAATAAAAACGGTAAATTAAAATACTTAATACAGTAACAAGGGTGAGGGTGAATATATAGATGAAGGAAATAATGAAAATAAAGAATAGGATAACGCTTAAGCAAAAAAGAAAGATAAAGATGAGAAGATTAATAGTATAAAGACAAACATAAAGATAAATATAAGCATAAAAAATGGAGACAAAGATAGAGATAGGAAAAGTGAAAGAGATAAAGATCGAGACAAGGAGAAAGATAAACCCGAAGGATTAGAAATTATGTGTTATGTATGTTATAGTACGTTATGTGATGTTATGCTATGTTACGTATATTTATGCTATGTCATGTTATACCACGTTATATTATGTTATGCTTTTTTACGTTAGTTTATGTTATGTTATGGTATGTTAGGTTGTGTAATGTCGTGTTCTATTATGTTATGTGGTATTATGTTATGTTATGGTACATATGTTATGTTTAGCTACCTCAATAACTTCACATCCACTCCCCTCAGTTCTCCTCAATTCACTTCAGCTCACCTCACCCTAATACACCTCATTTCATCTCAACTAACTTCCGCTCACTCCACTTCAGCTCAGCTGAACTCTCTCACCAAAACGAATTTGATTTCACCTCAACCTACCCTAAATCACCTTAACATAATTCATCTCACCTTAGCTTATCTAAACTCACCTCATCTGGACTCAATTCACTTCCCCTTAAGTCAACTCAAATCATCTCAGCTCAAGCCTACCTTAACTCAACTCAACTCCTCTTAATTTTAGTGTTTGAACTTCAACCGCTGAACGAACACTAATCAAATTAATAATCCAGAGTTTCGATACTATGCAACGGATATCCCTTTATTTCTATATACCTACATCATTCGTCGGCACCTTTTTCTTGTAACTGTCCCTTCGCTAACGAGCACTTATCCGCTTAATTTCTCTTAAAATAATTATAACATACTTGCGTTTCAATAAATATTTTGCTCAGCTTAAGTTTGAGATTTTGCTAATTTCTTAAGCTATCACTATGTAATCTGTGTTCAATTTTATGATCGGATTCCAAAGAACCCTAACTCTTTGCACCTTCTTTCTCAGGAGTTCTTTTCCGGTATCAGTTTTCTAAAATTGTGCGAACTCCTCCTTTTCACTTACACTTTTATCCGCATATTTGCCCACAAGCTTATGACTTAAGTTAGCGTGCTTTCTTAGCTTAGCCCAGAGTATCTATTGTAAGCCTTCAGTAGTATTGTACTTATTGTTAACGGCAACAATGTGCCCTTGAGTGTTATTTCCAGTCTTAACACATTTGAATTCCTGCCAGATGTGCAAACGGACTTTTGTTGCTTGCACACAATGCCATCGATACAATTCCCTTTACATATGTAGTTATGTAGATATATATTGTACTTATATTCAGGTGCGCCTATGTATCGATTCAGCTCACCTGACTGCCTTAAGCCCATATCGTTACAATATTGCTGGTTTCGCGTGCACGGGTTTAGATACATGCATTTTTTTCTCTACACAATTGCTTATTCCTCAATATAGTATGTAATTTCAATACTCTGTATGCAAACGTATTTAAGTACATAGTACAGGGATATATGTACATATGTAGCATAAATGTAGTGTATGTAATTTCATATCTACAAAAATACAAGCAGTCTCGCCAGATTTGCCTGTGGCTTATATGCTGCTAAACTCACGCACACTTCCATTCATACTTACGTAGCGACTTCGGTTAGCTTCTTAGATATATATTTTCTTTTTACAAACTTTTTTTCAAGTCTTGTTGCTTTTACGTGCATTTTTATTATATCTTGTTGTCGTCGGTCTCGTTACTCAACCTGTAATCGCATTCGCCTGGAAATATGCAATTTGTCGTTAGGATTTGTGGCTTTTGCAATTTCGATGTATTATCGTTTAACAAGGTTACGTGGTGTTCGAGCGTAAAACTGCTTAAGTAAATTGCATTGGGAAAAAACCGCCATGGCAGACGACGTTGTTGCCAATCGCGACTCAACTCGTAATGCTTGTATCGATGAATATAAAGGTATGGCTGCATGGCTGTGTGTAGCAGTTGTGGGAAATCGAATTTTCAGCGTCAAGGTGAAGCAAAAAAAAAAAACCAAATGCGTTAAGTTATTACTCGCGTACACCTGATGCTGGTAAATTTGTCATATTTCTTATTTTCTGGTGAAATTAATATGCGCCGCCATAATCGGGCTTTAGAAGGAATTCATAATTTGGTGCATGGCGAGTGAAATATATATATTTTTTACTAGAGTAGGTAAATATGTAGGTATGTATATCTTTATCTATAGCTGGCATCTTTCACAGATTGATTTGGAGATTCTACTGGACCGATTTTAAGTGATAAAACACCTTTGGAAAGGTATTTGCCTTTAGATGGCGAGAATTTTTATGGTTTTAAAATTCGTTGAAAATTAAGGTTGCAATCTCCGTGTCAAAATTTTTATATTTGTATGTAGTTGTTGTTGCAAGCTCCTCAATTCGAGTTATATTTGCTTACTATTATTGTTTCTTAGCACTAGGATGAAACGAAAGTGAATACGAAGAGCAATTGATGACGAATTCAAGGACCAACACGACATTTAAAAGACTTTCATTAATATGAAGACGGATACAAGCACGAGTAGGAAGGCAAATATGATGATGAATACGATTAAAAAGGCAAAGGCGAGTAGAAGACGAATAAGAGGGCCAATACGAATACGAAGAATTCACAACGAAGACAAATACGAAAACGAATACGAAGACAAACGCGAAGCGAATACGAAGACGAAGACAAACGCGAATCCGATTACGCAGATGAATACAAAGACGCTAACGAGGACGAAGATAAAAACGAAAAACTACACGACGACGAATACGAAGACTAATACGAAGACGATTACGATCTGAAGTCAAATACGAATACAGCGACTATAACAAATACGAGGGGAATGCGAACACATATGCGAAGATAAATGCTGATATGGAGGAGATCCGAATACGAAGGCAAAAACGAATACGATGATTTATTCATAGGCAAATATGACGAAGTTGAAGCTGAATACGAAGAAGAATATGATGGCGAATACTTATATGGATACATTACGAAAACGCATAGGAAAACAGCAACTAAAGCGAACACACAGTTGAATTCAAAAACTAATGCGCAGAGCAATACGTTTACAATTGAAAACAAGCGAATAAAACGAAGATGGAAATCCGCCGGGCCCTTAGAATAAGCCTAGAGATCCAAGTAGGGGTGACTCGAAGCATTAAATTTCGGGCGTGATTATTGCCTGATTTAAAAAAAATAAAATAAAATTTCAAAACCATACAATAGTATTTTTTTTTTTTATGATACAAATGTACACTAAACAATTACTTTAAATATCACATATTTCTGTTTTTAAGGGGTAATTTTTTTTTATTTCATAAATGTTTCTTTCTGCTAAAACACTACTTCTATGTGAACTACAGTTCTGGGAGTTTCAATACCTACTTTGGAAAGATAAAATAAGTGTAGGCCGTAGTATTTAAGAGCACGTACTAATGCTTTACTACGAACTTAGTCTTCACCCAGCGCTCCTTACCACTACCCTGCCGAATTTCCTTAATTTAGTATAAGCCATACTTCTAAGCCGCCTTATCAAGTAATGTACACTGAATGTAGAGCAGTCGCTCGGAGTTGTTCCACGTTCGGAAATATCTTCCGCGGCACATTATTTTATATCCTACAAGATAAGACATCATCGGAAAAGTTCATTTTATGCTTTGCTAATAGATAACATTAATCTAGTACTTTCGTAGGGTTTTCTATGACTGATAGCTCGTTAAAGTGAATTGGTATTACCTTACATCTTTTCTCCAGAATAAATTCCTTTGCGCTGACATAAAAGATTTTAGTGGTGGCCTCATAAATTTGTGCCACATTGCATAAATGGATGTGGCCGTGCTCCCGCTGCTACATCTCTTAAGGGATCTCAGTTCACAGAGATAACATTCATGGAAACTCGCGGTTCCTTGTGAAGGATGAAGAAGAACAGAGCTGTGCTATTGAAAAGTGTGAAATAAGTAGTCTGGTGTCTCTCGAAATATAATGATGACACCCGAAAGGCCGCTGCTGTTGGGGGTGCGAAAGTATGACAGTTTATGTGAAGAAAGCCGATGCCCGTATTGTGTCCTTAAGACGCAGGGAACAATAAGTATGTTCGACCTAAAGCAAGCTTTTTGCGTCACGGCTACTCTGGTTTCTGTTTCAAATTTGTGAATTTTTAATGTAAAGATTGGATGTGAATTCGAGAAATCACAAACAACTGCCAGTACGGTAATATATTGTTCAACGCGTTGGTTTGCTTTTTGGCCTTTTCTAAGCCACAGTTTACAACGCAAGCTGAAAACGAATGGGTGTAAAATTGTATTTCTGTCATCAACATATATAGCAATTTATGTATTTTGTATTTGTATGCATGTACTTATGTAAGCATATTATTTATCAACGTGATGCTAAATATGTTTAGCGCCAAAGGCTAAAAGTACATCCAAGATAAAAATGCACACAAAGGGCAAAGCACACAAGTCAGTGCTGTTAAATGCGAAGCAGTTAAATCATTTTCGCTATCATTAATTTTCAAAATGTCAGAAATTATAGTCAAAAGGGAAACGACGCATGTGAGCAACACACCGCCCACACAACAAAAGATATCAGTTTACCATAACAACCTTTTATTCATATGTACGTACATATGTAGGTATGTACATGCATACATATTTCCTCAGAATAAATGCGCTATTACTACTAAAAGTATATTTTCTCCCTAGCTATAAAGTCTTTGCATATTTTTTGTTGTCTCAGAATTGTTCGCTTCCCCCTGCCACGCATGCTTTCCGGGTTAATGTCTCCTGTTTGTCTGGCTTTTCCGGCATCTATTTTTCTTCAGTGCTATTTTTTACACAATTTTGATAACTAAATACGTGCTAAGGTATTTGGCGTGTGTACATTTGTATTTTCTACTGCCTGTTCGATATCGTTTTTAGCTGGGGTTGTATTGGAAGGATATCGTTAAGTTATTGAAGCCAGTAAATTATAGCTGCTTCCTGTGTATCCTGTGTAGGTAGACATTTGTTTTTTATTGTTGTTGTTGCTAAAAGCATAGCCGAATATACTGCTTGATTGGCAGGTAGCGCCAATGGTGAACGAATTTCGGCATTGCCTACTTGAAGCACGTGACTTTCTTTAGCTTTTATCAGATGTTTTGGTTTTTGTTCTTTTACTCTCTCTTATTATTTATTATAACCAGCGCACATATTTCGGCATAAATGTGAAGGATTATAATATAAAGACTAATATTCTCAAAATATATAAAATATTTTTACTTTTCGTCTAAAATTCATAGTAAATATCAATTTTGAGCTAATAAGTGTCTGTAGTTACTAAAATGTCGTAGTTTTCGTATTTCTGAAAATTACCGTTATATAGGAGGTAGGCGTAGGTATTGTCCGATTTTGCCCGTTTTCGATATCATCCGTCCTACGCTGAAAAGAAGTACACATACCTACTTTCGTTGAGTTATCTCAATTTTTACCGTAACTGTACATATGAATAGACGGACGGACAGACAGTCACCGTTTAATCGATCATTTATCAGCAATTTGACTATCACTTGGCTGTGGAACATCAAATTGGTAAATATGTTTAATTCGTTACCGAAATATCATTTTGCGACGTGAGGCTTTATTCAGAGAACCTGCAGACGAGAGAGACCTTACTATCCTTACTAATATTTTAAATCCGAAGGTGAGTTTGCTTATTTGTTACGCTTTCACGCTATAACTATTCAACCGATTCCTATAAAATTTTAGCCCAACTAAAAATATAGGATAGATTTAATATCGTTTATACGAGGGGGCGTGGCACCTGCCATAAAACGCAATACTCATGCCATATATATGTTATATGTATATCTCAGAAAATATTTTTGATAGAGTACATGAACTGGGTATAGATACATATATGTACGTATGTATATAAAATGAATTTCATACTCATGGAGGAGGGCTGCCACCTGTTTAAAAAATATAATTCGGCTTGAATTAAGGGAATTATTTATTTGAAAATTATATTAAAAAATGGATGAGAAGAGGCTTAAAAAAGTTGTAGTTTGAAAGTATTTTGAAAAGGGCTGCCACCTGTTCGAAAAGCCAAATTTAAATTAATTATTCGCAAGCTACCTGAAAAATTAATATATGGGTGTCAAATGTAAGACCTTCAGATTAAACGTTTAGAATATTACTGAGGTGTTGTAAAGGCATTGCCACCCGTTTGAAAATTAAATTTATGTAATTTAAATGAATTGCCACAATATGAGTATCAATCGAAAGGGTTTTAATAAGGGTTTTAGTTCTAAACTGCATGTAGGAGGGTTACCACCTGTTTGAAAAATCAAATTCTTCTTGAATTAAAGGAATTTGATAATTGGAATATGTATCGCAATATGGACGTCAGACAAAAGGGATTTAATCGGGTTTTAGTAGGAAAATATTTCGAAGCGGGTTGCCAATATAGTTTAAATTAGAAATGTTCAGCTTGAACTTGTAGAGTTTTCTGAGGTTTTTGTAGAAGGTTGCCACCTGTTTTAAATATAAATTTAAATACAATTATATTATAAGTTTAATGAGTTATTACAATCTAAGTTTTAATCCGAAGATTTGTGAAAAGGCTTTATTTCTAGGCAACATATGTATAGCAGGAACTCCACATGTTTTAAAATTAAATCCAACTTGAATTATAAGAACTAACGGTTTAAAAAGTAAAATTCAAAATGTTCAATAATTTCAATGAATTATTACAATATGGGTACCAATCGAAATGATTTTGAATTGGTTTCATTTGTACACTACAGAGTGGCTCAAGATAGTTTTAGTTTTAAAATATTTAGAAAATATTTAAAAAATTTAAAGTCTCCTGATTTTCACATATTTTAATTAAAATAAATTACACCTATTGTCGCACGTAGAAATTCCATACACTCAGCGAAGCGGGTGAGAGCGATCTAGTTACCTATATACTTATATGTGACCTGGTCTACGAAAAGGGAGCTTACGTGCGAAAACTAGTTTTCTGTGAAAAAGCTGTTAAAAGTAAGCAACTCGTTTCGTTTACTCGTTTTTACTCTTCTTTCTCTACATTTTTAGTACACTTCTAAGCAAGTTAGGATTTTCTGCTTTTCACCACGTGAAAAAGCATCTCATCTTCCATCCGAATCAACCAAAAAGTGAAAATTGATTTTTTGACACCTAAGCCCCCTTTCCGTAGACCAGGTCACATATACTAAAAAAAATTACGAGTATACCACAGCCGTAATAATTTCAGCTTAGGGATCAACCGAAATATCAAAGTCTCTGCCATTCATAGCGGGAATATTGAACAGCTTTTGACAGATACAATTTTCAAAAAAAAAAAACATATCTTCTTGTCTTAGCTTATTTCAGGAAAAATACCTATGAACAAAACTTGAAGTTAATTTGAAACTTGACAAAATCAGACTGTTGGTTAAAGAAATAGGGTACCACACGAGCTTAAGTTCTTTCTCTTCTTTTAACTTCTCTTCCTACCCAGTTTTTTCATATATAGTTTGGCAGCTTTTTTTGCACATCATTTTGCACATGGTTTACGATTCTCCACAAAACGATAAAGTGCCTTTCATTAAACGTTATTTATAACACGCGTCCTATATATGTGCAAATATCCGTACGCTTCCAAGTTTTTCCAAACTTGCCCTTCAGTCAACTCACATTTAATTTCTTATACATATACATAAGGTTTTACTCATTTACTGGGGCAGAGAAGAAAAAAATAAAAAAATGGCGTCTAAGCATAGCCGCTCGCCGGAAGTACCTACTCGGTGTAAGTGATGTATTGACACAGCCTGTTGGGTTGTTTAGACAAATAAGTTGTCAAGCAATTATTTTTCTTTCGACATAAAGGTGTACATGTACTTACAAACATATATACATAGCTCTTTATGTAAGTAGGTATGTATTTGTTTCTTTCACTATACGTGCTACGATTCCTATGCATCAGTACATAGTATAAACATACAGAAGTACATACAAATAGTGTGGCTGTGGCACTATTTATTAAGTATGCCTTTCCTCGTAAATTCCAATATTTTATTTTCTTATAAATGCCTAAATTGAAGTCAATTTATTTCAACGAATGTTAGATGAGAGTTAATATAATAGGTACGTCTAAATTTGAACTTATGTAGATAAAAATAATGCATGAGCTTTATTTATTCCTAATATAGTTCTATTTCGAAATATGATTAAGATGTTTGTGTGCGTGCATGTATGTAGCTGAAGTTGGAAGTGTGTAACTTTGACTGTCAAATGGGTGCTGCCTTATCAAGGACGACTGCTATTAGAAAAAAGCTTGTAGATATAATAAGATATTTTATTTTGGAATTCTGTAGGAACGAAGGTTAAAAACCAGCATCTACTCAGTGATGTTGCAAGGAGTCGCTAAATATTCTGCTATGGCAGTCGCCTTAAAAGACACAGAAAGATACACAGATATTAACTCTCGGCGCAAAAGGTGAAAATAATCCTCATTGATACTATTTAGGAGTGCCAGTTACTAGTTTTTTAAGACCCTTGAAGAGGTTTTCTAACTTAGCGCGTCATTCAACTCATACGCAAGGCTTGGGGAAATTGAACTAAATCGAAAGTTTCACTACAACTCGGGCTTTAGTGGTATTACATTTCAAATGTCACTACCACTAGACGAATACAAAATGTTTACAAAATTTAGTGCAGCGTGCCTAAGCCACCTTATAGTATCCAAAATTACTCTACTGATTTGAAACTAAAACGTGGCTACAATTTTTTAAGTCTTTGAAGGTCTTTGTTGGGTTTTGGCAGCATTTTGTCGCTCAGTTTCCATACTTTGATACATATCGATAATTCTATGAATTGCAATAGCACTAAAATCCGATAATTAAACTAGTTTTCATAAACTTCGATAGATTCATAACTCAAACATGTATATATCTCGTTACAAATCGTTAAATCGATAAACTAGACACTTCTAAAAAAACTCGATAACTCGGTTAATTTTAACAGCCCGATATTTTTCGAAAGCAATTAACAAATTTGGATAAGTGGTCGTACACTGGTAACACGAAAAAATTCTATAGTCAGTAATAACTCGATAAACTTACATAACCTTAAAATTTTGATTACATGATATATTTCGAAAATTCCCCAAAAATCGGTTCGATCGACAAATTTCAGTAAATCAATAAATATCGATAACTCAATAAATTGAAAGAAATCGATGCATTACGATAATTCGATAAATTTCGTTAACTCTATAGATAATGATAACTCAATACATAGCGATAAAGTGATAAATTTCATTAACTTGGGAAATTTCGGTAATCCCATATATTTGTATCGCTCGATAACTGTCCATTAATTTCGACAACACATACAAACATAGGTAACTCGATACATTTCGATAAACATATATTTTCTGATATTACCGACAGGAAAGCTTTTAGCGAAATAGTTTAAAAAGTCATTTAGTCACACTGATAATGAAACATACCACGAGGCTCCATAGAAGGAGAGAGAGGACATCCGTTCTGGGCTTACTTTAAAATGTTTGTTTAAATTTTTATTTTGAAGTATCTGTTTCTTATGTAAAACTTTAATCTGATTTAAGAATGATTTGGTTGAGCAGTGTTTCTCCTAATTTTCATAAAAATGTCAAACTTTTAAACTTTTTTTTGTATGGAAAAGAGCTCAACACCGTCAGCAAAAAAAAAGTAAGTGCGCCTGGGCAACATTGAAGAAGTGAAACTTACGTTACATATCTATTTTGTCTCAGAACTAATATACATACATACATGCTTTTGCTTGAGATTATATTTTTTGTCTTTTTTCTATCCCTACCTCTACCCCTGTTCGTTTTAACTAGATTTATGTTATTGCTTTCATTTATCTTCATTTTTATCTTTATACTACATCGATAACAAACTATCGACAAAAAATTATAAAAATATCGATAACAAAATCGACGACAAATTCGATAAATAACCGATAACAAAATCGATAACAATATCGATAAATAATCGCTAACAATACCCATAACAAAATCGATAAGAACATCGATAACAAAATCGATAAAAATATCGATAGCAAAACCGCTAAAAATATCGATTATTATATCGATAAGTTCCGAAAATTTCAATAAAAAAATTCATAATAATATTGGTAACAAATTCGGTTAGAAAGTCGATAAAAAAATCGATAAAATATCTTTACCAAAATCGATATAAATTCCGATGACAAAATCGATTAAAATACCGATAAAAAAAAACCGAAAAAACTATCTATTATTATATCGCTAAGTCTCGATAATCACTAAAATCCCGAAATAGTTCCCAGATTGAGTCTCTATCTATATCCTTTTCTCTGTAATTACTTTTATTTTAATCTTTCTTCATCTGTCTTCATCTTTACTTTCATCAGAATATTCATCCTCATGTTTTACTTTATATTTATCTTTAATTTTACTTTTATGTTTATCATTTCCTCCATCTACATATTCCCTTTCACCTTTGCCCTTACATAAGTAAGGTGTTTCAATATATCTTGGTCTACATTTTTGCCTTTATCTTTACACATGTTTGTTTTCGTTTTTATTTTTACCTTTGCCTTTATCCTTTTCTTTGTCTATATACATACTCACCTTTACTTTCATTCTTGTATTGGTATTTCAATTTTCGTTGAATTTGCCAATTTACTTCCAACCAACGAACTCCCGCTCAAGAAGTTTCACTTCAAAAATATCAAAAATTAGTGGAATTTGTGACCTGTTAAAATTTGCACTTTTTTGTACTAGGATTTAGTGGGCTATAAAACTACATACCCAAATTCTTTTGTAAAAAATCAAATTAAAAATTTAAACATTTTTATTAAGATTTTCTGATTCTGATTTTCAATTTCTTAAAATTGGATATCTCGACTTATAAGTTTGTTTTTGTAGAATAAGTTTTATTTTGATAGAAAATTTATGGAAAAAATTACCATGAAAACCTTTTTTAATATCATATAAAAATTGCAATGCAAAATACTTCTGAGTATCACTGTAATTGTATGCAAATTTCTATAGTTAAAAAAAAAATAATAAAACAACCGTATTTCACATAAAAAATGTCAAGAGCTAGATATGATAAAAATATTTTGCACCCATTTTTTGTGCATGCGCCTTCGTGTGCTTGATATGCTGGTATCTAAATTAATGCACATTCACGCCCTATTAAGCGGCAATTGTGGAAAAATTAAAATTTCATCATTTCTTCTGCTCGAACAACTTAGAATGACATTACAACATCGTTTTTGCTACCACTGCTAGCATTTCCGCAACCACTGCTGCTGCTGCTACTGGTACATACCATTTCCAAAACCTCATACCGAGCACCAGGCGCGCGGTAAATCTCAGTCAGAGAAGCAAGTAAACAACCAATAAGTCAGGGGTGATGGCAGGAAGCGATCGAGGTATTTTATGTCCTCATTTCATACTTTTCACACAGAACTTTCCGTTTTTTTTTTGTCTGTATAAATACGAGTATCGACAAAATGGTTTTATTGAACAGTCACATACAAAAAAAAGTGAGGCGAGCGAAGCTAAAGTGTTGTGCACGAACGACGTTTGTAGAGGTGCGCTACAAGCCATTGTGAATTGAAGCCAAGCGAATGAAGTGCTACGAACCGCTCTGACATGGTTTCAAAGTGTTGAAGCGCAAGGTGCCATATATGTATGTAGTATCAACTGCCATTGATGCCATGATAATGCCTGTTTCTTTATATGAGGATATGTTTGAATGTGTTAGTGCAAAGCAAGTTAAGTGGAAAACAGCACATGGCGGTGAGTACAGGGCGTATGAGCGATGTGTGAAGAAGCTAACGAGAACTGAGGCTTGTCGGGTTGGCACTGCTTGATTATTTTGCACATGAACACTTATTTATTTACTAGGTTAAGGAAGTAAATGAAAGGGTTAATGCATACATAACTATAAATATGTAAATAAACATATATACATATGTATGTATGTGTTTATGGAGTATGTGCAATATTATATAAATCATGTGCAGTTACATATGTACATATATATGTAGCTTTATATGTATGCAAGCGTTTTAACTATTTCCTTTGAATTGGTGTAAGTAGCTGCCCAAGCTTTATACTGGCATCTTTAAAGAAAATTATGAATGAACAAGAAGAACAAAGCAAATATGCTCTGCTTTAGCTTGAGCTAAGCAAAATAATGTATATGCAAAATAACGTATGTTGCAATGTAAGAATACCATTTTGTATGCATGCTAACTTGTTGTAAATAGGAAGCACGTTGCTTTTACTGACAGCTGCCTCAAATACTCGCAAGTTTCCTATTATTCTATGCCTGTCTGGCTGGTTGTTACAACACATAAAGCTTTTCTGAATGAGTGCATGTAATATAAATATTTATGTACACACATACCTACTATATATATATAAATAAATAAATATGGGTCAATCCATGCCAAATCGACCAATGCTTGGAAAGGTTTTTTCTTCATATAACTAAGTTCTGCGAAAGGAAAAAATTATCAGTCCTGTTCTGCAAACCGTACGATTTGAAATCGCTGCGGTTAGCTTAAAATGTTTCAATATTTGTATTGAGAGTAATAGATGTTTAAAGTGAAAACTGCTAGAAACACATCATTTACCTCACTCACATCCTTCCATTTAGTGCAAAGGTTTTTTAAATCGCACCGATTTCAAATCGTACGATTTGCAGAATATGCCAGAACAATTTTTTCGAAAGTTTAAAATTTCACAATTTCCCTATATAATTATAATTACGCCAAGGGCTCTGGTCTCGCTTTAAAAATGATATTTGGCACTATATAAATATATTTAAAAAAAATCGAAGAATAACAAATTTTCAGAATTCTGAAATTTTAAAAATCGTAGAGCATAAATATATATAAAGTTTTCGCAGATTTTTTTTTGCAACAATAGCTCTAACTTTTCTAAAGTGATACTGAATTTTTCGAAAAGGTATTTTTTTAGATACGAAGTTGTAAATTGTAAAAAACTGTATTGCAAACTCTTAACTAAAAAGGCATTAAATAAATGAAAATATTTAACATAACTGTATTTACATTTTGAAAAACAAAACATTTTCGCAGGCTCAAAAATTAATACATTTAAACAAAAAAAACACACATTCTTAAAAATTTCAGCATTTTTTATGTACTCTTTCTTTAAACTCCATAATATCGCCTCCAAAACGAGACCAGAGCATTTTCTATAACTATGATAGTCTTATAGATATACAAAAAAACTTGAAAAATGCCGCAAATTGTAAAATTTGGAATTGCGCATAACTTTCGCAAAAAAATATAGTTTTTCCCTTTGACAGAACCAGGGCTGCAAACCGATTATTGAACCAAACCGATTTTTGAACCGAACCGTCGATTTTTTCGGGCTTCGAATCGAACCAAGAACTGAACCGTTTTTGTTTTGAAATGCCAAAACCGAACTGAAAATTACTCAAAAAAATAGTTCGGTTCGGTTCAAAATTAAAGTCCATTAAAGCATTTTTCAATTTTTGTAATACAAAACTTGGTCTAATAATTCAACCCGCATAGTAAAACTGGAAAAATTTTTTTGATTTGATGGCAACTCCGTAAGTTGTAATTTCATCCATATAAAGAATGCCCTTTTATGTATGCAAGAGAAGTTTTAACAATGCCAGTTAAATAAAAAATTTCAAAAACTCGGATTTTTATAGTTTATATTAAAAAGTTTGAATCTTTGAGGAAATATTGTTAAAACTTGTAAGTGTTTAAGTTTCGCACAAAAGTTTGAAATTTGGATTGATATGCTTGTTGTTACATAATGAGCTCGTTGATTTAAAATTTCCGTAAAAAGTGCTAAAAATCAACTTACAATATAAAAATGTTTACTAATTCCTGTATGAAAAAGTTTGCACAAAGTTTGAAAATGGGATTTATATGGTTATGAAAAACTAAAAATTAAATAAGAAAAAGAAAAGTAGCCAATACTTGATAAAATTTCGCGTCCCTATTTATATTTTCACCAATATACATGTGGATATTTGAATTTGATATCAATAACAAAGCTTTTAGTTTTTATATTATGGATTTGTCTTGTTTTTGTAACATTATGTATATACTCAGGGATACTCGTTAACCAGTTCTTGTACCGGTGCAAGCATTTTCTAAGTGGTTCGAACCACTGAACCGAACCGCACCGATTTTTGGAGTTGTTTGCAGTCCGGGACAGAACTTTGTTTTATGATAAAACCAAACTTCTCTACAAAAATCAATCAAATCAAAAACTGCTAATTCCAACCATGGGTTGAGTTGACATGGATTGACCCACACGTATGTGTATGTATGTTTATGTATAAAAGACATTTCAACACAATGAATACAATAAAGTAACAAATGATTGTATGATAAGTGTATGCGTAAATGCAACCGTGCGGTTACACATATTTTCTTAGTACTTTATGTGTTTTCTTCTATAAATGTAACATACAATTAATTTTTCTGACATAGGCGAATGAGTATACATACAAAAAAAATGGATGTAAGTACGTATAATTAGTTTGTGGGGATATTGACATTGCAGACTTACATAGACATTTGTTCTTATAAAGCAAGAGACGAAAAGTGTACATTAAAAAACAATACCTAAGGCAAAGAATAATATTTTTATTTAATTTAGTATATGTTTAGAGTAAACATTTCTTTCAAGAAATGTACCAAGCTGGGGTTTTTCTCATTCTGGGTATTAGATATTATTAATAACAATCTAAATGAATAGAAATAGATATAGGCATGTATATTCATATATTTCAGACTATTAAATCCTGAACCTAGAAGCCATGCTGTTACCACTTAAAATAAAAAAAATTCTGAACCCCACCCATTGCCCAAGTGAAGTTTGTTGCGCATAAGCAATACTAGGCCTTACTAATATTTCAATTTTTGAATTTCAATTCACTTCGACCTACAAAAAATCTTAAGTATTCAAAAATGGTAAAATAAAAAACTGGGTATTATTATTGTAAGTCTCCTCTAGAGAAATACAGTTTTCCGATCAAAAAATATTAGTCTTCAAGAATTTTATGTCATTTCTACGAAACAGGCTAGTCTTTAAAACACGCTTTTTAAGGTAAAACACAACGCTAATAAATTAACAAAGAGTGAACGTAGCACAAAAGTTATTTCTTAATAAGTAAATACAAAACGAATTCTACCCTGATATCATACGAGGGTTAAGATTCAAAATATTGTGCACCGCTGGCCACTGCGTTCTCCCACATTTCAGGCAGTGCACTAATCCTGCGTTGAAAAAAACTTTTTAATTACACAAGTTTACAAAAAAAAAACTGTTTCTTCATATTGAACCAAACCTCTATGACCATTCACCATTTCTTCATTTATTCATAGATTTTCTTCATTAGTAACTAGATTTGTTTGTAAAAGAACAAGCTTTATTAGCACACTGTAGGAATTTGACGCAGAACCTGTTAGTTTTTTAATTTTTCTCCTGCTAGAATTTGATTTTTTTCATAAAAGAACTTGAATGATTAATTAATTTATCAGAAACTATCAGTCCTATCAGACCTTTCATTTGTTGCATCAGTTTGTTAAATAGGTTCATGAGATATAAGTGACTATGTGAAACCATCTTTTGTTTTAAGCTGAATAACGGTAAATTGAAAATATATCGAGAACGTATCCATAGAATAAAAAATTAACTAGATTTTTGGAATCAGCGGGCTATTCTACATACAAGTTGTATAATGGCGTCTGGAGAACAAAAACCAAATTAAAATTTGTGACTCAGCGTTATTATTATAACTTATTACTTAATTAATAGTTGTTTTCACTTTTTAATTTGGAATAATTCGGATATGTATTTTTATTTTTTTCTTATTTTTCCAACAACCATTTATATAAAAAATACTAATCACAGCAATACAAACATACGTATGTAGTAGGTACATATGTATGTAGTGATACAGCACTTGATGCGCAAGAGACTGTCATGTTGTTCAAATACGACAGAAAGTATGTCTCCCATGTAAAATATACTTAAATCGAAATTCCGTATGCTTTCAGAACCAATTTTCATTCCAACTATGTATGTCACGGTTTCTTTTTTTCATTCACATTGAGCTTATTTTAGAATTTACATGCAGGCATTTCTATACATTTAACAAAGTGGGTATATGTATCCACATAGTACATGTACATATATGTATGTAAATATGTTGGCATAGAGTGCTGTCACATACAACGCTCGTCTAATATGCTATTATCTGCAATGTTTGTAGCCCTTATTATTGCTTTTGTTATTATAAATAATCAGTCGGCGTTGCAGACAGAAAAATGCGGGTAAAATTTCACAAACAGGATGAACTACATACATATGTGTGTATATATAGCTTATACTGAACGTGAGTATGTTTGCCTGAATGTAATTTTCATACAAATTTACACAAATATTTGCACATATTAGAATTCTTGTACCCTCATTTGTTTACATATTTGACAACAAAAAATTTGCCAATTTAATTTACAAACAAACAAATTATATGTATATGCATGTGTACTTGTACATACTACAAGTTCATATAATGTGCCATTTTCTATTTGATAAACACATTTGTAAGCACTTATGTACACAAACATTTATGTTTATGTGATTACATATCGCACGTTTGCTGCAAAAGTGTCATAACCCAAAAACTTGAAACTCGATAGAAACGGGTTTAGCTTACATACGCTGCCATGTCAAGTAGGGCACACTTTATATTGTAATGGACTATTTTTAATCAAAACAGCTTTGAAACGTTAATACAACATAGAAGAAGAGTTTTTATTAGTAATGGCATATTTAACTCAAAAAAATCTATTTTCTATTATGATACTCTTGCAGCAAAGGTACTATATATATGTACATTAGGGCGTCCCCGAACATAAGGAGTGATTTTTTGTGACAAAATTTAATATCAACTAAACAATCGGTGTGATAAACAGCTGGAGTTCCAAGTGTATGGAATATAATTGAATTTTTCAATGACTTTAAGGGAAACGAATTTCATTAAGGACACGTTTTTCTCTAAAAGGCGTTTTTTACATTAGTTAAGAGCTTAAAATACGCAAGCTTAAAAAATACTCGATCTTACAATCGCTCTTTAGTTTCAACAAATGCCACTAAGATAACTAGTGTTTAATTTTTAGACATTTAGAAAAATGTTGCCTAAGTATGTTGAGGTTTTAAGAAAACGAGACTTCCTACTTTGGTTCATTACTTCACTTGTAACTCTGCCGAATGTGCCTTGTTGTGACTTTCCATGGATGCCTGTGGATCCTGCCTTTTTCATTACCCCCGTCTGTAATGACTGGGGCACCCTAATGTATGTACAAACATAAGTATGCATGTAAGCTGCGATAAATGCATGTATGCATTTAACGTTTGCAATTTTTATTTTGTATTACTGGTAATTGCTTGCTTATAATAACATTATCGTCTGCTATAATTTCCAATTTTGCTATGTATGTATATCCTTTTATTTCTCAATATGTCTGTTGCTGCTGCTGTTGCTTTTGTTCTACAAACCTCAATAGCAAGCGCCAGAAAAGCAGGTCGATGACTTAATCGAATAATGCTGACGTATGTATGTACATATGTATGTACTTACTCCGTGCATATACAAGCGCAACATCCCTGCCGTAAAAAGCTTAGATAAATCAGTTCTCACATAGAATGAGTTGATGCCAAAACCTATCAGTAGGTACATTAACTTCGAAAAAAATTCGGTAAAGTTATTTCCGTCATTTATCTTTGAACTATCATGGTCGCACGTAAGTTAATTGGTCTATTCATCAATGCCAGCCATACTGTCGTAATAAAAACTATAGATTTCGGTTCGAAATACTGACTTATGTCGGTTTGTATGTAACAAAGTTAGCTAGTAGTGACGAACGTTGGCGGATTTGCTTATACCTCAGGGCCGTCGAGAGAAAACTCGGGTCCGAGACTGAAAAATCACGGACCCTGTACATAAATTGTATTAATTTTAAAGCCTGTGATCAATTGAGAGTTTCGATGTAGGATTTCTTAAATGTGTAGTGCCAAACACAATCAGCACGAATCGGAATATATGGCGGCCGCTGTGGTGTAGTGGCAAGCAGTGCCCGCTTCCACTCCGTAGCGCCTGGGTTCAAGTCCTGGTCAAAGCAACATCGAAAAAAAAAATATAGAAAAAAGGTTTTTTTCTTAACAGCGGTCGCCCTCGGCAGGCTTCTTATAAAAAATACAATCGCCGTTCGTAGTCGGCGTAAAATTGTAGGTCCCTCCTCTTTGTGTGACAACATCAAGGCGCACACCACAAATCGAAGTAGAAGCTCGGCCAAACACTAACATATGTGTAAGCGCCAATTTATTATTATTATTATAATATGCAAAATAGAAAACAAAATACTCGTATGCAGTTTAGCCAAAATGGTAGTATGGTCGGTTACATGTAGTAGCATTCTCTGTAGGGAAACCTTAATGTGGTATGCAAATTTTACTTTAAACACACATGCATTTTTATCTAAGTAAATGCAGTTATGCACAATGGGGTTGAGAATCGATATCGGATCTGCTTTTTAATTTGAAATATTAAAAGACTTAAATTTTTTAAGAATTTTTTAACCCTCGATGGGTATTGTGTTTATATAGTAGGCTAATGGTTTGTTCTTCTAAACGACGAGACATGTCCGATGAGTCCGATTTCGCTGTATGAGCAATATTAAAAAACCGAGTTTGAGTTTGAGTTGAGAGTCGTATTGGGATGAAAATTAATATATTTTCTTATTAATTACGGATTTGCAAATATATATATATATATATTTTTAACTTTGGGAATAAGACGAAATTCATTCTAAAATTGTTATATACATGAAGAAATTAATATTTTCGTGCATAATTAATACTAAGTGAAAATCTTCATTACTTTTAAATTACACTTTTAAGTTATCGCGTGCGAGTTACGCGTTACATACACAACTACGGATATATGTACTTATGTAAGTGGTTATGTTTGCATTTTACTATACCTTTTTTAGGTTTTCATTTTAATTTTCGTGGTCGAATCTTTTTCTTTATGCAAAACTGAAGATAATGTATTTTCTAAGATATGTAGGTGTACCACCCAGCATGCGGTTTTTCCAGGAAAAGCAAAATTTTTTGTTTTGCTTGTTGCTCTTTATATCTAAATGCGACAAATCGTGAACTCTATTCATTTTTTCTCAACAGTTGCTTTAGCGTGCTCAACTGCAAGCTTGTCAGACTTTTTTCAAACCCTGCGGAAGGAGACTTTCTTCTTTTTTGTGAACAAATTCTAATTAATACTTGCTCAAAAGAAACTTAGTTAAATGAAAGTATTGATGAACAATTGACTTCCAAAATAAATTTCTTGCTTTTTATGACGATGGCAAATATTTCCAGGCAAAACTTAGCCATCTAAAAATATCACAATAGCGTAAGTTGCAAGTTTTATATTTTTTTTTGAGTTCAATAACTATTTGTAATAATTCTTTAATGCTCTAAACTTTAATCTCGATTATATATTTACGCTCTTGCTGCTGGTACTTACTGGAAATGTTGTTGAAAGAAGTTTTTATTAACTGAAACTTTTAATTTTTTTTTAATAAATTCTACAATAAAAAATTAAAAAATCCCTTTGCATTTAAATGAAGCCCCATCGACATGCGTGATTCTAATGAATATAATGAAATAATTTAAGTACACTGTACATAGTACTATATAAGCAGGTAATCCTTAAATTCAAGGACATTTTATAATTTTCATTTCAACCACTCAAAATTGTTACTAAATACCACTGCCTCTTTATTGAGTACCCCAAAGCCATAGAAAATACAATTATTATGCGACAATAAATTCAAAATACCAAACGCAAATATTTCATGCGTCCGCACGCAGCCACAATCAACAAGCCTAAAGTACATATGTAAATATGTATTTATTTACGAGAATTGTCTGCGTATGTTCAACGGCATGTTCAAAAGTTTAAATATTTTTTCGTGTCACTAAGAGGCGACACAAGGTATGCGGCAAGCATCTGCAGACATTTAAATGTCAATAAATCAGCGAAATTCCTTGTGGTTGTTTACTGCCATACTTATTTATATATACGAGTACAAAGCTTGTGCGTCGCATTTGAGCGCCCATTTGGCGAAAGCAACTTCAAATTGCTGCTAACCTATTTGGCTCTGCTGCTTTCGGTGCAAAATTTGTTGGTTTTTTCGTGGAATAGCATGCGATCTTAAATGCTCCAGCACTTTCTCATGTTTTATATACTACCATAGAAATGAGATTTTTATTGCTTTTATGTACACACCAAAAACCTGAATGCCACAACAGGAAAACTCGATATGCGCAGGTGGTTAGGTGCTGCCGAAAAATGTGAAGTGGCTTAGTATGAAATGGTTGAAATGGGTTTTCTATCATTTCAGGCGCTGGGTGTTCCCATCCTGAGTAGACTAAGTATTTAAGGTTCCAAGCTTATTTTACAATTTAAAATTGCAAAAAGCCATAAAACAGTTTTACCAAATTTGATTTTAATTTATGGCAAGGTAAATACATACATAAAACAATATGGCTGTGTAAAATGACGTTGAGCAATACAATCATCAGATGTGGGAAGGACCTCTACCAGACGTTTGATACCAAATGAGGTTTCAGACGCGGAAACCTAGTGTGGTGTTATTTCTTTAATGAACAATGAATAAAATGTTGAAAAATACTAATGGTGTTTTCGTTTCTACCGAAGAATGTTACCTTCTCGTTGCCCTCTAAGTACAAACACTAAGAACTGGGCAATAAAAAGGCAACATTTTTTGTAGAAACGAAAACGCCATAATATTTGCTTGGAAAGGTAAAAAACCATTTTCCTATTGGGGATTGAAAAAGAAAAAAATTTCAATTGTGACTGCGGTTTAAAAACAACCGAATGTAAGTTATGGATCGCTATCATAAAAAAAAGCAAGGTATTTTATTGAATAGCTTGAATATTCTTTGTATTTGTCTCAAAATACTGATCCATGTTTATTATGAAAGTGTAGCTCGTTGTTTGACAAAAAATAATGTAAGTCAAAACTTCAAACTTTGTATAAAATTAAGAAAACATTACAAACTTGCATCTAAATTTTGAGCTTTTTAATTGGACTATTAGAAATATTCTAAGTATGCAGTTTTGTAGCCCCTTCGAGGTTTTTACTAGAAATGCAAGTTTGAAGTAGCTAGGGTTTACCGTTTATTTTTGGACATTTTTTTACGGAAGGTTTTGCGTATTTTCTCTATACGAAAAATTTTTCGAACATAGTTTTTGTGGATTAAAATGCATTTTGTTATACTAAAATTTAATGGGCTACAAAAAAAATTTAACATTTAAAAAGTTGCACACTTTGGTGATTATATCGCTCATTTGCTTCAATAGTGCCATAATCCAAAAACAATATAAATTTTGAGTTGAGTAGATATGCTGAAATTACCGCTAACTCTTCTTCTATGTTGTGTAAAAGTTGTAGGGCTGCGTCGATTACCAGTATCTCACTAGAACAAAATATATACTAATTTTTACTATGGGAGCAAATTAAAATTCAGAATTTTAAAGCCGTTTTTCTGATCGTTGATTTAATAAATACAAAATTTTTAACCTTGGAACAGTACTGATATTTTTAATACGTGAACACTAATTACTAGTCGAACTGACTAACATGTTTTTGGCACAGATTTTTTTTAGTTTGAAGTAACAATCGTCAAAAAATATTCCATAAGTTATTATCTTGATACCTTTCTAGTAAAAAAAAACCAAATTAATTCGGTTATGTTGTAGTTTAAATAATGAAATTTCAATTTTAAAAAATTTTCTAGAAACTTCCCCATAAAACATAAACTGTGTTACTCGAATCGACTAACATTAGTTTTCTAGGGTTAAGAAAATCAACGTAGCCAACATTTGCTAAAACGTATCTTCCTTATTTACATTTTCGCCACCATATGTACAATAGGGGGTCTAAAGTCGGAATTTAAATGATTTTACCTCCTAGAATTGTCCTATATCCATATTTGTTTATTTTGAAATCAAAAATATCGCTAATCAAAAATATCGCAAATATATCATTATTTTCCATGCACGTATTTCTTATGGAAAAAAAAAATGGAAACTGTTTGGAGTTTTCAAAAATCAACATTCAAGAGACTTCCAGTAATAACACTCAATTGCTTATTTATCCATATTTTAATATTAACTATTTTTATAAGCCCCCCAAAAACAGCAAAAAATCCCGAACATGAATCAAAATGAAACGTAAATAATATTATTATGAATAACTCGACTCTAGCGCCACCTGACGGGTCCAACTATGAATCTAAGCCATCCAGGGACCCACTAAAACATACTAAAAAATTTCCGTAAAATCTGTTTAGCTGTTTGAAGGAGTTTACTCACAAATGCACGTACATATAATAAACAAATATTGACATAGCGGTAAAGCTGCTGAGCGCGATATATTTTTTTTGCATCTGGGGAAATTACCCCAACTGCTCTCAAACTTAATTTGACAGAATCATTGGTGCTATTTTTAAGCGAACATTTAATCACAACAACAATGTCCTAGTTTGCAATAGAAGCAACAATAAAATTGAAATAAGAGGTATGCTTTGTTGGTTGCCTCCATCAATCAATCTTTACGTTAATATATCTATCTATTTCATGCCATTTTTTAAATTTTTAACTTCTTTTGAAATACCTTCAGAAGCGCATATTCAAATATTGGTAAAGTTCGAAATTATGCAAAAACAAATATTCACCCATAAAATAATGCATTTCATTTTAAAATTATTATCGCTTTTCCTTGTAATGTGTTTATTGGGTGAGGGTTAAATACCTACATATGTACATACTTATGTATATGTATGTATGTATGTGGGATACTGAAAACTACGAAAATTACGCGTCACTCATACGCCACCGCGACTGATGAAAAAGCCTACAAATTTGCGTTCGTACATATATATGTGCATATGTACTATCGAAGTATGTACATTAGGGTGGTTCTTAAATGTAGAAAGAAAAATTTTACACTAGATTTCCTAAGCCTCAACGCCTACGTCGATGCTACTGTAGGCGATATCGAGTCGAGATATCACATATAATTTTTGGCCTCGATTGGAGTCGGCTAAGGCTTGGCGCACAGGGATCAAAATTTAGATTACCCTATGAAAATGTCTTAACCGACTCCAATCGAGACCAAAATCTTTATATGAAATCTTCGACTTTAGTCATATCGATTTTGGGTAATAAATGAAAAAAATATTTTTAGTTTTTTGAGTCTCCAAGGAGCATCTGCCTTGGACCGCATTGCGACACGCCTTAACCATCTCCAATCCAAGGGTGAGACTGAAAATAAATCGCTCATTTGTTTTTTAAGGACCACCCTAATGTGAATGATTTCCTAATTTATGAAAAGCTGCTGAAATGAATTATAAAACAAAATGATTTGCAGCTTTCCAACTACATATGTGCATCTTAATGTCTATCAAGGAGATGTGCTTCTTCATATTCACCGCAAAAAACTTTTCTGCTAGAATCATCGACTACGCGCAATGAAATTAATAGACTGCAAAGTCGGCAGATACGTGACTTTCAAAAACATTAAAAAATTACATATTTACTGATGTAGGTATGTCTCCTAATAACTATGTATACTCGTACATAAAACATAGACACGTAATGCGGTGATGTCGCTTTAATGGTCTGAACTTAAGTAGCTGTGTTTGAGTGCATAAATCATTTGTTGCCTGCGGCAAATGAAGTAATACCGCATTACCTAATTTTTCAACAGCTGAGCGCAGCAAAAGAAAATTTATGTATCATCCTGCGTACTTGTTGTATATATGTACATACATATGTACATAAGTATTTACTTAGAGATATTTTACACCAAATTGAAAAATTCAGTAGATATGTGTTGCCGCAACTTGCATTTCAACTTTGGCACGTTTTCTTTTCACAGCTATTGAAGGTAACATATATTGGCTGCTACTAAGCAACAAAAATAAAAAAAGAGTACATGAATAAAGGAGAGGAAGCAAAGAAAATAAAAACTTAGAAATGAAAACGAAATGAAAAATTGTGCGATGAGATAAAAGAAATTTGAGTCATCGATGCTGGTGACCGCCGCAGGCCGCACTGCTATGTGGCGCGAACGACCGCTGTGTGGCATGCCACATTGCGCACGCCATAAAAAGCGCAATAAAAAATTGCACTTGCAGAAGTATATCTCAAACAACTTTCTTGCTCCACTTTTCGACATTTCATGAAAGCGCAATTTCTTAGCAGCGTTTTTTTTTGTCTTTTATCTTTTGTTTCATTTTAAGAATTCACTCTTCTCAAGATACTTTCTTTCTATCTTTCGTTTTTTAAACGCTGAGTAGCCGCAATGAAATAAAAAGTCACTAAAATATTGAATGCCAATACGTATGTACACTGCAATCGGCCAACCAGCCAAACGTTCGACCTACCGTCCGACCTGCAGTTGAAAAAAAAATAAAAAATCTGCCACAAAAATCCATGAAAAACCCAGGAATGTTATAAAAAACAAGTCGGTTGTGAAAAGTAGAATATTGCGAATATTGCCAGTTGGTTCTTACTGAACTAGTGTATGCAGCAGAGAATAGGAGAGACGAATAGAGTAGCACTGCACTTGAAGACAATGGGAAAAGTTTTGGCAACGCGGCATTAAAAAGACATTAAAGCGCAGCAAGCGAAGACATTCTCGAACAATGAAAGCCGAAGACTGCAGCTGCGCATAGCATGCGATTGATATAAAACTTAAAAATGTGAGAGCAAAGTAAAAAAATAAAAAAATTTACCAGTTATCTTAGCTGTACATTGAATTATAAGTGGCTTAGTAAAGTAGATCGCATTTTTGTTGGGTACTCAAAAAAAAAAAGGACGCATAAAATAAGATAATGGCTATGAACAAAGGCCAAAGCAATGAGTGTAGGGTGCAGTGGCTACTTATGCCTCGAAGTTTAAATGAGTGTGGCGGCCGAACAGTTTTAAGAAATTGGAGGTTGACTAAAAGTTAAAGTTGCGAATGAGTTACACAAATTTCCTAACAGAAACTTTTTCTCATGTTTCATCCTTAGGCACGACTACTAACATCAAGCGCCTAAATGCATGCTATGTACTGCTGCATGTGCGAAAATTTCCTCCGTTAAATTTATGAAATTTTTGTACATGCATTTCTCCACTTCTATGTAATAAAATTTCCTTAAGTTATTAATCTAAAGGCACTTCAAAGTATACTCGCCCTAGTCTTATGCATCCTCCGTGGCTTAGAACCATGCAGAAGTGGTAACAGTTCCCTCAATATCACAAAAATCGTTAATCGTACAGTTGATTACGTTTAATTAATTTTAATCGTTCATCACGATTAACATTTTAATCCTTAATTTTTAATCGTTAATCAGATTAATATTTTGCCAACCCAGATTTGATCACATAAAGTCTGAATCAGTACTGCAGCAAGATAAAAATTCGATGAAGAAACTGTCGTCGCTTGCGAATATGTTCCTGGAAAGGAACACCGCAAAAAAACTGTTGAGGTCATGGCAAATGCGAATGCATTTGGAGGTAAGATATATCGCATAAAAAGTTACTTTTGGCTGACCTTAGAACTTTTCAAGCGCCTTTATCGGAAACTTATCTGATTCTGGGAAAAAAATCAATGGGAACGTCTTAAAAAAATATATATTTCTTTTATTTATTTCATAGGTTTTCCTTTTTTTACAGAATATCATATTAAATAATATTTTTTTTTTCAATAAAAAGAAATTATGTAAAAATTTTAATTATAAAAAATAAATGAGGAGCATTTTGTAAAACCACGAATCTGGTCTATTATCGGAGCACTCACAAAACACTACATCAAAGTTATCTTCATAAGATTTAAGGCGTCCTTTTCACAAAATTATAGGCGAATAGGGGAGTCCGCACGGAGTCTTTGCGGATTATCAGCAGAAGCTTTCTGGGACTCCGAAATCACTCATTTAAGGAGTCCTAAAGGCACACTGTTTTCATATATATTGAAAAGGCACATTTTTCTGGCGGATATGCTCCTTTGGGACTCTTTTTGGAGCCTACCTAGGAGCATAAGCGCACCGCCCAGGGAGTCCTAATTGTGCACCCTGCTGGTTGGCTGGGTTTAATTTCTAAATCGCCATATTAGCTCATTTCAGTAATAGAAATATTTGTTGAAAATATATCTACATTTATATATGTTTATTCGAATATAAGTAAACAAAGTATTTTAATTTACTTATCCAAAAGATTGGATCTTCTTGCGGCGAGTTTTACCTTATTTCTTTTTTTTCAACTTGAAGCATACCTCGAAAGCAACAGACGCATGTTATGAAAAAATTAAAGCTAAAGAAAAAATAATAATTATATAGCCGACAAGCGAAGGAAAACTTGCTATAAAAACATAGACTTTGAAAGAAATAATATAAAATGCATTTGGTGCGCACACAAAATGTGGCATGCTGCACAAGAAAAATCCAATCAAATCGAATCGTATTATGTAACACTTGTTTGACTGCAGCAAGTGCATTGATAGCAATAATTGAATAGATAAATATAAAGCGACAGATATTACATATGGTCTTAATATGAATTTTATACTGGAAATATACATGCACGTACACATATTGAGCACACTTACGGTATGTAAGTACGTACTTGTGTGAAGAAATGTGTCTACCATATATTGAATGAAAACAAATGCATCAATATTTTTAAAAACAGCATACGGATCTAGAAAATCTAGGTATTTTTGCATCGTTTGAGTGGTCATTTATAAAACTCGGTTCAGTGGTACCGCACCTACAAGCTTCTAAAGTCGACACCTACGCAAACACATAAATAACCGGGGTACCCCTGTGTCCACTGGTTTTTATATGAGAAACTTAGCGAATAACAAGATGTCCATAGATTTCGTCGTTAAATTTTTATTAAAAATCTTTAAAAATACATGAATACATTTTGGATATGAAATTTAAATGGAAATATATTATTAAACCATGCAAGTTATTCCGGTCACTTTGCACCTTTGTTCCAGGCACATTGGTTTTTTGCTTCCTTTATGTTTCTTGTGCATAGAATAAGCAGAAATGTGCAGGTAGCAGCTTTCTCGATCCTTTTTATCCCCCTGCGCCTCGCAGTGGCAACAAATTGTAATTCTGCGTCTGGTTCTTACAGCTCAAGACTTCTAGGGCTGCTTTCTCCAACTCAACTTAACTTAGTTAAGCCAATTTTCTTGACTTAGTCATGAATAAGCTGTGCAAAACGTGTGCTAACTTTTGACTTAAGTCCAAAAAGTGGCTAAACTAAGTTGAGTTAGAAAAATCAGCCCCTAGTGTTTATACGAAGTAGCAACTGAACAACCATTCGAAAGCGAGCCAATCTGATGAGTCACACCCCCAGAAATGCGTTGTGCGCTGGGATTTGTACGCAAACGTATAAAAGAATACGAGTGAGAACCCGGTCGCCCAAATGGTCGTTCACCCTAGTCGACGTGCGCCTCGCCACAATGCGGCTCAAAGCGATGGTTTCGAACATCTGTTCCCGATACGATAATAAAATCGTGGTTGGTAATTTTGGTCCCTCCGTATGACGGAATCTCTGAGAACGGACGGAGACTGATCACGTTCGCTGGAGCGTGAAAATCATCCTTAGTGCTGCTTCTTCTTTTTCATCTTCGTTGACCGATTCACTGTCTCCAAAGGTTACTTTTAGTTATGCTTTTGTCGGAAATTCTTCTGCGTCATACATTTGGACATCTCTTACAATGGGCTCTTGCCCGTCCTCAGAAAAGAAATTTTCTCCTTCTTCCACAATAGTGTCAAAAAGAGAGCTAATGTACGTCTCGTCTTCTGCGGCACTCAATCTAGAAAAGAAAAGGCATTCAAAATTTTAGCTTGTTAAAACATTTAATTACCTACATCATGTTCTGTTAACTTTTATATGCACTGGGAGATAGATTGTCGTTGTATGTATTTTGAAGCCCATTTCTTCAAGTTATTTACATAAACGGCATTGATTTGAACCCACGACAATTACTATTATGCCTCTGAAATATTTAAACCTAGTAAGTGGACAAACGGCAACCCCGGTTATGTATTTACCTGTAATTTTTTGGTTATGTGTTCTACGGTTAGTATTGTCTTCTAATGTTAAGCCAAGATCGACTTAAATTTAATTGAGTCTTTAATTTATTTAGTAACAAGCAGTGCCCGTAAAGTTTTTTGACTCACTGTACGCTTGAATTCAATAGAAATTAGCTCAGCTGTCGCGTAACATTAAGCCGTACAAGAAAAAGTGGACCCAAACTTCATGCGCATGTAATATTTGTATAAAAATTAACGACCTTTAACCATATTTGCCCATTGCTGAACTCTAGGCTAACTAACTTTTCCAATCTACGACGAAAAAGGAATGCGCGCATTTGCAATGTATGTATAAATGTAGGTAAGTGCATATGTATGTATATTGCATTATACATTATAGGTCTATATATGAGGGCATGTATATAGTATTTGCACTCAATTGCAAATGGTTTTACTGTCAATTCACTTTAACCATTGATCGAAGGATTTGCCTAAGCTCTGACCTTTACTTCTACTCATCATCAAAAGGCTTCTGCTTGTGTCACTGCTACGTATTTGTAGGAACACGTTGTTAACTACGAAAGAGCATTCATTTGAAGCTTTTGTTCTAAGCTCAACTGCATTGGTATTCAACGAATGGGGGGTAATGTTTTATTGGGTTTAATACTAGCACATAAACACACATATACTCAACCATGATATATTCAGTAAATCAGCACAGCTACGGTACCATCAATTTAACGCTGTGTGGTTATCCACGTTACAACGTTAGTTAAGCGAATTGTTGAATTGGTCCGTTAATTTCAATTTTGTTATTATTGTTGTTGTTCATGCTATGTACAATTCTCGGTGATTAATGTCTAACTGGTAATGACGCTAATTATTCGCCACGGCAATACAATAACACATACATATGTATACTACGTAGATACATAACTATATACCTTTGTATTTCATTGGGTTACTTAATAAAAGTTTGTTTAATACAACGATATATTTCGAATAATTTGTGTATGTGCTGAAAATTCGCAATTGTAGAAAGTTTCTATTTGGAACATTAGGTAAATTATTAAATTCTTCTTAAAACTTTTGTAACAAACTAGATCGCCCTCACACACTTCGCTGAGTGTATGAAATTTCTGCGTGTAATTTATTTTAATAAAACTCAACATACTTAAACTACACCAAAAACAGAAGATTTTAAATTGTTTATATTGTGATACATACACATGTATTCAAACTACCAATACTACGCTTCTAAGGTATAAACAATTATATATCATTAGAAAGAAATTCTCATGCTGATGTTATGTTATGTTATGTTATCTTATGTTGTGGTATGTTATATTATGTTATGTAAAGTTTTGTTATGTTATGTTATGTTGTGATGTGTTGCTTTGTTTTGTGATACCTGGTGCTGTGTTTTGTTGTGTTGTGTTGTGTTTTATTGTTTTGTAATGTATTGTGTTGTGTTATGTTATATTATGTTATATTCTGTTACGGTTTTCAAGGCATTTCAGCTCAATTCACTTCAATCAACTCAATTAATATCAGCTCGGCTCAGCTCAGCCACCTAAACTCAACTGCCGTATCCATAAATTTTAGAACATTTTTGTTAATAAAATATTCTTATTAACAACAGCTAAATATTGCCTTTTTAGAATGTACCTATCGTTACCTTAGTATAGAGAGGCCCTATCTAACATCGTCGTTGAAATGCAAAAAACCGAAATTAACTAAAAATTTAAAATTCACGTTTTGATTGGTTATATAATTATGATTTCATCGAATTATAGGTAGGCGCATCGTTTTATGAAGCAAAAGGAAAATTGCGCATTAAAAACTAACCTTGAAAATCTTTAATTTCAGTGTCATATATTTTATGCAAATTTTAACCTTCCAAATTTTATTGAAAATGTGGAACTCTTTTTTTAGCATTTGTGTTTTCATAATAGGTAATTAAAAAGAGCGATGTGTTTGTGTGGCTAAAAATGAGAATTTATTTAAAGTAAACGCATTTCTGCGTAGGTATTTTTTGCGGTGTGAATGTGTAAAATTTACGCATACGAATATATCACAATTTCTTTATGAAATTTATAATACATACATACTACATATTTGCTTTGTGTAATTATCTTGAATGCGAAAAAAAATTTAAATTAGTTACAGTCATAACACCGCATACAAATATTTTGATAACAAAAAGTTTAAACTCGAATTTAAATGAAAAATTAATTTTTAATCTCTTATTTTGCGCACACTTCTCTCTTTATATTTACAGTTGCTTCACGTGATTCCTCCAGTGGTGGCAGCAGCAGCTCGAGCAACAGTGGCAGCAGTAATAGCGGTAGTAGTAGTAGTGGGAGTGGCGGTGGCAGTGGTGGCGGACAAACCAAATACCCGGTGCTCGTATTTGTACATGGCGAATCATATGAATGGAATAGCGGCAATCCATACGATGGCTCAGTATTGGCAAGCTTTGGTCAAATACTCGTCGTTACAATTAACTATCGCCTGGGCATATTAGGTTCGTATAATTAAAGTTAAAATCTTTAAATTGTCTGCCTTGAGACCGTTACAATGGTATTGATGCTAAGGGTGCTAGGTATAACCGAGTCGATAAACATACACAAATTGTGTCTACTGTGCCCTCAACTCATCACAAAATTTCATCCAGCCATAAAGGTGCTATAGTTTTTAGAATAGATCTCCGGTCATTGATGTCGTATGTAGCTCTTATTTCTCCACGGCCACAAACTCCAGGAGGAGGTGCAATGATGTATCTTTGGCTGACTCACAAAAGCGACATGGATCGCTTCTGTTCTATTAGCCTACAATTATCATACAAAATGACAATATAATGAATAGCCTCTATCGAATGCCCGAAAAGTCTTTCTGTAATTTTTATGGAACCCTTTTTAGGGGAATCTGACTACCTCTAGTTCTTATTAGTCCATCGGCGATGAAAGCCATACCAGTTGGGAAGTTATTTAGGTTTGTGAATCGAACCAATTCGGCAGGTTGTGCGATTTCAACCAAAGTCACCTTGAACTAATTTTTAATGGGATTAAAATTCGCTCGGTACTGAGTTACAGAACCTGCCTGAATATTCTTATACATAAAAGTTACCAAATTCTGCCGGTAGACGAAACCAAAACAACAATTTCTTAAGGCTCGCACTGAGCTTTTATTACATTTTTGCATTTCACTAATTTGGTGCCAAAACGTCCGAATTCATCTTCTCATAACTAATGGTTAGATTTGGCCGGTTGCGAGCCCCGTGAGGACCAATTGGAGACACCTTTAGGGATGCTGTTATTGAATATTTGATGAAGCATCTGAAAATGCGTCACATTTGTAGTAGAAAATTGTTTGATAATCTAAAAATAGATTAGGCTAAGTTAAATTATTGGTTGCCCCAGATAAGGGATGCAATTGAATAATTAAGAGATTGGCTTTGTGATACCATGAAAGCTATATGGAGAACATCAGTATAGTCAGAGAAATTGTGCGAGCAATCACCTAATAACGAATACGCTTATCTCAATGCCTGAGAGCTCGTCAGAGTTAGTCATAAACTGAATTCCAGTCACACAATGGGTCACCAGAACCCCCTCCAAGAGCGGGAGCTGAGGCGTTGCAAGCATAAGAAGCTCCATTAACAAGGCAGATCTTGCAATTGCGCATTTGTATCTTGGTTTGAGCCCAGCGCTCGATGAGCTTAGATGAAAACCAACCGTCCAACTGCGAACAAGAGTGAACCGCGGCACGACAGAGCTGTCCCCAGCTGCCTTACCAAGTCTTCAGCCACGCACTTTCCTGCTATTCCACTGTTACTTGGTACTCAAATGCGACTGGAACCTAAACATGGTTTTTTATTGATAGCTCTCGGCAAAAAACACCTCCATTAACCCTGCCTCCAAGTTTTTATCCGTCCGTGAAAAAGCTCACCGCTCCCTTCCTTCACTTGAGGAAATGTAGGAAGGGACGGCGCTTCTGGAAGCCATTACGGAGATGCAGTAATCTGTTTGTTCAAGGACGCAATCAAGGCCCTCCAGAAATCTAGCTTTCTGCCAGCAAAGCAATTCTCTGTGCTGGATCCAGTTGCTTAGCAAGTGTAACCACCAGACAAAGGCTCCGTAAATAAATATAGGTTTAGCTATGGTTTCATAGAGCCAATGAGTTACTTGGCTGAGAAATCACACCTCTCAGTGTCAGGCAACCGACGGCTTTCTTGCCATTTCATCAAAGTTGGGCTTACACTACAGCTTCCTATCCAGTATCAGACCTCAGTGTTTGACCTATCGGAGAGTTACAGATGAACAGCCCCAATCGCGGGAAGAGCTACACCGGTGCCCTTGTACATCCTACTAAATAAGACCTGTTCCGTCTTACAGAGTTGACTGCTAGGACGAAGTTGGACGCCTATCTACTTACCAAACTCAGGTAGCCTTGAGATGAAAAAGGTCGCATATACGATCAACCGGCAGCCGAGTTTCTCCAATTCCTTGAGAAGTTCATTTAAAACAGCAATCCCGAAGAGGAGGAAGAAACCACTTTCTTTCGGAGTACCCCTATTAACTCTACGCTGAGTGCATGCGCTCCCCCACCCCGTCAGGACAGTTTTGTCACGAAGTAAGCGCTAAATGAGTTCCAATAGGTTGGTTCCAACGCTCCGCTTGTGCAGTGAGCTTATTATTATCTCCAGAATAACCTTCTTGAAGACCACTCGATGTCGAAGGAGACCCCTATTTTATAACGAGCATGTTGAACTCTTGAAAAACAGTCACAAGGAATCCCCATTATGAAGTGCAGGTCAATCAGTCTCTTCAGGGTTTTCAGTAAAAACGAAGGCCGACTTATTGGCCTGAAGTCTTTAGGGAGCCATATATTTAGGAGCCAGTCAATTACACGACACCTCTACAGCTTTTTCCAGGTGCACATGTATAATGCCATTGGTTCGCGGAGACGAATTTATCGCCCATGCCAGTTGACGATAGTCCAGAAGGCCGGAGAATGAGGTACAACCCCCAGAAGGTAGCCCAATTGAGATTTTTCCTGGGATTAAAATTTTTCAAATATCAATATATTTTTTAGAAAATGTAATATTTAAGCGCATTTGCATTAGCCCTATACATTTAAAATTAGACCACGAAATACAAATAAAACGCTAATTAAATGAAATATTTGAAAATTAAGCCAAATACGAAATAAAATTCAAATGAGCGACCAATCATAAATTTTACAACGCTCACTACTAATAAAATTGTTCCTGGCATGCAACAAAATGTGTACTTTAAGTATCTACGCCTGCTCGGGGGGGTGACTGCACTCAAAAATTTATGCAAATGTGCTATATGCAGTGCGCACTTTATTAAAAAGCACAATTAGCGCACAGATTGCAATGACACAGTGAAACAGTGTTAATGTAACTAAAAGTACATATGTACGTTTACATATACATACATATGTATGTACCCCTATGCGAGCAGACATATGCGATTGCATGTATGTATGTATTTACATGTGAATAGCCGCTCGAAAAAATTGAAACTTTTACTACTATTCAGCTTCGCATGTAGCTCTACGTAATATTCATTTGTTTCCTAATTTGCATACGAAATTTGCTTGCGAGCAATGCAAAGCAAAACCTTTGGTGTTGCTATCGTTAGCAGTAAGTGCGTTGGTTGCGGGTGTAAGTTGGTTGCGGGTGTAAGTTGGTAATGTTGCATTGCCACTATTGCGGCTGCTGTTAGCGTGTAGCTGCTGTTTGAATTTATAAATGCAACTTTTGCTTTTATGAATTTTTCATGAGGCACCGCACCACACAATCAACCGACCAACGAACCAACCAACCAACCGACCAAACAACCAACGAACCAAACTGGTCGTTTGCACTGCACACACACATACATATGTAGCAGAATAGCAATTCAAATTGTTTCCGCCTGCTATGCGCACAAATGCGAATGTTGGCTATAAAAGTAAATGAAATTTTTCATTTAAAAAATTCAACTGAATTTCGGTTTTAGAAGGTCGTATTGAAGGGAATGGAAGTGTAAACGTGGGCGCACTAGTGGCCAACAAAAAGGGTGGCAAGTATGCCTTGCATGCTAAAACACGGTTGCCAGTTAAGCCGCTGCAAGCGAATTTGTCGCATCGAAAATGCAAGCAGCATTCAAAGTAGCAACTACTAAATGCAGCAGCTACATGCACACACATACATATATATGTATGTACCACTGCATAGTTGCAGCTCTAAATGTGTACCCTATGCACAAACAAAAGGAGTGCGGAAAAAATCTCCTAAATGTATAGGTACATATTTATTTTTTTACACCTGTACAGCACAGATTTGCTAAAATAAAATTTGCACATCGCGCGCGTCGTGTGTGGCAAGTGGCAAGTGCTAGCGACAAAGCCAAATATGCACTTGTTTACTTGAAATGCTGCATGTTTGTGGGAGCATAGGCGATACAAAAACAAAAAAAAGAAAACAAAAAAGTTGTCTATGCGCTTTTATTCAAGTGCATGCGAGAATTTGCCATTTCCTGGTATTCTAACATACACTCAGCTAGATACATACATACACACAAAAACAACATGTGCATATACACAAGCTCTTGGAGGCATATGTACGCTTGTATGTTCGCTTAGGATTATGTGCCCATCCGTAAGCCTTAGTCCAAACGCTAACGTGCTCCGCATATGTAAATGATTTAAGCTTTAGCGCATTTCAGTCATCCAACATGCGATAAACATGAGTGAGAGCATCCGCACAGCATCAACACGATGTTGACCTAAATGCAAACATGCGCATATATGTATGTACCTACATATATGCACACCCTCGTACATTTAATAGATTCTAGGCATGCATTTGCCATATGACAATTTAAACATTTCATAGCCAGACAGCATAAAATGGTTAACAAATATTTTGCTTAAAGCGTTGTTGTTACTCAAACAACGGCCAGAGGCGAGTTTTTCGAGTGGATATCTACAAAATGTTTGCAATAATACTTTTAAAGTTATTTCGAAAGTACTTGTATGTGAACTTAATTTAAATAAATAAGTAGCATATTTTTGACATCTAAATTAAATTTGCCTTAAATATATTATGATTCACTTGTATAGTCGCAGAACTTTTTCTCTAAAAATAATTGAGTTTAACCCTGAAAATGTAACCTACGACGAATCGACGTGCACTTTTTTGAAAAACTATTTTATCTCCTTCTAATTTATGACACGGCGGCCATATTTTCACCCAACTCGATTGGCTCACAGTGCTTCCGGGACATATGTGTATGTATGTGTGTATTATCTACTCGGATAAGTGCGCTATTATCCCCAAAATATTTTCCTTCGAAAGATGCAATGACCTATGGTTATCTTTTGCATAAGTGTTGGTGCCGTTATAAAAAATGTTGTTCTCATATGTTTATCGACTAAGCGATGAACGAATATCACGATCGGTTAGTGAGATCTAGGATTTTATGCAAGTGTTGCGTTGCAAGATGAGTTGTGCTGTGAGGTACTGAGGAGGTACATAAGTCCACCCACCTGTGTCAAAATTGCTACTGAGAGCTCTCCACCCCCACCAAAAACCCGTATATTTAATCAAAAAAGGAAAGCTCTTAAAGGAAAAAGAGGCAAAAAGACACTCCTACATAAAAAAAAAAAGTTTGTATGTATGTATGTTTCTTTAAAAGTGCGATTTGATGTTAAAATAAATTTAGCAATTTCTCTCCATGCTTTGGGACAAATTCAGACCATATTTGTCTCGTTTTGTTACAAAAGATAGATCCCAATTTTTGTATAAAATGAATAATACGCAGCAAAACCGCCGTTGAAGTTGACGCACTACAAACCACGTTTTTTGGTCAGACCAACAGAAGTGAATAAAAAAATCAAGTAAAAACATGTTTTTTTATTTTATAAATAATCAAAACTATGGTGTTTTATCCTTTGAAGAACAGAAAAGAAAAAATGTGCTACCTTTTTGCACTTTGCGAAATAATGCGCTTTTGGCAGCTGCATTAAATTATTTCTCATTTCTTGGTAATGGCATCAGATCTGCATCATTCGTTCGGTTTTCATAAAATGAGTAGGAAATTTAAAGGGTTTGCACTGCAGATAATAAAGGTATAGTTTGAACAGTTGCCACCTATTAACAAATTACATTCCTTTTGAATTTAGGGAATTATCCTTTTTCTGCTTTAGCTCCGTAATCGCCTAAGTGATTTTGACCGAGTTCAACAAAGCACGCCAGTCGTTTCTTTTCTGTGTCAACTGACGCCAATTGGCGTGACTCCACTTGGCCTTTACATAACAGTGGGGGCCTCCCTCTTCCTCTGCTACCACCAGCGGGTTCCGAGTTGCATACTTTCAAAGCTGGAGCATCGGTGTCTATTCGAACGACATGGCCAAGCCAGCGGAGCCGCTGTATTTTAATTCGCTGCACTATGTCCACATCGTTGTATACTCATACAGCTCATCGTTCCATCGTCTGCTATTCGCCATCGAAAACGTATAAAGGTCCGTAAACCTTTCGCAGAATCTTTCTCTCGATTACTCCAAGAGCCGCCTCATCGGATGTTGTCATTGTCCATGCTTCTGCGCCATATGCCAGCACGGGCACGATGAGTGACTTATAGAGCGTGGTTTTCGTATGGCGAGAGAGGACTTTACTCCTTAATTACCTACTCAGTCCAAAGTATCACTTGTTGGCCAGAATGATTCTGTGTAGGATTTCGATGCTGACATTATTGTCGGTGTTAATGCTGGTTCCCAAGCAAATGAAATTCTCTACTTTCTCAAAATTATAACTGTCAACAGTGATGTGAGTGCCACAACACGCATGTGCCTACGGTTTGTTTGATGACAGGAGATACTCCTCCTTGACCACAAGGCACAGTCGCTTGCTTCCTTATCTAACTTGGAAAAAGCAATAGAGGCTCTGCGGTTCTCATTACCGATGATGTCAATGTAACCTGCAATCGTCATCGGCATAATTAAAAGGGCGTATTCAATACGTATTCATCCTTGTGAGCCAAAAAAAAAAAATTATTTTTTTAATTCTACAGAATTTTCTCTTTCATTTCGTGTCCATATTGTTATCCTATAATGAATTGCATTTTTAACCCTACGACTAGCCTTGTGGTCTTACAGACCATTTTGAAAAATTTCACTAAAAGTTTTTGGGTTCCTCAACATTTTTTGGCAAACTGTCTCATGACTTTAATAAGTTCCTTCAAGGGATACGATTATATTTAGTATAGGACGATAGTGCTAGCTTTGTTTCGGTGTAAAAAGCAGCTTTTGTGCAATATGTGTTTTTTTCCTGGTTGTGGTTAGACCAAGCTAAAGAAACCCAATTCAATACCTAATATGAATTTTTTTTTGCCATTTATCCTCCATCTACTTTAGTAGAATTCCAAGAAAATGTATCTCAATATGCCCCGTCTTCCTCAAATCGGCCGAACCCTAACGCGGGAACCCTAACGGACACCTGCTTTCCGCAGAGCCCTCTCCTAGACACGTCAGACGAAGTCCGGAGGTTCATAAAGCAACCCTACAGCTTAGCGACAGGTCATAAACGCCATTCGAAGGGAGTCGGTATACACCAACGGTCGACGGGTTAATGCCGTTTAAGGAATACAGCCACCTGGATTTGGACAAGACAGAACTCCATCTACCTCGGGAGACTTGCATCACCATAGCCCTAACGCTCTGGCTACTGCAGCCGGCTAAACTGCTACCTGAGTGGGATAAATGCAGATGTGCCCAATCAGTGCCCGGCTTGCAGGGAGTCGCCTCATTTAGTAAGCGTTGTAACACCAAAGACTTTGTTTTGTTAGTCCCACGTATACAATACCTTGCGATGTGTCAGACCACAACGTATGGTTGAACGCATTTCAAGTCACCAGTAGTCGTAGGGTTAAATAATTTTTTGAATCAAATCATCTCTTTCAAAATGCTAATGTCAGAGAGAAAAACTAAAAACGTGTTTTACCATGTTTGGCCAGTACGTATGAGTTAAAAAAGTGTACAAGAGCATTCAAAGATATAAAATTAATTTTATAATTCCGATGCCCGGTTTCACCAATCAATTTTAAAATTTATTGGACTGCTAAAATTTAAAACTGAAAATTTTTCAAACAAAGTTGTGATATTTCAAATTTTAAAAGTCTGATAAATTTAAAACTGATTAGAGACACAGGGCATGGGTGCCTTTTTTCAAGTATGTTTTAAAATCAACCTTATTTTTAGTCGTTGGGTTTATATTTGAAATATATGATACCTACATACATAGAAGAGAATAACTCTACAAAGAATTTTTCGACTTTTTCTAATTGATTTCAAACACCTAATAGAAAAGTGTTAAGCAATTTTTTTTTCTCTCACCATAGGTTTCCTAAACGCAAACACAGATCGTTACTCAAAACTGCCAGCCAACTATGGCCTAATGGACATTATTGCTGCGCTGCACTGGTTGAAGGAGAACATCGCTGCCTTTGGTGGTGATCCGCAAAGTATTACACTGGCCGGTCATGGCACGGGTGCCGCGTGTGTGCATTTTCTCATCTCATCGCTGGCGGTGCCGGAAGGTACAAAGCGAATAATAGCAACAATTACCAAATATGTGCATTCAACGTAATAAATTTACTTTCCGCAGGTTTGCTCTTCAATCGCGCCATACTCATGTCCGGCTCCGGGCTGGCGCCTTGGTCACTAGTCAGCAATCCCGCCAAATATGCAGCCATTGTTGCACATCATGTGAATTGTGCGCCCGACCTGCCGCATGCACATCTCATGAAATGTCTGCGGGATAAGACGCTGGAGCAACTGCTGGGCGTACCAATACGTCAGCCAGAATTCGGTTTTGCCTTTGGACCGAGCATTGATGGCGTAGTAATCGATGGCGGCGACTATGTGCCGCCAGCGCCTGGCTCAGCGGCTGCACAAGCTCAAGCCTCGACTGCTGGGAGTGGTGGCCTCGGTGGTGGTGCGGGCATTGCAGCTGCGGGTGGCTGGGGTACACCAGGACAGCTGGAGAATATTGGTAAGTAGCGGTGATTGTTGTAATGTGTGTAAAGCTATGTACATAAAGTGGTGAGCGGAAGAAATTTGTTTTTATGAAATAAATTTCAATTATAAAATTTCGTAATTAATTTCCGATTTACTTCGCGTGTATGTCTGCTTTCAATTCCCTTTTTTCATGAATTTAATGCTTTACTTGGTTTCGTCACGTCTGGCTCATCTCGTCTTGTGGCTGCCTTCGTTTTACATTCAAAATGTATTACCGGAATTACAACACATTATCGCCTTTGCTGCATCCGATGTCTCTGATTACTGTCGCTGCGGATACGCGGATATGCATTTAATGCCATCTCCAACTCCACCGGCGTCGGCTTCGGTTTGCTCGTGATCTCAATTAATTCAGTATTAATGAGGAAAACAGCCATTAACAAGTTGTCAAGGTATGTAAACTGCGACGGATTTATTTACCAATATTTGCGTATGTTTGATTGGGTTATTTACGTAGGGCAAGAAGGAAATAATTTGGTGCTTGGGGAATAAGTGTTTGTCCACGTTTGTAAATACGCAAAAATTAAAGTAGGTGTTAAAAGTTGTATAGGTAACCTACCGGTCTTACACACGTACATATATATGTATAACATCCCCGTAGCGAATGTCATACATTAGTCACTTAAGTATCTTTTACGGCCATGTTACGTCTTAAATGACTTTGGGCTCCGTTTATATAGAAGTCGTTCATGACTGTTTCATAGAAATGATGCTTTAGTGGTTGATGTCCTCTGCATGACTTTTTCCTGCAATAGACCTTGGTGACTTTCAACTGACAGTATCAAGATGCAATGGTCTTTGGTGACATTAAAGTGACATTATCGCACAATGTACATATGTAGGTGTCATACAACCGACAACAAAGCAGTCAAAGTTCCATTGCAGTTCATTTATTTAAGTACATGTTAATGTATTCTTTTAAAATTAAATATGTTGTTAATTTGTTAAACGTTAAATATATTTTAATATGGTTCTTGCTGATTTAAACAGAGGCCCTCTCATTTTATTTGTTTTTGTTCTGTTTCATTGATAAGCTCATTTACGTAGTCTTCGTATGTAAATCCAGATTTTGCTTCTAGAAAAATTGAAAACATGGTAGAAATTTGCAACTACAGGGTAAAAGAAGCCATTGTACCGTTGCCTGAAAAAGGTTGCCACCTGTTGAAAAAAATTTTATTCAAATTATTTAATGAGTTAAACGGATTGTCAAAATGGGGGGCATCAATCGAAATGAGTTTGAAAATAATTTACTTCTGAACCGTATTTAGGAGAGCTGACACGTATTAGTAACTCAATTTGAATATAAGTGATCATTTAATTGAAATATGTATCACAATGCCAGACGAAAAAGATCTAAAAAGATGTTAGTTGAAAAATACTTTTAAATAGGGTTGCCAACTTTTAAAAAAACCGAATTTGTTTTACTTATACAAGATTTAAATGAAGTATCGAAATATTAGTGTGAAACGAAAGAGTTTAAAGAAAACTTTAGTTTGATAATACAGGCTCAGATTCAAACAGGTGGCACCCTTTTTCAAAAATATTTTGCCGAAAAAGCTTTCTTCAACTTCTTCCTTTTAACACCTGTATTTTAATTTTTTATTTATTTTCTAATTAAATTTAACTGGCGGAAATCCTCTTTGAAAATATTTTATAAAATTTACCCTTTCTTTTTCGAAGTATTTTATTAAATAAATCTTGCATAAAAGGTGTCAACACTCTTCCGAAATATTTCGACGTAATGCTTACTTTCGCGCTTGAGCTCACATTTAAATATTTCGTTCAACTTGTTAATTAAATTGATTTTGCAATTCTAAACAGATGGCAACCTTCGTAAAAAATTTTCCAAATGAAGCTCTCTTAAAGATCTATCGTTTGTTATTCATATAATTACAAACATTTCTTTTAACTTGTTAATTAAGAGGGGGTAGATTATCTAAACTGGTTGCAACCATCTTCAAAAATATTTTGACAAAGAAATTTTTTTTAAAAGCTTCAATTTTAAATTTATCGCACAATGGCAACCTTCGCCAAAGTTTTTCTGAAATAGAGCTTCTTTAACCCCTCTCTCGTTTGATACCCTTAGAAAATATTTCATTTAACTCGTTCATCAAATTGATGTTGGCCCTTCAAACTAGATGACAGCCCTTTCAGAATTATTTCAGAAATATAGCCTACTGAATCCCCTCTCATTTGACACCCGTAAGTATTACAATAATTTCTTAACTTAAACTTTAAATTAAATATGTTATAAATTTCCAAAGTGATGGCAATCCTTTTTAAAAATATTTGCCACATTAAGCATTCTCAAGGCTTTTGATTTTTTCCCACACACAATTTTTAATCTTACTTGTTAATTTAATTGATTTTTCCTTATGTAACCTCTCTTTTGGATACCCATATAAAAATTTTAAATTACTGTTATTTTTCAACACAAATTTTCATTAACAACAGCCTTAAGCTCTAAAAAATTGATAAATAAAAATTGTTCTTAGGCCAAAAAATAACAAAAAAATATTTCAGTTAACGTGTCAATTAAATTGAATTTATCTTTTTGAAAAGGTGGCAAACCTCTTCATAATTAATTCGAAATAAATCGCTTTGGAATATATTTTTGCTGACACCCATACTAATTAATGGATTTTAACTTTAAAAAAAGTGGCAACTTTCTTCAAAAAGTATGCTGTATTTATTTTAATTCAGATCTTAACCTATTCGTGCGTAAAATTTCATTGAATTATCATTTGAATTGGGTTGTAAAATTTTAAGTCTCATTTCGAGGTTGCAGCCAAAATATCTGTGAACTGAAAGTCAAAGTTCTAGGTCTTAGCTGCAGAGCATTTAAGTTCATTTGACGACGCCTTCAGCCTTTAGTTTAGCAGCTTCGTGACCCATTTCTTTCAAGCTTTTAATTGCTTTAGCAGCACTAGTATGTGCATTGTTAATTCGAAAGCAGCTTTTGGTGTGCAAAATTCACTAATAAAAAGTAATTTTCTCCAATTTGTACACCTGCATATATTTAATAGAAACTAACATAAAGGCAATGCAATCATACATGTCAGCAGTCTGTACGGGTACACACAATGGCAAGTAAACACAAAATGTTTCAATGTTTGGGAAAGCAACCTAAACATATATGCAAAGCAGCTTGTTGTTCATCGAACTAACAAGCAACTTGGTATCCAGAGATATATACGTATATAAGAACAACGCAATTCTACGAATATTCATATACATACATAAATATAACAGATATCTATTCCCATTGAGCACTCATACATGCTAATGTGTGTACTTGTTGTCCTGGTATTTGTGTACATTGGGGCAAGGATGCAAGCTGTGTCAAAGCTGAAATTACATTAATATTAGCGCATAATTAGTGGAATCTGCTATTAATTAGTGTTAAATAGTTTTGAAGTGACAACATTAGCTCCAACGAAACATGTAACACTCAGACATTACAAATTAATCACATTCAGCACCCTCGCACTGTGGCTTGTGTGTTGTTAGTGATATACGTATGTATGTAGGTATGTATCATCGCACCCACATCTGCTACGAAATAAGCATTTATGCATATGTGTATGTATGTATTTGCAGAAACCCCCATAAGTTTTACGAAACTACAACCACAAATCATCTGCTTAGGAGCGCGTAATTGTATCTTTTAGATTCATTTTTCGATAGGTTATCTCTTTCGTCACCTACATACTACATTACCATGGCAACACAACCACATGCATTTGCGCATGTATATATATATGTTTGCATAAACGTAAAGTAACCAACTGCTTTTAATAAACTTTTAATTAATTCCTTACTCCCTTCTTCCTGTTTTTTCACTAGCTGCTTAGTTATTTTCTAAAGCGTACTTCTGATGAGATTTAAGATCACATATGTAAGCATATACGCGCTACTCACGATATAGACATCTATATATGTACATAGATACGTATTTATGGCTAGGTGTATGCATGATAATGTGAATTGAAAGCATTGGGGCGTCTAATTCGATTAGACTTCATCAAATGATATGACTAAGCTAGCTATTATGCAATTAAATCCACACTCAAGTAGTGATGATTTAATGAGAGAGGTGACATGCGCTTACCATACATATGTATATATTGAAACATATGTATACACATAGGTATATATTAGGGATGTTAATTTTTTCGCCTTTTACGATAGCAGGATTTTCGGGATGTCGTAATCACAACCCGGAATATCGGGGTTAGTCCCGGAATTTAAATATTCACTACTTTTCAACAATTTGAATCGAAGAAATTACTTTTGAAACCTATCTTTGTATTTAGAGTGGCATTTTGATTTTAACTCTCTAACGTCAGGATTTATTTTAAGGGACTTTGTGATTTCAAAGATATGATTAATTCCAAAAATTATTTAAAAAATTCTATGCAATGAAGTATAAAAATATGGGTACCAAATGCAACGGTAAAAATCCTAAGAATTAAAAAAATAAAAAATTTGTGTGGATTCACAAGGACAAATAGGTAATTTTTTAAGCTTATAAAGTTAGAACGCTAAAATTCCAGGATGATATCGAGTTTATACAAGTCCGTTACATAAAATTTTTTCAAAAACAAATACTGCGAAATTTCAAGCATAAAATTTTAAAAGAACATTTTGAATACTTCCCAGTCCTTATGCACCAAAAAATTAAATCTGATTAAATTCTGCAGAATTTTTTCGTTAATTTAATACCCATTCTTCCTCTCTAAGTACATTTGACTGAATTTTTCAAATCATTTTTGAATTCTTGATATCAGAGTGAATATATTGATTTTTGAGTGTAGAATTTATTATCGCGCGGTATTATATGTATAGTGAGATATACATTTATAAAAACATTAATTATTAAATAAAAAAGAAATATAGCCAATACTGATCAAGAAGGGAGTTTATATTATTGCCGTCAGTGAAAGTTACAAATTTCGAAAATACCGGGATTATTTTCCAAGAATCCTGTGATTTTTGGGACCTAAGAAAGACCGCGATCTTGGGATCTTACATTCCTCGTATTTATTCTAATTACCAAAAGGAATAAGCCAGCATTTTTTCGAGATGACAATTTTGATGCAGTTCGGTTCGTTTATAGAAGATCCGTTCATTTGTATTAAATTCTTCACATCGGTAAAATGCTGACTTATTCCCTTTAGCAATTAACTGATTCATATTAAAAACACCAAATATAATATAATAAATAGTACTTATTTGTGGCGTGCGTCTCGGTGTTATTACGCAATTGAACGAACCTACAGTTTTTCGCCGGCTCCAAATGGCAGATGGATTTTATGGGAAGCTATTTTCAACGCAGTAACACACTCGGAGGTTTGGCTTTACCTGAAAAAAGGCGACCACTCTTATGAAAAATTGTTTATAATTTTAGCTGTTACTCGGACCAGATATCGAGCCTAGGCACTACGGAGTGGAAGTACACAACTCTAACCACTTATTCTTCGATCATACATTCGTCTTTCAGCGAAAGTGGAAGTAATACTTTATTGTAATATATCAACATATAGTGACGAACAAAAGTATTGGCACAGATTTTTCGCAATATATGCAAATTTTATTATTCTAATTTCTTTTTGATAATTTTTTTATAAAAATATAGTTCATACTACAATAAAAAAAAACATAAAAATAAAACTTAACATTTTGTGCAATGCTCAGGAAAATTCAAAAGTTTTTAAATGTTCAATTCTGATTTAAAAAAAGTTATAAATAAGTATACAGTTTTGCAAAGTGCAAGTTTGAAGTTGGTAGAAAATCGTGTTGATTTTTGGAAATTTCTTTCAGGTTCTTCCTATTCGACCTTTTTTTTTTATATGGAAGAAAATCATATATAAAATAATATAATAACACCATCCTCCAAAAAAATTCTAAAAAGCAACTTCAAGCTTGTATTTTATTATACTAAAATTGAATGGGCTATAAAACTGCACACTTAGAATTTTCCTAAAAAAAATGGAATAACTTAGAATTTATTTCTTGAACCAGATGTAACAATAGAAACAAAACTGATGTTAAATCCAGTTCTGACTTGGTAAAAAAAACTTACATACTTCGTTATAGCAGAGGGCCATTGTTTCGCGTCCGTCGGCAGGGCGTATGAGTAACCTCAAGCAATATTTTATCTTCTGCTAGTTATACGGATTTTTCCTTATATGTATTTATATTGGAATTTCCACATATGCCGCCAACGGACTTTGAAAAATATTAGTTTCCCAAATCAAAAACACATTATTTAGCTATAAAAACATAAAATGATTCATTCGCTGAAAAGAAAATATAGGACTTTCAATTGTGCAAAATTTAAAAAAAAAATCAAAAAATTATAAAAAAATTTAGCAAGTTGCAATAGCGATGGCGAACAACCTTCAATCTTCAGTGAAACGTTAGCTTCCGTGGATGGTCAGTTGCTCAACATTCGTGCATGTGCGCGGGAATACCTTAAGGACTAAAAGTCAGGCTTTGTGTGCGTTATAGCACTCTCAAGTAAATCATGAACTCGATTTGGAGAATCGGTTTTAAAATTTCTACAATTTGGCGTGTGCGAAATAAGCCTTTTTAATTCTCTATAAAAAGTCTTAAACTTCATGCCACAGTTGATGCCCTTAAAATGCACCGTTCCTAATGCGCCTGTATTGTAAAAGTCAACTTGTGCTTCGCTACTTTTCCTTCGAAATTACTTATCCACCATAATAATAAAATGCAATTACGAAAACGTTAAAATAAGATTTATGACTACCGAAGCAGTATGTATGTATATTTTACATATTCGTAAATTTCAAAAGAAATGCTAAAGGAAAGCAACTTGCACTTACTGCATCCTTCCTTTCGGTCATATTCGCCATATTCTTTGCTTTTGAAGATGGACGGGCAGCAGTCAAATGTTGTTGCATCTGTCGAAATGCAATGCTGAAGGAAAATCTATATATAAAATTTAAATCTCTATGACACGCAGGGAAATGTGTGGATTCGGTATTACTGAGAGAAAATTGTTGCCTTCTGAGAGTTAAAAAATTGCCTCGTTTCTGATAAGGGAACCGACATATATACAGGACTATAAAATTATGGCCCGAACAGTTGATGGGAAAGGTGCCTCTGTCGAGCCGGTTTTTATCTCTGGTAGGTCAAGGCTAAAGTCATGATAACGTCCAAGTAATGCTATGGGCTGAGCAAGGCAGAGAAAGCATGGGATCTTCGATGACCACTGCAACTACCATATAAAGAATAGCAAATTTGGTGTTGGATTTGTACCTACGTATTTTCAAAACAATTTACAAATTCATCTGGGATCGTGTCTACATTATACATCATATTCCTTTATTCACATCTGTGAATTTTATCTATTTAAATATCCTATGACTTGAAATAATAAAGGAGTGTACTAAAAGAAGTATATGACCAATGAAGATTTAGATAGCTAAGAGTTAAGTGATGAGGCAGAAAAGTATTTCAAGCACTAATTTTCTTCAGATCTAGTCAAAAGTTCAAAAAGTGTGAAAAAAACAATTAAATCCACTTTTTTAGTAATGAGATCAGAACTTTAATTATCCTTTGACTTTCATTACTTTGAGCAAGAAAAATCAATTACTTTCTGCATATATAAAAGCGAAAATTGCCTGATATCCTCTGGAACAGAAGGTAACTTTTAACAACTGATCTTCGTGCTAGTCTATTATGTATTGCAAGGACTTGAGAAATGATTGTAAAACAAAACGCTCCATGAGCAAAATGGGCCATACAATTATCCTTAATCATACAAAGCTCACCCAAAAATATTATTGCATTTTAAAGTCATTTTTGGTCGTGAGCATGAGACATTTGGTAAGGATTTAGAACAAGAAAAAATGTCGATTACTCTAGGAAAATTCCAAAAAGTAAAACACCAAAAATTACAAAATTTCCCTTGAGGTCCCATTAAAAATCCTGAAACCTCTAAAAACAAAACTCGAAGCAAGTCGCGAAGAGTTTCGAAAGTTCCCGAAAGATATAAAAAATGTTTGGAGATCACTTAAATAAAAACGCAAAAGTTCTTGAGAAGTCAAGCGTAAAGAATTCCGAAAAATACAGAAAAGATTTTGAGCGGTCTTGAAAAAAGAAATCTCGCTAAAAACTTGAAAATGTTCGCTAAACCCAAATATCATGAACCATCCATTTTATTATCTATCCTGAAAAAATCTGACGATATATTTTTGCTTCAATATAATTTCCGAAGAATTTCACCTTTGAAAACGAAGCAAATATTAAAAGCCAGGAAGGAAATGAGGAGATCATATTCTGCAGTGAGCGCAGATTATTTTCATTCTCTCTCTCTCTCTCTCTTTTGATTTTAAAATCTTAAAATTACTAACAGTAACTAGCCGAAAGCCTCAAATTAACTCACAACTTTTTTTCTCATCCTAAAAAAAAATTAACCGATTAGGGTTAAGTGACTTATACATGGATACATATCGGCGATGCTCTACAATAACGACACAACTCAAAATTTCATGCAATTAAGTTATCTATATAGATGGATTTGATTGATGAAAACAACCTAATTTTTCTGCGGATCACCGACATATGTTTACCTGCTACCAATCGGGCAGGGAAGTCGAAGTTGGCAACCCCTAATACTGAACAGTAGCATATGTCTCAGTTGCTGCCGCATCCGCATCGCTGCGGGTGATTCTAGTGTTTATCGTGAATATTGTCATAGGTCGAAAACTGTCGATAGGTCAGGAATGCTTGTATAGGAAATCAAGAAATTTTTCGTATCGCATCGTTGTTCAATAACATAAGTGGACATATTTTTGTTTAATAATTTAATAATAGTTATTCATTGTTTAAACGAAATAACTTTTTAAGTCTAAACCCTACTAAATATTAATAAAATAGTCATAACTTGACTATACATTTTACATCTATGTAGATTTATTGCAAAGAATAAGCAATAATTGTTATAATTTGAGTTGGGTCTTTAATGCAGAGAACCATCGATATACCCACCACATCCACGCGAAAATTGCATTGAGAAAAGAATTTCTGCGTGTACGAGCTCTTGTCCTTCGCGAAGTGCACAAAAATGACAATTTTCCTGATTTCATTTGCTTTACAATT
>NW_023458555.1:24822234-24828113 GCF_013731165.1 Rhagoletis pomonella | reverse complement strand
TTTTTTTCCAGATGGTGGTCAGACCAAGCTAAAGAAGCCCAATACAATACCTAATATGAATTTTTTCTTGCCATTTATCCTCCGTCTACTTTAGTAGAATTCCAAGAAAATTTATCTCAATATGCCCCTTCTTCCTCAAATCGGCCGAGCCCTAACGCGGGAACCCTAACGGACACCTGCTTTCCGCTGAGCCCTCTCCTAGACACGTCAGACGAAGTCCGGAGGTTCATAAAGCAACCCTACAGCTTAGCAACAGGTCATAAACGCCATTCGAAGGGAGTTGGTATACACCAACGGTCAACGGGTTAATGCCGTTTAGGGAATACAGCCACCTGGATGGGACAAGACAGAACTCCATCTACCTCGGGAGACTTGCATCACCATAGCCCTAACGCTCTGGCTACTGCAGCAGGCTAAACTGCTACCTGAGTGGGATAAATGCAGATGTGCCCAATCAGTGCCCGGCTTGCAGGGAGTCGCCTCATTTAATAAGCGTTGTAACACTTTCGATATATCCAAAGACTTTGTTTTGTTAGTCCCACGTATACAATACCTTGCGATGTGGCAGACCAAAACGTATGGTTTAACGAATTTCAAGCCACGAGTAGTCGTAGGGTTAAATAATTTTTTGAATCAAATCATCTCTTTCAAAATGCTAATGTCAGAGAGAAAAACTAAAAACGTGTTTTACCATGTTTGGCCAGTACGTACGTTAGCGTGTTGATTGTTTCGTGTGTTTTGATATTTTATTTATGAGTTAAAAAAGGTATACAAAAGTACTCAAAGATATAAAATTAAGTTTATAATTCTGATGCCCGGTTTCACCAATCATTTTTAAAGTTTATTGGACTGCTAAAATTTAAAACTGAAAATTTTTCAAACAAAATTGTGATATTTCAAATTTTAAAAGTCTGATAAATTTAAAACTGATTAGAGACACAGGGCATGGGTGCCTTTTTTCAAGTATGTTTTAAAATCAACCTTATTTTTAGCCGTTGGGTTTATATTTGAAATATATGATACCTACATACATAGAAGAGAATAACTCTACAAAGAACTTTTCGACTTTTTCTAATTGATTTCGAACACCTAATTGAAAAGTGTTAAGTAATTATTTTGTTCTCTCTCTCTGCATAGGTTTCCTAAACGCAAACACAGATCGTTACTCAAAACTGCCAGCCAACTATGGCCTAATGGACATTATTGCTGCGCTGCACTGGTTGAAGGAGAACATCGCTGCCTTTGGTGGTGATCCGCAAAGTATTACACTGGCCGGTCATGGCACGGGTGCAGCGTGTGTGCATTTTCTCATCTCATCGCTGGCAGTGCCGGAAGGTACCAAACGAATAATAGCAGCAATTGCAAAATATGTGTTCAACGTAATAAATTTACTTTCCGCAGGTCTGCTCTTCAATCGCGCCATACTCATGTCCGGCTCCGGGCTGGCGCCTTGGTCGCTAGTCAGCAATCCCGCGAAATATGCAGCCATTGTTGCACATCATGTGAATTGTGCGCCTGATCTGCCGCATGCACATCTCATGAAATGTCTGCGGGATAAGACGCTGGAGCAACTGCTGGGCGTCCCCATACGTCAGCCAGAATTCGGTTTTGCCTTTGGACCGAGCATTGATGGCGTGGTAATCGATGGCGGCGACTATGTGCCGCCAGCGCCTGGCTCAGCGGCTGCACAAGCTCAAGCCTCGACTGCTGGGAGTGGTGGCCTCGGTGGTGGTGCGGGCATTGCAGCTGCGGGTGGCTGGGGTACACCAGGACAGCTGGAGAATATTGGTAAGTAGCGATGATTGTTGCAATGTGTGTAAAGCTATGTGCATAAAGTGGTGAGCGGAAGAAATTTGTTTTTATGAAATTCATTTCAATTATAAAATTTCGTAATTAATTTCCGATTTACTTCGCGTGTATGTCTGCTTTCAATTCCCTTTTTTCATGAATTTAATGCTTTACTTGGTTTCATCACGTCTGACTCATCTCGTCTTGTGGCTGCCTTCGTTTTACATTCAAAATGTATTACCGGAATTACAACACATTATCGCCTTTGCTGCATCCGGTGTCTCTGATTACTGTCGCTGCGGATACGCGGATATGCATTTAATGCCATCCTCCAACTCCACCGGTGTCGGCTTCGCCTTGCTCGTTATCTCAATTAATTCAGTATTAATGAGGAAAACAGCCATTAACAAGTTGTCAAGGTATGTAAACTGCGACGGATTTACTTACCAATATTTGCGTATGTTTGATTGTGTTATTTACGTAGGGCAAGAAGGAAATAATTTGGTGCTTGGGGAATAAGTGTTTGTCCACGGTTGTAAATACGCAAAAATTAAAGTAGGTGTTAAAAGTTGTATAGGTAACCTACCGGTCTTACACACGTACATATGTATGTATAACATCCCCGTAGCGAATGTCATACATTAGTCACTTAAGTGTCTTTTACGGCCAGTTACGTCTTAAATGACTTTGGGCTCCGTTTATATAGAAGTCGTTCATGACTGTTTCATAGAAATGATGCTTTAGTGGTTGATGTCCTCTGCATGACTTTTTCCTGCAATGGACCTTGGTGACTTTCAACTGACAGTATCAAGATGCAATGGTCTTTGGTGACATTAAAGTGACATTATCGCACAATGTTCATATATAGGTGTCATACAACCGACAACAAAGCAGTCAAAGTTCCATTGCAGTTCATTTATTTAAGTACATGTTAATGTATTCTTTTAAAATTACATATGTTGTTAATTTGTTAAACGTTAAATATATTTTAGTATGGTTCTTGCTGATTTAAACAGAGGCCCTCTCATTTTATTTGTTTTTGTTCTGTTTCATTGCTAAGCTCAGTTCATTTACGTAGTTTTCGTATGTAAATCCAGAGGTTGCTTCTAGAAAAATTTAAAACATGTTAGAAACTTGAAATTACAGGGTAAAAGAAGCCATTCTGCCATTGCCTGAAAAGGGTTGCCACCTGTTGAAAAAAATTTAATTCAAATTATTTAGTGAGTTAAACGGATTGTCAAAATGGGGGCATTAATCGAAATGAGTTTGAAAATAATTTATTTCTGAACCGTATTTAGGAGAGCTGACACGTATTAGTAACTCAAATTGAACATAAGTGATCATTTAATTGAAATATGTATCACAATGCCAGACGAAAAAGATCTAAAAAGATGTTAGCTGAAAAATTCTTTTAAATAGGGTTGCCAACTTTAAAAAAAAGCGAATTTGTTTTACTTATACAAGATTTAAATGAAGTATCGAAATATTAGTGTGAAACGAAAGAGTTTAAAGAAAACTTTAGTTTGATAATACAGGCTCAGATTCAAACAGGTGGCACCCTTTTTCAAAAATATTTTGCCGAAAAAGCTTTCTTCAATTTCTTCCTTTTAACGATTGTATTATAATTTTTTATTTCACTTCTAATTAAATTTAATTGGCGGCAACCCTTTTTGAAAATATTTTATAAAATTTACCCTTTCTTTTTCGAAGTATTTTATAAATAAATCTTGCTTAAACATTTCTCGCACTTAACACCCATATTAAAATATTTCGGTGTCAACATTCTTCAGAAATATTTCGGCGTAAAGCTTTCTTTCGCCCTTCAAAAATATTTCTACAATGAACATTTTTTTAAACAGCTCCCGTCTGACACCCACATTAAAATATTTTATTTATACTAGTTGTTAATTAAATTGATTTTTAATTTCTCACGCGATGTCAACCTTCGCCAAAATATTTCTGAAATAGAGCTTCTTAAACCCCTCTCTCGTTGGATTCCCTCAGAAAATATTTAATTTAACTTGTTCATCAAATTGATGTTGACCTCCAAATTAGATGACAGCCTTTTCAGAATTATTAAAGCTTACTTAGTCCCCTCTCTTTTGACACCCGTAAGTATTACAATAATTTCTTAACTTAAACTTTAAATTAAATATGTTATAAATTTCCAAAGGGATGGCAATCCTTTTTAATAATATTTGCCACATGAAGCTTTCTCAAGGCTTTTGATTTTTTTCCCACACACAATTTTTAATCCTACTTGTTAATTTAATTGATTTTTCCTTATGTAACCTCTCTTTTGGATAACCATATAAAAAATTTAAATTACTGTTATTTTTCAACACAAATTTTCATTAACAACTGCCTCAAGCTCTAAAAAATTGATAATTAAAAATTGTTCTTAGGCCAAAAAATAACAAAAACATATTTCAGTTAACGTGTCGATTAAATTTAAGTTATCTTTTTGAAAAGGTGGCAAACCTCTTCATAATTAATTCGAAATAAATCGTTTTAGAACATATTTTTGCTGACACCCATACTAATTAATGGATTTTAACTTAAAAAAAATGGCAACTCTCTTCAAAAATTATGCTGTATTTATTTTAATTCAGGTCTTAGCCTATTCGTGCGTAAAATTTCATTGAATTATCATTTGAATTGGGTTGTAAAATTTTAAGTCTCATTTCGAGGTTGCAGCCAAAATATCTGTGAACTGAAAGTCAAAGTTCTAGGTCTTAGCTGCAGAACATTTAAGTGCATTTGACGACGCCTTTAGCCTTTAGTTTAGCAGCTTGGTGATTAATTTCTTTCAAGCTTTTAATTGCTTTAGCAGCACTAGTATGAGCATTGTTAATTCGAAAGCAGCTTTTGGTGTGCAACATTCGCTAATAAAAAGTAATTTTCTCCAATTTGTACACCTGCATATATTTAATAGAAACTAACATAAAGGCAATGCAATCATACATGTCAGCAGTCTGTACGGGTACATACAATGGTTGGGAAAGCAACCTAAACATATATGCAAAGCAGCTTGTTGTTCATCGAACTAACAAGCAACTTGGTATCCAGAGGTATATATGTATATAAGAACAACGCAATTCTACGAATATTCATATACATACATAAATATAACAGATATCTATTCCCATTGAGCACTCATACATGCTAATGCGTGTACTTGTTGTCCTGGTATTTGTGTACATTGGGGCAAGGATGCAAGCTGTGTCAAAGCTGAAATTACATTAATATTAGCGCATAATTAGCGGAATCTGCTATTAATTAGTGTTAAATAGTTTTGAAGTGACAACATTAGCTCCAACGAAACATGTAACACTCAGACATTACAAATTAATCACATTCAGCACCCTCGCACTGTGGCTTGTGTGTCGTTAGTGATATACGTATGTATGTAGGTTGGTATTATCGCACCCATATCTGCTACGAAATAAGCATGTATGCATATGTGTATGTATGTATTTGCAGAAACCGCCATAAGTTTTACGAAACTACAACCACAAATCATCTGCTTAGGAGCGCGGAACTGTATCTTTTAGATGCATTTTTCAATAGGTTATCTTTTTCGTCACCTACATACTACATTACCATGGCAACACAACCACATGCATTTGCGCATGTATGTATATATGTTTGCATAAACGTAAAGTAACCAATTGCTTTTAATAAACTTTTAATTAATTCCTTACTCCGTTCTTCCTGTTTTTTCACTTGCTGCTTAGTTATTTTCTAAAGCGTACTTCTGATGAGATTTAAGATCACATATGTAAGCGTATACGCGCTACTCACGATATATACATATATGTACATACTTACATAGATACGTATTTATGGCTAGGTGTATGCATGATAATGTGAATTGAAAGCATTGGGGCGTCTAATTCGATTAGACTTCATCAAATGATATGACTAAGCTAGCTATTATGCAATTAAATCCACACTCAAGTAGTGATGATTTAATGAGAGAGGTGACATGCGCTTACCATACCTATGTATATATTGAAACATATGTATACATATACATAGGTATATAACGGGTGATTTTTTAAGAGCTTGATAACTTTTTTTTTAAAAAA
>NW_023458555.1:24816699-24822134 GCF_013731165.1 Rhagoletis pomonella | reverse complement strand
AAATACTAATGCATGAAAATCCTAACCTCAAAAAAATCACCCGTTATTAGGGATGTTAATTTTTTCGCCTTTTACGATAGCAGGATTTTCGGGATGTCGTTATCACAACCCGGAATATCGGGGTTAGTTCCGGAATTTAAATATTCATTACTTTTCAACAATTTAAATCGAAAAAATTACTTTTGAAGCCCATCTCTCTGACATCAGCATTTATTTTAAAGGACTTTGTAATTTCAAAATTTGAAACCTAAAAAATACCGCGATCTTGGGATCCCGGGATTTACATTCCTAGTACTTATCCCAATTACCAAACGGAATAAGCCAGCACTTTTTCGAGATGACAATTTTGATGCAGTTCGGTTCGTTTATAGGAGATCCGTTCAATTGTATTAAATTCTTCAAATTGGTCAAATGGGGATTTAGTCCCTTTGGTAACTAACCGATTCATATTAAAAACACCAAATATAATAAATAAATAGTACATATTTGTGGTGTGCGTCTCGAAGTTATTACGCAATTGAACGAACCTACAGTTTTTCGCCGGCTCCAAATGGCAGATGGATTTTATGGGAAGCTGTTTTCAAAGCAGTAACACACTCGGAGGTTTGGCTTTGCCTGCCAAAAGGCGAAAGTGGAAGTAATACTCTATTGTAATATACCAACATATAGTGACGAACGAAAGTATTGGCACAGATTTTTCGCAACATATGCAAAGTTTATTATTCTAATTTATTTTTGATAACTTTTTTATAAAAATATAGTCCATACTACGATAAAAAAAAAATAAAAATACATATTGAAGTCCCGATTTAGTAGAAACAAAAAAATTTAAATACTCCCGCTAGTAAATAATTGTATCACATATTTGCTGTACAACTATGACGTCCGCCGACAGGGCGTATGAGTAACTTCATGCAATATTTTATCTTCTGCTGGATATAGGGATTTTTCCTTATATTTATATTGCAATTTCCACATACGCCGCCAACGGACCTTGAAAAATATTAGTTTTCTAAATCAAGAATACACTATTTAGCTACTATAAAAACAGAACATAATTAATTTGCTGAAAAGAAAATATAGAACTTGTTATTGTGCAAATTTTCTATTCTGATTTAAAAAAAAGTATATATAAGTATGCAGTTTTGCAAAGAGCAAGTTTGAAGTTGGTAGAAAATCGCGTTGATTTTTTGGAAATTTCTTTAAAATTCTTCCATACAAAGTATGTTCGACAACTTTTTTTTGTGCGGAAAAAAATAATAACACCACCCTCCAAAAAAATCCAAAAAGCAACGCGATTCTTAGCAACTTCAAGCTTGCATTTTATTATACTAAAATTGAATGGGCTATAAAACTGTGCACTTAGAATTTTCCTAAAAAATTTGAATAACTTAGAATTTATTTCTTGAACCAGATGTAATAATAGAAACAAAACTGATGTTAAATCAAGTTCTGACTTGGTAAAAAAAAACTTACATACTTCCGCCAGTAAATAAGTTCATCATATCGCTGGTCCTGTGCAATAACGACACAATTCAAAATTCAGAAAATAAAAACCGTTACTGCTGCTAAGTGACTTATGTCTCTAGTCCTTGTCGAATCCATGTCTAATCTTTAATACTTTCTTTAGAAATCCTTACTGCTTACTTTAGTAAGGCATGGAAATGGATTAGGCAAGGATTAGTGACAAGAGCCACTTAACAGAGGTAACAGTTTTTAACTTTTTATACCCGAGCGCACTTGTACACAAGGGTATTATAACTTTGTTCACATAACGGTTGTTTGTAACAGGCAAAACGAATCGAGATATATAGATATAGACAAATGTATACATAAATGATCAGAATGAAAAGAGAAATCGATTAAGCGGTGACTTTATGTCCGTCCGTCCGTCCGTCCGTCCGTCCGTCCGTCTGTGCACACGATAACTCGAGTAAAAATTGAGATATCTTAACGAAACTTGGTACGTGGACTTCTTTTGGGCATAGGACGGATGGTATTGAAAAATGGGCGAAATCGGACAATAACCACGCCTACCACCCATATAATGGTAATTTTCAGAAATACGAAAAGTGCGATATTTTAGTAACTACTGAAGATAATTCACTCAAAATTGATATTTACAATAATTTTTAGACGAAAAATAAGAATTATAAAATTTTGGCAAATGGGCGTAGCCACGCCTACTTATGGTTACATGTGTATATCTTGGTAACCGCTGCACCAATTTTTAAAATCGGACAATAACCACGCCCACATCCCATATAACGGTAATTTAGAAAAATACGAAATCCTCGATAAATCAGTAAAAGCTAATTTATTCAAAATTGATGGTTGCAACAATTTTTTACCAAGAAATACGCTTATGATACAATTTTGGAAAATGGGCGTGGCACCGCCCACTTACGTACACATATATGTATCTCGCTAACCGTTCTAGCAATTTGAACCAAACTCGGTATGGTTATTGTGCTTGCCACATAAAAGCAAAGCGTTGAAAATTATTGAAATCGGAATAAAATTACGACCGCTTTTCATATAACGGTATATTTCAGAAATGCTTGAAACTGCAATATTTCGAAATTTAAGGACGCTAATTTACTTACAATTTATACACCCCGGCTTATCGTGTAGCGGTAGCTTTCGGAAAGGTGGAAAACATATATTTAATAATTGCGCCGGGTATTTAATGTTCGGCTCCGCCCGAACTTAGACTTTCTTACTTGTTAATATTGTATTGTGTCGTTATAGCAGAGGACCATCGATATGATTGCTGCACAACACTCGCGTCCGTCGACAGGGCGTATGAGTAACCTCGCGAAATATTCGCCTTCTGCTGATTACATGGATTTGTCCATTTATATATACAGGAATTTCCACATACATATGTCGCCTGCAGACATTGAAAAATATTAGTTCCGCAAATCAAGGATATACTAGTTGTAAAAAAAGAAAATTATTGAATCACCAAAAAGAAATTATAGGACTTGTTACTGTGCAAATGTTAGATAAAAAAAAAAATTAAATTTAAAAAAATATAGCAAGTTGCAATAGCGATGGCCAGCAACCTTCAATCTCCAATGAAAATTTAGCTGCCGTGGATGGTCAGTTGCTCAACATTCGTGCTTGTGCGCGGGAATACCTTAAAGGGCTAAAAGGCAGGCTTTGTGTGCGTTACAGCACTCTCAAATAAATCGTGTATTCGATTTGGAGAATCGGTTTTAAAATTTCTACAATATGACGAGTGCGAAATAAGCTTTTTTAATTCCCTAAAAAAAGTCTTAAACTTCATGCCACAATTGATGCCCTTAAAATTCACCGTACCTAATGCATATGTATTGTAAAAGTCAACTTGTGCATTTTCTTTTTCCTTCGAAATTATTTTTTTCACCATAATAATAAAATGCAATTACGAAAACATTAAAATAAGATTTATGACTACCGAGGCAGTATGTATGTATATTTTACATATTCGAAAATTTCAAAAGAAATGCTAAAGGAAAGCAACTTGCACTTACTGCATCCTTCCTTTCTGTCATATTCGCCATATTCTTTGCTTTTGAAGATGGACGGGCAGCAGTCAAATGTTGTTGCATCTGTCGAAATGCAATGCTGAAGGAAAATCTATGTATAAAATTTAATTTTGTATGATAAACAGGGAAATGTGTGGATTCGGTATTACTGAGAGGAAACTGTTGCCTTCTAAAAGTTAAAAAGTTGCCTTGTTAAGGAACCCCTTTTCGGATGAGGCAACCGACATAATATACGGGACTATAAAATTATGGGCCGAACAGTTAATGAGCTAGGTCGGGCTGTTTTTTTATCTCTGGAAGGTCAAGGCTAAAGTCATCGTCATCCAAGTAATGCTATGGGCTGAGCAAGGCAGAGAAAGCATGGGATTTTCGATGACCACTGAAACTTCCATATGAAGAATAGCAAATTTGATGTTGGATTTGTACGTACATATTTTCAAAACAATTTATAAATTTATTTGGGATCATGTCCATGGGCACAACACCTCACAATAATGGCCGACCATCTTCAAGCAAGACCTGGCGAATGCCCCTATAGGCCATACAATTATCATTCATCATACAAAGCCCTCCCAAACATATTATTGTATTTTAAAGTCATTTTTGGTCGTGAGAATGAGACATGTTATAAGGATTTAGAACAAGAAAAAAATGTCGATTAGTCTAGGAAAATTCCAAAAAGTAAAACACAAAAAATTCCGAAATGTCCCTTGGGATCCCATTAAAAATCCGGAAACCTCTAAAAACAAAACTCGAAACAAGTCGCGAAGAGTTCCGAAAGATATAAAAAATGTTTGGAGACAACTTAAATAAAAACGCAAACGTTCATGTGAAGTCTTGCGTAAAGATTTCCGAAAAATACAGAAATGATTTTGGGCGGTCTTGAAAAAAAAATCCCGCTAAAAACTTGAAAATTTTCGATAAACCCAAATATCATGAAGCAGCCATTTTATCATCTATCCTGAAAAAATCTAACGATATATTTTTGTTTCAAAATAATTTCCGAAGAATTTCACCTTTGAAAACGACGCAAATATTAAAAGCCAGGAAGGAAATGAGGAGATCATATTCTGCAGTGAGCGCAGATTATTTTCATTCTCTCTCTCTCTCTCTCTCTCTCTGTTGATCTTAAAATCTTAAAATTACTAACAGTAACTAGTCAAAAGCCTCAAATTACCTCGCAACTTTTTTTTCTCATTCTAAAAAAAAATTAACCTAGTAGGGTTAAATGACTTATATATGGATACATATCGGTGGTGCTCTACAATAACGACACAACTCAAAATTTCATGCAATTAAGTTATCTATATAAGTGGATTTGATTGATGAAAACAACCTAATTTTTCTGCGGATCACCGAAATATGTTTACCTGCTACAAATCGGGCAGGGAAGTCGAAGTTGGCAACTCCTAATACTGAACAGTAGCATATGTCTCAGTTGCTGCCGCATCCGCATCGCTGCGGGTGATTCTAGTGTTTATCGTGAATATTGTCATAGGTCGAAAACTGTCGATAGGTCAGGAATGCTTGTAGAGGAAATCAAGAAATTTTTCGTATGGCATCGTTGTTCAATAACATAAGTGGAAAGATTTTTGTTTGACTATTTAATAATAGTTATTCATTGTTTAAACGAAATAACTTTTTAAGTCTAAACCCTACTAAATATTAATAAAATAGTCATAACTTGAGAGCCTATACATTTTACATCTATGTAGAATTATTGCAAAGAATAAGCAATAATTGTTATAATTTGAGTTGGGTCTTTAATGCAGAGAACCATCGATATACCCACCACATCCACGCGAAAATTGCATTGAGAAAAGAATTTCTGCGTGTACGAGCTCTTGTCCTTTGCAAGTGCACAAAAATGACAATTTTCCTGATTTCATTTGCTTTACAATT
>NW_023458555.1:24807032-24816599 GCF_013731165.1 Rhagoletis pomonella | reverse complement strand
ACTTGTTCTTCAAATTATTTCATTCCTAATATATATGCAGGACGTTAGTTTAATCAAAAGACAACATAAATACCAAAGAAGTTGCACATGTACAGTGGAAACATCGAGCAACTCTTTGTAGGTCCCTAAGGACCTTCTCACGAATCTAACGTCATCGGCACTGTCACTCATCGGAGGGTTAAGATCGCATGCTATTCCACGAAAAAACCAACAAGTTTTGCACCGAAAGCAGCAGAGCCAAATAGGTTAGCAATTCGAAGTTGCTTTCGCCAAATGGGCGCTCAACTGCGACGCACAAGCTTTGTACTCGTTTGTATAAATAAGTATGGCGGTAAACAACCACAAGGAATTTCGCTGATTTATTGACATTTAAATGTCTGCAGATGCTTGCCGCATACCTTGTGTCGCCTCTTAGTGACACGAAAAAATATTTCAACTTTTGAAAACGCCGTTGAACATAGGCAGACAATTCTCGTAAATAAATTCATATATTTATGAAATGCAAACGTTCTACTTCAGGCTTGTTGATTGTGGCTGCGTGCGGACGCATGAAATATTTGCGTAGGTTTGTGTTTGGTATTTTGAATTTATTGTCGCATAATAATTGTATTTTCTATGGCTTTGGGGTACTCAATAAAGAGGCAGTGGTATTTAGTAACAATTTTGAGTTGTTGAAATGAAAATTATAAAATGTCCTTGAATTTAAGGATTACCTGCTTATATTCTACTATGTAGAGTGTACTTAAATTATAATTAATTTCATTATATTCATTAGAATCACGCATATCGATGGGGCTTCATTTAAATGCAAAGGGATTTTTGTATATTTCTATTCTAGGATTTATTAAAAAAAAAATTAAAAGTTTCAGTTAATAATAACTTTTTCAACAACAGTTGCAGTAAGTACCAGCAGCGTGAGCGTAAACATAAAATCGAGATTAAAATTTAGAGCATTAGAAAACTATCACAAATATTTATTGAACTCAAAACAAGATAAAGCTTGCTACTTACGCCATCGCGATACTTTTCGATGGCTAAGTTTCGCCTGGGAATATTTCTCATCGTTATAAAAATCAAGCAAATTATTTTAGAAGTCAACTATTCATCAATACTTTCATTTTATTAAGTCTATTTTGAGCAAGTATTAAATAGAATTTGTACATAAAACGAATCATTATTTTATGAGTTTTATTTTTTTCGCTTAAAAATAAAAATTATTATTGACTGAAGTTTGTGATCTTATTCCTAAAGTTAAAAAAATATATATATATTTTTTTTTAAATCCGTAATTAATAAGAAAATTAGTTAATTTTCATCCCAATACGACGGCCTACTGTCTTACAAATGTCAAGTTAAGTCAAACTCGTGTTTTTAATATTGCTTAAGTATGCAGTCATACAGCGAAATGGGACTCATTACATGTTTCGTCGTTTAGAAGACAATACCCATCGAGGGTTAAAAAGGGTTCGTAAAAAATTTAAGCCTTTTAATATTTAAAATTAAATAGCAGATCCGATATCGATTTTCAACCCAATTGTGGATAAATGCATTTACTTAGATAAAAATGCATGTGTGCTTAAAGTAAAATTTGCATACCACATTAAGGTCTCCCTACAGAGAATGCTACTACATGTAACCGACCATACTATCAATTTGACTAAACTACATATGTGTGAGTATTTCGTTTTCTATTTTGATTTCCATGATAATAACTAGTATTAGATTGGCGCTTACACATATGTTAGTGTTTGGCCGAGCTTCTCCTCCGATTTGTGGTGCGCGCCCTGACGTTTTCACACAAAACGGAGGGCACTACAGTTTTACGCCGGCTCCGAACGGCGATTGTATTTTTATGAGAAGCTGTTTTTCATGGCAGAAATATGCTCTGAGGTTTGCAATTGCCTGCCGAGGACGACCACTGTTAAGAAAAATCATTTTTTTTGTTTTAATTTTTTAGCGTTGTTGCTTTGACCTGGGCTTGAACGCAGGCGCTTCGGAGTGAAAGCGCGCACTGCTTACCACTACACCACAGTGGCCGCCATATCGTCCGATTCGTTCTGATTTTTTTTGGCACTACACATTTAAGAAATCCTACATGGAAACTCTCAATTGATCACAGGCTTTAAAATTAATACAATTTATGTACAGGGTCCGTGATTTTTCAGTCTCGGGCCCGAGTTTTCTCTCGACGGCCCTGAGGTATAAGCAAATCCGCCAACGTTCGTCACTACTAACTAACTTTGTTACATACAAACCAACTTCAATCGGTATTTCAAACCGAAGCCGACGGCATGGCCGGCATTGATGAATAGACCAATTAATTTACTTGTGACCATGACAGTTCAAAGATAAATAACGGAAATAACTTTACCGAATATTTTTCGAAATTAATATACCTACTGATAAGTCTTGGCATCGTTCCGGAAACTAGTTACTTTGTTCAAGTTGATCAACTAATATGTAATAACTGACTTATCCAGCTTTTTTACGGCAGGGATGTTGCGCTTGTATATGCACTGAATAAGTACATACATAATTACATACATAAGTCAGCATTATTCGATTAAGTCATCGACCTGCTTTTCTGGCGCTTGCTATTGAGGTTTGTAGAACAAAAGCAACAGCAGCAGGAACAGACATATTGAGAAATAAAAGGATATACATACATAGCAAAATTGGAAATTATAGCAGACGATAATGTTATTATAAGCAAGCAATTACCAGTAATGCAAAAAAAATTGCAAATGTTAAATGCATACATGCATTTATCGTAGCTTACATGCATATTTATGTTTGTACATACATTAGGGTACCGCAGGTATCACCGACGGAGGTAATGAAAAAGGCAGGCTCCACAGGCATCCATGGGAAATCACAACAAGGCACATTCGTCAGAGTTACAACTGAAGTAATGAACCAAAGTAGGAAGTCTCGTTTTGTTAAGACCTAGCCAAACTTCGGCAACATCTTTCTAAATGTCTAAAAATTAAATACTAGTCGCCTTAGCGGCATTTGTTGAAACTAAAGAGCGATTTTAAGATGGATGTTTTTTTACACTTGCGAATTTGAAACTCTTAACAAATGTCAAAAACGCCTTTTAGAGAAAAACGTGTCCTGAATGAAACTCGTTTCCTTTAGAGTCATTGGAAAATTCAATTATATACCATACTCTTCAACTCCAGCTGTTTATCGCACCGATTGTTTAGGTTGAATTAAATTTTGTCGCAAAAAATCACTCCTTATGTTCGGGGACGCCCTAATGTACATATATATAGTACCTTTGCTGCAAGAGTATCATAATAGAAAATAGATTTTTTTTAGTTAAATATGCCATTACTAATCAAAAACATTCTTCTATGTTGTATCAACGTTTCAAAGCTGTTTTGATTAAAAATAACTCATTAACATCATTTGCCATTCTTAACATGGCAGCGTATGTAAGCTAAACCCGTTTCTATCGAGTTTCAAGTTTTTGAGTTATGACACTTTTGCAGCAAACGTGCGATATGTAATCACATAAACATAAATGTTTGTGTACATAAGTGCTTACAAATGTGTTTATTAAATAGAAAATGGCACATTATATGTAAATACTTGTATGTACAAGTACACATGCATATACATATAATTTGTTTGTTTGTAAATTAAATTGGCAAATTTTTTGTTGTCAAATATGTAAACAAATGAGGGTACAGGAATTCGAATATGTGCAAATATTTTTGTAAATTTGTATGAAAATTACATTCACGCAAACATACTCACATTCAGTACAAGCTATATATACACACATATGTATGTAGTTCATCCTGTTTGTAAAATTTTACCCGCATTTTTCTGTCTGCAACGCAGACTGATTATTTATAATAACAAAAGCAATAATAAAGGGCTACAAACAATGCAGATAATAGCATATTAGACGAGCGTTGTATGTGACAGCACTCTATTCCTACATATTTACATACATACATATATGTACATGTACTATGTGGATACATATATACTATTTGCATAAGTAATGTATAGAAATGCCTGCATGTAAATTCTAAAATAAGCTCAATGTGAATGAAAGCAAGAAACCGTGACATAGTTGGAATGAAAATTGGTTCTCAAAGCATATGGAATTCCGATTTAAGTATATTTTACATGGGTGACATACTTTCTGTCGTATTTGAACAAAATGACAGTCTCTTGCGCATAAAGTGCTGTATCACTACATATGTACATATGTACCTACTACATACGTATCTTTGTATTTCTGGAATTTATAGTATTTTTTATATAAATCGTTGTTGGAAAAATAAGAAAAAAATAACGTTACATATCCGAATCATTCCAAATTAAATAATGAAAGGTGCAAACAACTATTAATTAATAAGTTATAATAATAAATAACACTAAATCACAAATTTTTAATTTGGTTTTTGTTCTCCAGACTCCCCTATTCAACTTGTATGTAGAATCGCCAGCTGATTCCAAAAATCGAGTTCATTTTTATTCTATGGATACGTTCTCGAGATATTTTCAATTTACCGTTATTCAGCTTAAAACAAAAGATGGGTTCACACAGGCACTTATATCTCATGAACCTATTTAACAAACTGATACAACAAATGAAAGGTCTGATAGGACTGATAGTTTCTGATAAATTAATTAATCATTCAAGTTCTTTTATGAAAAAAATCAAATTCTAGCAGGAGAAAAGTTAAAAAAACTAACAGGTTCTGTGTCAAATTCTTGCAGTTGTGCTAAAGCCTGTTCTTTTACAAACAAATCTAGTTACTAATGAAGAAAATCTATGGCTAAATAAAGAAATGGTGAATGGTCAAATGAAAATGCGCAAAGATTTTTTGTATGAGAAATGAACAGGAAATGATGTTACTCATACGCCATGTACACCTACATAAGTGGAACGCTTTTATGCATTCAGGGCGGCGAATAACATAGGGATATAGAGGTTTGGTTCAATATGAAGAAAAAGTTTTTTTTTTGTAAACTTGTGTAATTAAAAAGTTTTTTTCAACGCAGGATTAGTGCACTGCCTGAAATGTGGGAGAACGCAGTGGCCAGCGGTGCACAATATTTTGAATCTTAACCCTCGTATGATATCAGGGTAGAATTCTACCGTTTTGTAATTATTTATTATGAAATAACTTTTGTACTACGTTCAGTTTTTGTTAATTTATTAGCGTTGTGTTTTACCTTAAAAAGCGTGTTTTAAAGACTAGCCTGTTTCGTAGAAATGACATAAAATTCTTGAAGACTAATATTTTTTGATCGGAAAACTGTATTTCTCTAGAGGAGACTTACAATAATAATACCCAGTTTTTTATTTTACCATTTTTGAATACTTAAGATTTTTTGTAGGTCGAAGTGTACTGAAATTCAAAAATTGAAATATTAGTAAGGCCTAGTATTGCTTATGCGCAACAAACTTCACTTGTGCAATGGGTGGGGTTCAGAAATTTTTTTTATTTTAAGTGGTAACAGCATGGCTTCTAGGTTCAGGATTTAATAGTCTGAAATATATGAATATACATGCCTATATCTATTTCTGGGTAATGTCTAATACCCAGAATGAAAAGAAACCCCAGCTTGGTACATTTCTTGAAAGAAATGTTTACTCTAAACATATACGAAATTAAATAAGAATATTATTCTTTGCCTTAGGTATGGTTTTTTAATGTACACTTTTCGTCTCTTGCTTTATACGAACAAATGTCTTTGTCAGTCTGCAATGTCAATATCCCCACAAACTAATTATACATACTTACATCCGTTTTTTTTGTGTGTATACTCATTCGTCTATGTCGGAAAAATTAATTTTATGCTACATTAAAAGAAGAAAACACATAAAGTACTAAGAAAATATGTGTAACCGCACGGTTGCATTTACGCATACACTTATCATACAATCATTAGTTACTTTATTGTATTCATTGTGTTGAAATGTCTTTTATACATAAACATACATACACATATGTCTGGGTCAATCCATATCAAATCAACCCATGGTTGGAATCAGCAGTTTTTGATTTGATTGATTTTTGTAGGGAAGTTTTGTTTTATCATAAAACGAAGTTCTGTCCAGGGCTGCAAACCACCCCAAAAATCGGTGCGGTTCCGTTCAGTGGTTCGAACCACTTAGAAAAAGATTGTTCCGGTGCAAAAACGGGTTCACGAGTATCCCTGAGTATATACATAAATGTTACAAAAACTAGACAAAACCATAATATAAAAACTAAAGGCTTTGTTATTGGATAAAATTCAAATATTCACATGTATATTGGTGAAAAAATAAATAGGGACGCGAAATTTTATCAAGTATTGGCTACTTTTCTTTTTCTTATTTAATTTTTAGTTTTTCATAACCATATAAATCCCATTTTCAAACTTTGTGCAAACTTTTTCATACACAAATTAGTAAACAATTTTATATTGTAAGTTAATTTTTAGCACTTTTTACGGAAATTTTAAATCAACGCGCTCATTATGTAACAACAAGCATATCAATCCAAATTTCAAACTTTTGTGCGAAACTTAAACAATTACAAGTTTTAACAATATTTCCTCAAAGATTCAAACTTTTTAATATAAACTAAAAAAATCCGAGTTTTTGAAATTTTTTATTTAACTGGCATTGTTAAAACTTTTCTTTCATACATAAAAAGGGAATTATTTATATGGATGAAATTACAACTCACGGAGTTGCCATCAAATAAAAAAAAAATTTTTGCAGTTTTACTATGCGGGTTGCATTTTTAGACCAAGTTTTGTGTTACAAAAATTGAAAAATGCTTTAGTGGACTTTCATTTTGAACCGAGCCGAACTATTTTTTTTTTTTGAGTAATTTTCAGTTCGGTTTTGGCATTTCAAAATAAAAACGGTTCAGTTCGTGGTTCGATTCGGAGCCCAAAAAAACGACGGTTCGGTTCAAAAATCGTTTTGTAGCCCTGGTTCTGTTAAAGGGGAAGAACTATATTTTTTTGCGAAAGTTATGCGCAATTCCAAATTTTACAATTTGTGGCATTTTTCAAGTTTTTTTGTATATCTCCAAGACTATCATAGTTATAGAAAATGCTCTGGTCTCGTTTTGGAGGCGATATTATTGACTTTAAAGAAAAGGTACATAAAAAATGCTGAAATTTTTAAGAATGTGTGTGTTTTTTTTTGTTTAAAGGTATTAATTTTTAAGCCTGCGAAAATGTTTTTTTTTCAAAATGTAAATACAGTTATGTTAAAAATTTTCATTTATTTAATGCCTTTTTAGTTAAGAGTTTGCAATACAGTTTTTTACATTTTACAACTTCGTATCTAAAAAAATACCTTTTCGAAAAATTCAGTATCACTTTAGAAAAGTTAGAGCTTTTGTTGCAAAAAAAAATCTGCGAAAACTTTATATATATTTATGCTCTACGATTTTTAAAATTTCAGAATTCTGAAAATTGGTTATTCTTCGATATTTTTTTTTAATATATTTATATAGTGCCAAATATCATTTTTAAAGCGAGGCCAGAGCCCTTGGCGTAATTATAATTATATAGGAAAATTGTGAAATTTTGAACTTTCGAAAAAATTGTTGTAAAGGCATGTTCTGGAAATCGTACGATTAGAAATCGGTGCGATTTAAAAACCTTTTTTCGAGGTTTCTAAACAAAAACCTTGGAATTTGGCACTAAATGGATGGATCTCAGTGAGGTAAATGGTGTGTTAGCAGTTTTTATTTTAAACATCTACTACTCTCAATACAAATATAGAAATATTTTTAGCAAACCGCAGCGAATTCAAATCGTATGGTTTGCAGAACAGGACTGATATGAAGAGAACCATTGGTCGATTTGGCATGGATTGACCCATATTTATTTATTTATATACATATAGTAGGTATGTATGTACTTAAATATTTATATTACATGCACTCATTCAGAAAAGCTTTATGTGCTGTAACCAGCTAGACAGGCATAGAATAATAGGAAACTTGCGAGTATTTGAGGCAGCTGTCAGTAAAAGCAACGTGCTTCCTATTTACAACAAGTTTGCGTGCATACAAAATGGTATTCTTACATTGCAACATACATTATTTTGCATATACATTATTTTGCTTAGCTCAAGCTCAAGCAGAGCATATTTGCTTTGTTCTTCTTGTTCATTCATAATTTTCTTTAAAGATGCCAGTATAAAGCTTGGGCAGCTACTTACACCAATTCAAAGGAAATAGTTAAAACGCTTGCATACATATAAAGCTACATATATATGTACATATGTAACTGCACATGATTTATATAATATTGCACATACTCCATAAACACATACATACATATGTACATATGTTTATATACATATTTATATTTATGTATGCATTAACCCTTTCATTTACTTCCTTAACCTAGTAAATACATAAGTGTTCACGTGCAAAATTATCAAGCAGTGCCAACCCGACGAGCCTCAATTCTCGTTAGCTTCTTCACACATCACTCATACGCCCTGTACTCACCGCCATGTGCTGTTTTCCACTTAACTTGCTTTGCACTAACACATTCAAACATATCCTCATATAAATAAACAGGCATTATCATGGCATCAATGGCAGTTGATACTACATACATATATGGCACCTTGCGCTTCAACACTTTGAAACCATGTCAGAGCGGTTCGTAGCACTTCATTCGCTTGGCTTCAATTCACAATGGCTTGTAGCGCACCTCTACAAACGTCGTTCGTGCACAACACTTTAGCTTCGCTCGTCTCACTTTTTTTTGTATGTGACTGTTCAATAAAACCATTTTGTCGATACTCGTATTTATACAGACAACAAAAAACGGAAAGTACTGTGCGAAAAGTATGAAATGAGGACATAAAATACCTCGATCGCTTCCTGCTATCACCCCTGCCTTATTGGTTGTTTACTTGCTTCTCTGACTGAGATTTACCGCGCGCCTGGTGCTCGGTATGAGGTTTTGGAAATGGTATGTACCAGTAGCAGCAGCAGCAGTGGTGTCGGAAATGCTAGCAGTGGTAGCAAAAACGATGCTTTAATGTCATTCTAAGTTGTTCGAGCAGAAGAAATGATGAAATTTTAATTTTTCCACAATTGCCGCTTAATAGGGCGTGAATGTGCATTAATTTAGATACCAGCATATCAAGCACACGAAGGCGCATGCACAAAAAATGGGTGCAAAATATTTTTATCATATCTAGCTCTTGACATTTTCTATGTGAATACGGTTGCTTTATTTCTTTTTTTTAACTATAGAAATTTGCATACAATTACAGTGATACTCAGAAGTATTTGGCATTGCAATTTTTTTTATGATATTAAAAAAGGTTTTCATGGTAAATTTTTCCCATTAATTTTCTATCAAAATAAAACTTATTCTGCAAAAAAAAAAATTAAAAGTCGAGATATCAAATTTTAAGAAATTGAAATTCAGAAAATCTTAATAAAAATGTTTAACTTTTTAATTTGATTTTTTACAGAAGAATTGGGGTATGTAACGGGTGATTTTTTAAGAGCTTGATAACTTTTTTTTAAAAAAAAACGCATAAAATTTGCAAAATCTCATCGGTTC
>NW_023458555.1:24804079-24806932 GCF_013731165.1 Rhagoletis pomonella | reverse complement strand
AAAGAAAGTATCTTGAGAAGAGTGAATTCTTAAAATGAAACAAAAGACAAAAAAAACGCTGCTAAGAAATTGCGCTTGCATGAAATGTCGAAAAGTGGAGCAAGAAAGTTGTTTGAAATATACTTTTGCAAGTGCAATTTTTTATTGCGCTTTTTATGGCGTGCGCAATGTGGCATGCCACACAGCGGTCGTTAGCGCCACATAGCAGTGCGGCCTGCGGCGGTCACCAACCAGCATCGATGACTCAAATTTCTTTTATCTCATCGCACAATTTTTCATTTCGTTTTCATTTCTAAGTTTTTATTTTCTTTGCTTCCTCTCCTTCTGTATTCATGCACTCTTTTTTTATTTTTGTTGCTTAGTAGCAGCCAATATATGTTACCTTCAATAGCTGTGAAAAGAAAACGTGCCAAAGTTGAAATGCAAGTTGCGGCAATACATATCTACTGAATTTTTCAATTTGGTGTAAAATATCTCTAAGTACATATGTATGTCTATACAACAAGTACGCAGGATGATACATAAATTTTCCTTTGCTGCGCTCAGCTGTTGAAAAATTAGGTAATGCGGTATTACTTCATTTGCCGCAGGCAACAAATGATTTATGCACTCAAACGCAGCTACTTAAGTTCAGACCATTAAAGCGACATCACCGCATTACGTGTCTATGTTTTATGTACGAGTATACATAGTTATTAGAGAACATACCTACATCAGTAAATATGTAATTTTTTAATGTTTTTGAAAGTCACGTTTCTGCCGACTTTGCAGTCTATTAATTTCATTGCGCGTAGTCGATGATTCTAGCAGAAAACATTTTTTGCGGTGAATATGAAGAAGCACATCTCCTTGATAGGCAATAAGATGTACATATGTAGTTGGAAAGCTGCAAATCATTTTGTTTTATAATTCATTTCAGCAGCTTTTCATAAATTAGGAAATCATTCAGGCCATTTGCAGATGCATGAATATACATTAGGGTGGACCTTAAAAAATCAAATGAGGAATTTTTTTTCAGTCTCACCCTTGGATTGGAGTTGATTAAGGCGTGTCGCAATGAGGTCCTAGGCAGATGCTCCATGGAGACTCAAAAAACTAAAAATATTTTTTCATTTATTACCCAAAATCGGTATGACTAAAGTCGTAGATTTCACATAAAGAGTTTGGTCTCGATTGGAGTCGGTTAAGACATTTTCATAGGGTAATCTAAATTTTGATCCCTGTGCGCCAAGCCTTAGCCGACTCCAATCGAGGCCAAAAATTATATGTGATATCTCGATATCGCCTACAGTAGCATCGACGTAGGAGTTGAGGCTTAGAAAATCTAATGTAAAATTTTTCTTTCTACATTTAAGAACCACCCTAATGTTCATATTTCTGTAGCACTACGCAAATTTGTTAGCTTTTCATCAGTCGCGTTGGCGTATGAATGACGCGTAATTTTCGTGAAGTTTTGAGTATCTACATAGGTATTTAACCCTCATCCAATAAACGCATTACAAGGAAAAGCGATAATAATTTTAAAATGAATTTGCATTATTTTATGAGTGAATTATTAAAGATTGTACGCATATTTGCTTTTGCATAATTTCGAACTTTACCAATATTTGAATATGCGCTTCTGAAGGTACATATTTAAAAAAGAGTTAAAAATTTAAAAAAATGTTGAAAGTTACATGACATTAAATAAATATATTAACGTAAAGATTGATTGATAGATGGATCCAACAAAGCATAGGTACCACTTATTTCAATTCGATTGTTGCTTCTATTGCAAAATAGGACACTGTTGCTTTCATTAAATGTTCGCTTAAAAAGAGCACGGATGAGTCTGTCAAATTAAGTTCTGGAAATTTCCCCAGATGCAAAAAAAATATATATCGCGCTCAGCAGCTTTACCGCTATGCCAATATTTGTTTATTATATTTATACTGTACGTGCGTTTGTGAGTTAACTCCTTCAAACAGCTAAACAGATTTTACGGAATTTTTTTCGATATATTTAAGTGTGGCCCTGGATGGTTTATATTCACAGTTCGACCCGTCAGGTGGCGCTAGGGTCGAGTTATTGTTAATAATATTATTTACGTTTCATTTTGATTCATGTTCGAGATTTTTTGGTGTTTTTGGCGGACTTATAAAAATATTTAATATTAAAATGTGGATAAATAAGTAATTGGGTGTTATTACTGGAAGTCTCTTGAATGTTGATTTCTGAAAATTCCAAACAGTTTCTAAAAATTTTTTTTTCCATAGATATGAAATACATACATGGAAAATTTTGAGTGCACTGAGCAATATTTTTGATTTCAAAATAAACAAAATGGGGATATTTTTTTCGGTATAGAACAATTATAAGAGGTGAGACAATTTTAATTCCGATTTTGGACCACCTTATTGTACAAACGGTGGCGAAAATGTTAATATGGAAGACACATTTTAGCAAATGTTGGCTATGTTGATGTGCTTAAACCCAAAAAACTCATGTTAGTCGATTCGAGTAGCACAGCTTATGTTTTGTGGTGAAGTTTCTAGAAAATGAATTTTTTTAAATTGAAACTGGTTTTTGTTATTTTTATGGCCTTTATAACAATTATAAGTTTTCACTGAAAACGGCCTCGAGCTCATAAAAATTGTTGAATTTAAATTGAAATTTCATTATTTAAACTACAACATAACCGAATTAATTTTGTTTTATTTCACTAAAAATGTATCAAGTTAATAATGTATCGGATATTTTTTGACGATTGATGCTTCAAACTTAAAAAAAAAATCAGTAGCAAATACATGTTAGTTGGTTCGACTAATAACACTGGACCACAAATTTCAACTTTTTCTCTTTACCAGAAACGCC
>NW_023458555.1:24798394-24803979 GCF_013731165.1 Rhagoletis pomonella | reverse complement strand
TACAGTTTTGAAGCCTCAGTTTGCGAAATTGAAATTCAATTATGGGTGCGTTTAGAAATGCATCAAACCAAAGCATCAGTCTCTTTTACTTCTATAATACAACTGATGGAAATGCCTTATTTACGCAATTACGTACATTTCCATCAATAATAGTTTAGAAATAAAAGCATCTGATGCTTTGGCTTGATGCATTTCTGAACACACCCTATGTCTGTATTTTTTACCAATGCAGGAAATTGGTCGATTAGCAGCAAAATTGATACATCAGTATCAGAAAGAACTCTACGTGGTGTAATAATTTCAAGATGTTTAATATCTTTTCGATTGAAAACGAATATTATTTTCATATGCTAAATGCAATGATTAAAGTTTTGCTACCTTTCCATATTTTTTCCAGCCACTTTAATATCGGTCACCGAGTAATTGGAATTAGCCAGAAACCGCGATATATTTTGAAGCGTGCTTTGACAGATGATTAGCCATGCCATTTTTGAAGACCAGTGGCAAGGCGAGTTGACACTTTTAGCAGGTGTTGCCAATCGGCCCTACACTCAGAAAAAGGTTTAGTTATAATAACCAAGATTTGGTTATAGTGACCAAGTGGCATAGTTGGATATGGCGAAATAAATATCTAGTTCACGAAAGTCTGCAATTTACTGAGCCTTCTAGTTGGGACAAATGTATATTTGTTAATAATTACAAAACGACTACCTTGAGTGGACAATAATGTTAGTTGAATAAATTCATTGTTGAGCAAATATAAACAATGCTTTGGTTGATACAAGTTTTCAATTAATTTTATGAACTTGCTGTAGACGTGAATCACCTAACCGTTTATTATTGGAAAAAAAGTTTCAGTTTGACACAAATAAAAATTTACTCGATGGTTGTTGTGTTTACTTCTTTTATTTGCATATATTAAGCATAAAAAATACAAACATATTTACATAAATAGTTACTAGTGTAAGTAATACATATGTATATGGTGGTAAGAATTTCCTAAAAAGAAACGATTAAACAGGAATAGTCGTGCGAAAACCCAGGTCAATATCTGCTGGAAGTGCTGGTTTAAGTATACTGCTTTGATTTTTCCTTGGCTAAATAGATACTTTCTAATTATAATTCACATGAATTATATATCCACTGAGAAACGCCGGTTGGCATCAAACTTTATATTTTTAAATAACTATACCCGCACCGAAACAACTCGCGGCGATGGCAAAACTGAAACTGAGACAAACAAGCCTGGGCATGTCATAGCACACACTTTTCTTTCTCTACCCAGCGCAGTGATCGACATGCCATAGCTTACTGAGCGCTCTGTAACCACACGCGTGTTTCACCCGTATACGAACAGCGGTAGCGGAGCAATGATTTCCACGCACACAGTCTCATTCATTGAATCGTTTTTATGCAATGCTTGGCATACTAGCGCATTCAAACGATTCAATAAGTGGGACTGTGTGCATTGCTTAGCTGGCGCTCTTCGTATATGAAACACACATGAGCTCAGAGAGCGCTGATCATTATTTAGGGGGTGCTCATAAGTATGAATATATTCCGCTCTCAAACCAAATCGATCAACTAAGATTTGGAAACTATGACTAATCCATGTGTTGAAAGAAAGCTTATCTGTATTAGCAGAGCTCAATTGCATCCTTTTATGAACCATACTTTAAGTTGAATGGAATTTGTAGAAATAGGCTTCAAAACAATATTTATTAGTATTTACCAAACCCTTCAACTAAATTAACGATTTGGTACAACCTAGATGAATATTAGAAGCTTTAATATATTTAGTTATAATTACCAACCCATGGTAATAGTTCCCATTCCTTGGTCACAGTTCCCAAATATTGTCAAAATTCGGGAACTAAATATTTTTAGTTGTCGAAACTAATCCTTTTTCTCAGTGCACCTTGGTGTAGGACCTTGCACCATCAGATCAGTAACATTTGTTCCGGTCAATGCAGAAAGTCCTTAAAGAAGTATGTTTCATTCAGTTGAAGTTAACAAAATTTGGCTCACTTATCTCTTGGTCTCCAAAGGCAAGAAGTTTTATTTGCGCGGAATCCATGTATTGCCAGAAAAGTGGGAAAATATCATAGCTGGCGATGGGCAATACTTACAATAAAATACATTGCACTACATACTTGCATATTGGACACTTTTTCATAGGCATTATGAATTATTTTTTTGATGTTGCATAAAGGTATATAGCTGAAACTTTTACATGCTAATTTCATCAGAAATATAAATTCGTATTAACTTGCCTTCTTTTGTAGTTAAGTTGCAATGTTGCTTCCAGTTCGATTTTTTAAAAAAAAATCTGCGTAGTAAATTCTTTACTAAGTAGACGTAAACTAATTAAAAATGTCATCACTTTAAGTAGAATTTTCCATTAGTTTTGGCGTGAAAATTCAGACAAAAATGGAGTTGGAAAAAGAAAATAACTTCAGTTGTAATAAAACGAAAAATTATACAACGACCCATGGCCAGACATTTGATGCCTTGTGCAGAAGAAGTTTACATGACAGCTTCAAAGTTCAAATAGTTTAACATATGTATATATTTTCTTCTGGTTTGCTTGTGTGCTCTTAAAGGATTTTGTATTTTAGATGATGGTACATATGTATGTGTTGTTGGCGAATTATTATAAATGGCATTTCAACTAAAAGTCATGAGGTGGGTTTTGTCGAAGGCTGAGGTACGCTCAGCCGACCCAGGGGCAATGGAGGGTCCAGTAACCCTCACTAAATAAAACGCAATAGTTAGTGTAATACGTAGAACACACTCACACACACGAGTTGAGATATGGACAGAGCGCCGGCAACCTTTCGTCCAGGCAGTGAGAGAGAGGGTGAGTAACAGCGGCTATGGGTCGGTAATGGTGACAGAAACAGCAGCTATGGATCGGTAATGACGAGAGTGACAGCACTTGGTTACGACGGTGAGCATAGCGGCAATGATAGCGACGCTGGGTGACTGTCTTTGGTTCCGGAGGCGGTAACGATGGGGCGGTCCCAATACTGAAGGCGGCGGCAGCGGCCCTAGCTTATGGTGATGGAGGGAGCAGTGCTCCTGTATCGTAGCGACCACTGCAATCGGCTGACGAAAGGGGCGCGATGATGGCTTCGGCCCAGGGAGATAACGACGGCGGCGGTCCTAAGAACGACGGCGGTGGCAGCGGCCTTAGCTTGTGGTGACGGAGGGAGCAGCGCTCATGGACTCCGCCGATTTATCGGGGGCGGCTGGCGGGAAGAAAAGTGAGGAGTTGGCCTAGGGGCGACGTCCCACAATGACGTTGACTTGTAGCGGCCTGTAATGAAGAGACTACGGAGACTAATAGCGGATGAGCATTGTAGAGAACCGTATACCCATCGTCGCACAAGTCGGTTGCGAAGAAAGAAGAGCTGAAAAAGTTTTAAAATCTTTGCGCAAGTGCCCAACGAACTTCCCACGTGTGTTCGGGCGTATACCTTCTTTTTTAATGCACTTCACACCTTGTTTTGTACATATTCTATTTTTAGCGCATGCTTGTGTGTGCGTACACGAATGACTGGCGTATGTGGGTAAGCATTTCGTATGTTCACACGATTGGCATACATAGGTTCATGCGTATGCTTGTTTATACGTACGTATGTATATTTTCGGCGTAGGGTAGGGTGGGTTGTGGGCACATTATTGTGAATGCTACGTTACAAAGTTGACAACTGCAGTTTGCAAAATTTCGCCAACAACTTCCACCAAGCAATAAAATGTTTAAAGCACGATTTTAAACTTCTTAAGTAATAAAAAAGCATATAAAATTATTTAAAGAAAAAGGCGCATTTTTCCTTTCTTATTTGAGTTAAACTGACGAATAAGCAGCTCAACTCTGAGGAAACTGCCATAAAACATCAACTTTGGAAGTTTAAGTACATGCGAATGTGTCTTAGGCAAAACTTCCGCATGCTAATGCAGACAAAAGCCAATAAAATAAACGCATAAAAAAACATTTTAAAATAAATTTACTTAAAAAAGTAAATACAAAATTCCGAATTAAAAAGCTTATGTAAAAACTTAATTTAATTTTAGTACGTGGCCCTACTCGAAGAGAGTAGTGCGTGGCGTATGAGTAATTTCTTCTTAAAACAAAATAACCTCGTCTAGAAAAACGGTATACAGAACCGTAATCTATGAACGAAAATTATGTTTATGAGTCTGGGCGTTTTTTTGTGTCATTTTAGCGCCATTTTAATCATTTTGTGTCATTTTAGAGATATATTTCATTAGAAAGGTATTTTTGATTCAGATGTGTAGAGAGTTACTAAAATATCAAATTAGTTTATTATAAAGCGAAAAAATCAATTCAAATGTGACATTGCAAATGCGATCCATGCACATGGTTGGGGCGGAAATGCCTCCTAAATGTATGCTTTAATATTGATACTGAATTAAAGAAACATTGGTTTAGGCATAAGATTTAAAATTGAAATTTTAAATTAAGATTAATTCATGAAGTAGGGTAAAGCTTAATATTTATGTAAAAAGATGAAGAAAAGGATAAAGGCAAAGACTAAAATAAAAGTAAAGAAACTTAAAGATAGACAAAGAGAAAGGTAATTTTAAATACTCAATGCAATGACAAAGTGGAGTGAGTATGTAGATGAAGAAGAGGATGAAGATAAAGATCAGGAGAAAGGTAAAGGAAAGGATAAATATAAATATGAAAAGATAAATATAAAGATATAGATCAAGAGAAAGATTAACATGAAGATAAAAAAATGATAAAGAAAAAATAGAGATAAAGAAAATAATAGAGATAAAGAAAAATATAATGCTGACAAATTAGGTATGTTATGTTATGGTATATTATGTTATTCTATATCATGTTATGTTACGTTATATTATGTTTTGCTATGTTATGTTACGTTATCTTATGTTATGTTCTGTTATGCTATATTACGTTGTGGTAAGTTATGTTATGGTACTTTATATGATGTTATTTAATTTTATGTTACGTTATGTGATGTTATGTTAACCTATGTTAAGTTATGTTAAGTCATGCATTGTTATTTATTTATTTATTTATTTATTTAACGTCTTAAATTAAATTAAATATAAATATGAAAAGATAAATATAAAGATATAGATCAAGAGAAAGATAAACATAAAGATAAAGAAAAGTAGAGATAAAGAAAATCATAGAGATAAAGAAAAGTATAATACTGAAAAATGAGGTATGTTATTTTATGGTATACTATGTTATGCTATATCATTCTATGTTATCTTATGTTATGTTATGCAATGTTATGTTACATTATCTTATGTTATGTTATGCAATGTTATGTTACATTATCTTATGTTATGTTCTGTTATGCTATATTATGCTATATTACGTTATGGTAAGTTATGTTATGGTACTTTTTATTACGTTACTTAATTTCATGTTACGTTATGTGATGTTATTTTATGCATTGTTAGGTTATCCTATGTTAAGTTATCTTATATTATGTTATGTCATGTTATGTCATGCTATGTTATTTATTTATTTAGTTATTTATTTATTTATTTATTTATTTATTTATTTATTTATTTATTTA
>NW_023458555.1:24796598-24798294 GCF_013731165.1 Rhagoletis pomonella | reverse complement strand
TTATTTATTTATTTATTTATTTATTTATTTATTTATTTATTTATTTAATGTCCTAAAACAAATACGAAGAGCACATTTAAGAAGTTCATGCTTAACAACAATAGCTAGTATGAATAATTAAAAAAAATAAAAAAATATGCAGCTAGTACAATGGAAATTATGTAGACACTAACAAAAGAAATATTTTAATTGTTAATTGAAATTCACAAATTTCTACTAAAATAAATAATAATACAATGCAATAATATTAAAACATGTGTGATGTATTAATTTGAGTTATTACATAGAAAATAGCGAAATCCGCCTTACAAAAGCAAGCATAGCAAATGAATTAGGGTCAGCATAGTTTAAATGCGTAATAAAGTTGAACCTAAATCGAAGAAAACTCCTATATATTGGGCCTCATGCATAAAAAGTGAGCTTAAGCTCCGACTCGATTTTCAGTACAAATTCTTGAGCTTGAGCTCACCCCTTCAGTGCAAAAATTGAGTCTGAGCTTAAGCTCACTTTTTATGCATAAGGCCCATTGTTTAACGCAGTTCAACTCAACTCACCATAGCTCATTTCAAATCGCCTCACATCAACTCTTCTTAGTTCACCTCAACTCATCTAAACTCACCTCACCCTAAGTCCATTTGATGTCAACTTTAGTGATTGAATTTCAACCGGCGGGCGAACACTAGTAACGGTAATTTAGAGTATGGGCATTGCACTGCCTAAATATGATCACATATGTGTATCACGGTAACCGTTCCATGAATTTGTATTATACTCGGCACATTTATTTTACTTGACACATAAAAGTAAGAAATCGGACTAAAATTACTTTCAATCGATATTGCAAAATATAAGTACGCTAATTTACCCAAAGTTGATACTCACAAAAATGTCTTAAAAATAATTAAGATTATCGAGGAATTTTGGAAAACAGCGCTCTAAGCGCATCTTCCGTCTATTACAAAATTATCAATTTGGTTCTTCGTTCTTTAATCAGGAGACACCCAAGTGGCTTTACGGATGATTCGATGCTGGTGTCTGGTATTACTAACCACCATGTTGCGTACCGCGGCGAAGTCGATCAGCGTCTCTCTGTTGTCGGAGGTGTTTTCGTTAAGGCTGAATTTTCCAACTGTTGGACAAAATATGGCTTCTTTGCTCACCCTGGTATTAAATTCGCCATGTATGATTTTAACATAGTGACAGGGGCAACGCTCATATGCTTCTCCTAGGCGCTCATAGAAACGCTCCTTTTTCTTATCGTCCTTCTGTTTCGTTGAGGCGTGCGCACATATTAGGCTGACGTTTATAAATTTAGCTTTTATTCGGATTTCGGTGGCAATTCATTCACTGATAGGGGTGAACCTGAAGACCAGTTGTCGGAGTCTCCACTCAGCCACAAATCCCACACTAAATTTTTACGACGTTTCCCTCCATTGCATATCCTGTACTGCAGTGAGGTCAGCCTTGTGCTGTACAGCCTTGGTGCTGTTAGCTGTTTTACCCATATCGTGAAATTCGAAACGTTTTCGCTCCAAGATTACATATCTCATATGTTACCATAGATGTCATTGTGCTGGACCAATTAAAAGATTTTGCTCAACATTTTTGTTGTCTTATTTTGCGTTATATTGCACTTGACAAATTTAAAAACTATTGAAATAACTTATTAAGAAAAACAGGAAATAACTACTTACAC
>NW_023458555.1:24782974-24796498 GCF_013731165.1 Rhagoletis pomonella | reverse complement strand
TTTTTTTAGAAGTGTCTAGTTTATCGATTTAACGATTTGTAACGAGATATATACATTTTTGAGTTATGAATCTATCCAAGTTTATGAAAACTAGTTTAATTATCGGATTTTAGTGCTATTGCAATTCATAGAATTATCGATATGTATCAAAGTATGGAAACTGAGCGACAAAATATAATGTATTGGGTCACTTCCAAATGCTGCCAAAACCCAACAAAGACCTTCAAAGACTTATAAAATTGTAGCCACGTTTTAGTTTCAAATCAGTAGAGTTGAATGACGCGCTAAGTTAGAAAACCTCTTCAAGGGTCTTAAAAAACTAGAAGAACGGTCGAGTGTCGACAATAACTGGCACTCCTAAATAGTATCAATGAGGATTATTTTCACCTTTTGCGCCGAGAGTTAATATCTGTGTATCTTTCTGTGGCCTTTAAGGCGACTACCGTAGCAGTATATTTTGCGACTCCTTGCAACATCACTGAGTAGATGCTGGTTTTTAACCTTCGTTCCTACAGAATTCCAAAATAAAATATCTAATTATACAAGCTTTTTTCTAATAGCAGTCGTCCTTGATAAGGCAGCACCCATTTAACAGTCAAAGTTACACACTTCCAACTTCACCTACATACATGCACGCACACAAACATCTTAATCATATTTCGAAATAAAACTATATTAAGAATAAATAAAGCTCATGCATTATTTTTATTTACATAAGTTCAAATTTAGACGTACCTATTATATTAACTCTCATCTAACATTCGTTGAAATAAATTGACTTCAATTTAGGCATTTATAAGAAAATAAAATATTGGAATTTACGAGGAAAGGCATACTTAATAAATAGTGCCACAACCACACTATTTGTATGTAGTTCTGTATGTTTATACTACGTACTGATGCATAGGAATCGTAGCACGTATAGTGAAAGACACAAATACATACCTACTTACATAAAGAGCTATGTATGTATGTTTGTAAGTACATGTACACCTTTATGTCGAAAGAAAAATAATTTCTTGACAACTTATTTGTCTAAACAACCCAACACGCTGTGTCAATACATGACTTACACCGAGTAGGTACTTCCGGCGAGCGGCTATGCTTAGACGCCATTTTTTTATTTTTTTCTTCTCTCCCCCAGTAAATGAGTAAAACCTTATGTATATGTATAAGAAATTAAATGTGAGTTGACTGAAGGGCAAGTTTGGAAAAACTTGGAAGCGTACGGATATATGTATGTACATATATAGCACGCGTGTTATAAATTACGTTTAATGAAAGGCACTTTATCGTGTTGTGGAAAATCGTAAACCATGTGCAAAATGATGTGCAAAAAAGCTGCCAAACTATATATGAAAAAACTGGGTAGGAAGAGAAGTTAGAAGAAGAGAAAGAACTTAAGCTCGTGTGGTACCCTATTTTTTTAACCAACAGTCTGATTTTGTCAAGTTTCAAATTAACTTCAAGTTTTGTTCATTGGTATTTTTCCTGAAATAAGCTAAGACAAGAAGATATGTTTTTTTTTTTTGAAAATTTTATCTGTCAAAAGCTGTTCAATATTCCCGCTATGAATGGCAGAGACTTTGATATTTCGGTTGATCCCTAAGCTAAAGTTATTACGGCTGTGGTATACTCGTAATTGTTTTTAGTATATAAGTATATATATAACTAGATCGCTCTCACCCGCTTCGCTGAGTGTATGAAATTTCTACGTGCGACAATAAGTGTAATTTATTTTAATTAAAATATGTGAAAATCAGGAGACTTTATATTTTTTAAATATCTTCAAAATATTTTAAAACGAAAACTATCTTGAGCCACTCTGTAGTGTACAAATGAAACCGTTTCAAAATCATTTCGATTGGTACCCATATTGTAATAATTCATTGAAATTATTGAAAATTTTGAATTTTATTTTTTGAACCGTTAGTTCTTATAATAGCAAGTTGGATTTAATTTTAAAACATGTGGAGTCCCTGCTATACATATGTTGCCTAGAAATAAAGCCTTTTCACAAATCTTCGGATTAAAACTTAGATTGTAATAACTCATTAAACTTATAATATAATTGTATTTTAATTTATATTTAAAACAGGTGGCAACCTTCTACAAAAACCTCAGAAAACTCTACAAGTTCAAGCTGAACATTTCTAATTTAAACTCTATTGGCAACCCGCTTCGAAATATTTTCCTACTAAAACCCGATTAAATCCCTCTTGTCTGACGTTCATATTGTGATACATATTCCAATTATCAAATTCCTTTAATTCAAGAAGAATTTGATTTTTCAAACAGGTGGTAACCCTCCTACATGCAGTTTAGAACTAAAACCCTTATTGAAACCCTTTCGATTGATACTCATATTGTAGTAATTCATTTAACTTACATAAATTTAATTTTTAAACGGGTAGCAATGCTTGTACAACACCCCAGTAATATTCTAAACGTTTAATCTGAAGGTCTTACATTTGACACCCATATATTAATTTTTCAAGTAGCTTGCGAATAATTAATTTAAATTTGGCTTTTCGAACAGGTGGCAGCCCTTTCCAAAATACTTTCAAACTACAACTTTTTTAAGCCTCTTCTCATCCATTTTTTAATATAATTTTCAAATAAATAATTCCCTTAATTCAAGCCGAATTATATTTTTTAAACAGGTGGCAGCCCTCCTCCATGAGTATGAAATTCATTTTATATACATACGTACATACATGTATCTATACCCAGTTCATGTACTCTATCAAAAATATTTTCTGAGATATATGTATATCATATATATGGCATGAAAATTTCGTTTTATGGCAGGTGCCACGCCCCCTCGTATAATCGATATTAAATCTATACTATAATTTAAGTTGGGCTAAATGGCACCACTGTCCATAATTTAATAGGAATCGGTTGAATAATTAAAGCGTGAAAGCGTAACAAATAAGCAAACTCACTTTCGGATTTATAATATTAGTAAGGATAGTAAGGATTCTCTCCGCAAAGTGGTATTTATTTCGGTAACAAATTAAACATGGTGATGACATTGGAGCCTACCGAGCAGTGCGCGTGGCATGACCTTTCGCTAGCAATTATCTTGTGCAAAATTGGCGATTACTAATCTCCAGCGAATTGCCTAACAATCGGTTATGCAGCGAATAGTTAGGTTATGGTCGTCTCTTTTCACCAGTGGAACTGAACGATAATGCATTTGCATACATATTTCTACCAATTTGATGTTCCACAGCCAAGTGATAGTCAAGATCGGACAATAACTACGCCTACCTCCTATATAACGGTAATTTCCAAAAATACGAAAACTACGACATTTTAGTAACTACAGACACTTATTAGCTCAAAAATGATTTTTACGATGATTTATAGACGAAAAGTAAAAATATTTTAAATATTTTGAGAATATTAATCTTTATATTATAATCCTTCACATTTATGCCGAAATATGTGCGCTGGTTATAATAAAGAGAGAGTAAAGAACAAAAAAAAAAAAAACATCTGATAAAAGCTAACGAAAGTCACGTGCTTCAAGTAGGCAATGCCGAAATTCGTTCACCATTGGCGCTACCTGCCAATCAAGCAGATATTCGCCTATGCTTTTAGCAACAACAACAACAATGAAAAACAAATATCTACCAACACAGGATACACAGGAAGCAGCTATAATTTACTGGCTTCAATAACTTAACGATATCCTTCCAATACAACCCCAGCCAAAAACGCTATCGAACAGGCAGTAGAAAACACAAATGTACACACGCCAAATACCTTAGCACGTATTTAGTTATCAAAATTGTGTAAAAAATAGCACTGAAGAAAAATAGATGCCGGAAAAGCCAGACAAACAGGAGACATTAACCCGGAAAGCATGCGTGGCATGGGGAAGCGAAAAATTCTGAGACAACAAAAAATATGCAAAGACTTTATAGCTAGGGAGAAAATATACATTTATTAGTAATAGCGCATTTATTCTGAAGATATATGTATGTATATGTACCTACATACATACATACATATGAACGTACGTCATATGCACAAAAGGTTGTTATGGTAAACTGATATCTTTTGTTGTGTGGGCGGTGTGTTGCTCACATGCGTCGTTTCCCTTTTGACTATAATTTCTGACATTTTGAAAATTAATGATAGCGAAAATGATTTAACTGCTTCGCATTTAACAGCACTGACTTGTGTGCTTCGCCCTTTGTGTGCATTTTTATCTTGGATGTACTTTTAGCCTTTGGCGCTAAACATATTTAGCATCACGTTGATAAATAATATGCTTACATGAGTACATGCATACAAATACAAAATACATAAATTGCTATATATGTTGATGACAGAAATATAATTGTACACCCATTCGTTTTCAGCTTGCGTGGTGAACTGTGGCTTAGAAAAGGCCAAAAAGCAAACCCACGCGTTGAATAATATATTACTGTACTTGTAGTTGTTTGTGATTTCACGCATTCACATCCAATCTTTAAATTAAAAATTCACAAATTTGAAACAGAAACCAGAGTAGCCGTGACGCAAAAAGCTTGCTTTAGGTTGATCATACTTATTGTTCCCTGCGTCTTAAGGACACAATAGGGGCATCGGTTTTCTTCACATAAACTGTCGCACGTTCGCACCCCCAATAGCAGCGGCCTTTTGAGTGTCATCATTATATTTCGAGTGACACCAGACTAAATACATCTTAACCGATTTGAATCTAAGCACTATCCGCGACCAACTCGAATATATCGGTATTATAATCAAATATAAAAGCAGAAATATGTGATATTTAAAGTAACTTTTTAGTAAAAATTTGTGTCACTAAAAAAATAAATTACTATTTTATGGTTTTGAAAAAATGTTTTTTTTTTAAATCACGCAATAACCACGCCCGAAACATAATGCCTGGGGTCACCCCTACTTGGATCTCTAGGTTTATTCTAAGGGCCCGGCGGATTTCCATCTTCATTTTCTTCGCTTTTTTTCAATTGTAAATGAATTGCTCTGCGCATTAGTTTTTGAATTCAACTGTGTGTTCGCTTTAGTCACTGTTTTCATATTTTCGTATTCATCTTCGTAATGTATCCATATTAGTATTCGCCTTCGCATTCTTCTTCGTATGCAGCTTTAATTTCGAGGTATTCGTCTTCGAATTCATCATCGTATTCATTTTTTCTTTGTATTCGGATTCCCTTCATATCAGCATTTATTTTTGTATATGTGTTCGCATTCCCCTCGTATTTGTAATCGTCTTTGGATTCTAATTCAAATTCATCTCTGAATTCGTCTTTAAGTTCGTCTTCTATTAGTCAAGTAATTGGTATTTCACCTCGTCTTTTTGGTATTTCTTTCACAATCGTGTTTGGCTTCGTATTCGTTTTCGTAGTCGAATTTTTGTGCGTATTTGTCTTCGTTGTGATTTCTTCGTATTCGTATTGGCCCTCTTATTCGTCTTTTACTCGTCTTTGCTTTTTTAATCGTATTCATCATCACATTTGCCTTCCTACTCGTGCTCGTATCCGTCTTCATATTGTTGAAAGTGTTTTAAATGTCGTATTGGTCCTTGAATTCGTCATCAATTGCTGTTGTTGTTGTTGTAGCAGCATACAAGTTCCCCACAGAGTTTTTGGGGAGTGTTGTTAGAGTGAACGTCCTTGGTCAGATATAAATCTGGGTCGTTCCGGTTACGTAGACCCGACTCTCGTGGGAACGTCATCGATTGCTCTTCGTATTCACTTTCGTTTCATCCTAGTGCTAAAAAACAGTAATAGTAAGCAAATACAACTCAAATTGAGGACACTGCAATAACAACTACACACAAATATAAAAATTTTGACGCGGAGATTGCAACCTTAATTTTCAAAAAATTTTAAAACCATAAAAATCCTCGGCATCTACAGGCAAATATCTTTCTAAAGATTTTTTATCTTTAAAAATCGGTCCAGTAGAATCTCCAAATCAATGTGTGAAAGATGCCAGCGATAGATAAAAATATATAAAGATATACATTCATACGTACATATTTACCTACTCTAGTAAAAAAATATACGTATATTTCACCCGCCCTGCACCAAATTATGAATTCCTTCTAAAGCCTGATTATGGCGGCGCATATTAATTTCACCAGAAAATGAGAAAAAATATGACAATTTTACCAGCATCAGGTGTACGCGAGTAATAACTTAACGCATTTGGTTTCTGCTTCACCTTGACGCTGAAAATTCGATTTTCCACAACCGCTACACGCAGCCATGCAGCCATACAGCCATACTTTTATATTCATCGATACAAGCATTACGAGTTGAGTCGCGATTGTCAACAACGTCGTCTGCCACGGCGGTTTTTTCCCAATGCAATTTACTTAAGCAGTTTTACGCTCGAACACCACGTAACCTTGTTAAACGATAATACATCGAAATTGCAAAAGCCACAAATCCTAACGACAAATTGCATATTTCCAGGCGAATGCGATTACAGGTTGAGTAACGAGACCGACGACAACAAGACTTGAAAAAAAGTTTGTAAAAAGAAAATACATATCTAAGAAGCTAACCGAAGTCGCTACGTAAGTATGAATGGAAGTGTATGTGAGTTTAGCAGCATATAAGCCACAGGCAAATCTGGCGAGACTGCTTGTATTTTTGTAGATATGAAATTACATACACTACATTTATGCTACATATGTACACATATCCCTGTACTATGTACTTACGTTTGCATGCAGAATATTGAAATTACATATATTGAGGAATAAGCAATTGTATAGAGAAAAAAATGCATGTATCTAAACCCGTGCACGCGAAACCAGCAATATTGTAACGATATGAGCTTAAAGCAGTCAGGTGAGCTGAATCGATACATAGGCGCACCTCAATATAAGTACAATATATATCTACATAACTACGTATGTAAAGGGAATTTTATCGATGGCATTGTGTGCAAGCAACAAAAGTCCGTTTGCACATCTGGCAGGAATTCAAATGTGTTAAGACTGGAAATACCACTCAAGGGCACATTGTTGCCGTTAACAATAAGTACAATACTACTGAAGGCTTACAATAGATACTCTGGGCTAAGCTAAGAAAGCAAGCTAACTTAAGGCATAAGCTTGTGGGCAAATATGCGGATAAAAGTGTAAGTGAAAAGGAGGAGTTCGCACAATTTTAGAAAACTGATACTGGAAAAGTACTCCTGAGACAGAAGATGCAAAAAGTCAGGGTTCTTTGAAATCCGACCATAAAATTGAACACCGATTATATAGTAATAGCTTAGGAAATTAGCAAAATTTAAAACTTAAGCTGAGAAAAATATTTATTGACTCTCAAGTAAGTAGTAATTATTTTAAGAGAAATTAAGCGGATAAGTGCTCGTTAGCGAAGGGACAGTTACAAGAAAATGGTGCCGAACGAATGATGGACATAGAAATAAAGGGATATCTGGATTACTAATTTGATTAGTGTTCGTCCAGCGGTTGAAAGTCAACCACTAAAATTAAGAGGAGTCGAATGGAGTTAAGGTGGGTTTGAGCTGAGATGATTTGAGTTGTGTTAAGGGGGAAGTGAATTGAGTGCAGGTGAGGTGAGCTTAGATAAGATAAGGTGAGATGAAATATGTTGAGGTGATTTAGGGTGAGTTGAGGTGAAATCAAATTCGTTTTGGTAAGAGATGAGCTGAATTTAGTTGAGATGAAATGAGGAGTATTGGGTGAGGTGAGTTGAAGTGAATGCTGGTGAACTGAGGGGAGTGGATGTGAGTGAGGTAGCTAAAGATAACATATGAACCATAGCATAACACAACATACTACCACATAACACGACATGCCACAACTTAACATTCTTTAGCATAACATAAATAAAAGTAACATAGCATAACATAACATAACCTACTGTAACATAGCATAACATAAATTAACGCAATATAGCATAACATAACATAACATACTATAACATAACACAACACAACACAATTTCTCATCCTTGGGTTTTATCTTTCTCCTTGTCTCCATCCTTAACTCTATCACTTTTTATTATTTATCTTTTCATCTTTATCTTTTTCTTTTGCTTAAGTATTCTCCTGTTCTTTATCTTTACTCTTTACTTCATCTACATATATCCCCTCATCCTGGTCACTATATTAAGTATTTTAATTTACCTTCTTTACTTTCATTTTAATCCTTGCCTTTATCCGTTTCTTCTTTTACATACTTAACTTTACATCCTTTTTTGTATGGCAGCCAAAAATACGTGAGCGCAATTAGCTTAAGATGCTTTAAACTACTTATCAACAAATTTCTATTAGAAAATAAAGTAGAAATCTAGTTCCAGTAAGGCCGAATATGAAAATTTGCCCGAAACTTCTAAAGACACTTAAGAAATGGAATGGCGACTCAGGTGACGCGTTAGGTGCAGAAGAACGGAGCCAACGCAGCCGTGGGAATAGCAATATTGCGGCTTAAAATCAATAATGTCCTGGATATGGCGAAACCGGGCTCGGCTGTTCAAAGCTGGCAGTACAACGCAGGTTTGTTCAACTCTTTTTTTGTTTAAGCTACAGCGTTTTTTCGATCGCAGTGCATACGCTGGTATGACACTCGCTTTCGTTCCGGGACAACTGACGTTCGGGACGTTCGCTATAATTGATTTTTCTTTTGTAGATAACAGTAGGCTATAAAATCGTATATACATATATATATATATACAGTCATCGTGAAAAAAATGCATACCCTGACGTTTTGATGATTTTATTAACTTATGATTTCCATGCCAAATTTTTCTTATATTTTTATAAAAATATGGTCTTTCGGCAGAAAAAACCACAATAACAAATTTTTTTAATTTCATACAGAACTGGAAAATGCAAGAAATACCAAGAAATTTGCATCGAAATTTAAAAATTTTCAATTAATTATTTGTAGAAAAATGTTCAGTATGCAGTTTTGTAGCCCATTACATTTTAATACTATAAAGTACACGTTTAAAGTTGCCCAAAATTACCCTTGATTTTTGAGATTTTTTTCCAAGGGTGTTGTACATTTTCTTCCATATAATAATATATTTCATGTTCATGCGTTATATGGAATAAAATTCTTGCAATTATAAAAAAAATTCTCTAAAATTGGCGGTAATTTTTAGCAACTTGAAACATGCACTCTATTACTAATAAGTATATATAAAAATAAAGTAAGTGCGCCTGGGCCACACTGTAGAAGTGAAACTTTCGTTACTTATCTATCTATACATACACACATCTGCTTTTGCTTAAGGTTATATTTTTCGCTTTTTTTCTATCAACGTAGATCCCTACCTCTACCACTGTTCGTTTTAATAACGTTCATGTTATTCTGGTTTTCCATTATCTTCATTTTTATCTTTATACTCTATCGATAACAAAATCGATTATAACGTCCATCAAAATACCGATAACAAAATCGATGACAAATTCGATAAAAATTTCAATAGCAACATCGATAATACCATTGGTAGCTAAATCGATTAGAAAATCTATAAAAATATCGATAAACATCGATAACAAAATCGATAAATATCGATAACAAAATCGGATAAATATCGATAGTAAAATCGATAACAAAATTGATAAATATCGCTAACAAAGTCGATAAATATCGATAACAAAATCGACAAATATCGATAACAAAATCGATAAATATCGACAAAAAATCGACGACTATCAATAACAAAATCGGTAAATATCGGTAACAAAATCGATAACAAAATCGATAAATATGGATAACAAAACCGATAGAAATATCGATTATTTTATCGATAAGTTTCGAGAATCCCGAAAATCTCTAAGATCCCAAAATAGTTCCCAGATTGAGTCTCTGTGTCTATCTCTATATCCTTTCGTCTTTAATTACCTATATTTTGATCTTTCTTCCCCTATCTTGTTCTTTGCTTTTATCGGTATCCTCATCCTCCTCTTTGTCTTTACTTTTATGTTCATCACTTTTTGCATCTACATATTCCCCTTCACATTTGCCCTTATATATATAAGTAAAGTATTTAAATTTACCTTCGTCTTCATTTTTGCCTTTATCTTTACGCATCTTTGTTTTTGTTTTTATTTTTACCTTTGCCTTTATCCTTTTCTTCATTTATGTACGTAGTCACCTTTACTTTCATTCTTGTATTGGTCTTTTTCTGAGTGTTACTCTTTAACCTTTTATTAGCAAATTTTTGTTAAATTAATACCATATGCATACACGCAAGAAGCACTTGTTTCAGCCCCAACCATTTCCATTGCACCATTTCCGTTGCACCATTTCCGTTGCATCATTTCCGTTGCATCATTTCCGTTGCATACACACAAGAAGTACTTGTTTCAGTCCCAACCATTTCTGTTGCACCATTTCCGTTGCATCACATCCCTTGCATAATTTCTGTTGCATCATTTCCGTGTGGAATTTCCGCTGAATTTGCCAATTTACTCTCAACCAACCAACCGCCGCTAAAGAAGTTTCACTTCAATAAAGAATTTTAAAAGCTACTACAGTTTTTATATTATCAGACAATTTTTAAGTTTTGGTGTAAAAGGAATGAGATTATCTTCAACAGCTAATAAATAAAGTAACTTTTAGTAAAAGCCTGCATAAAAAAATAATATATGCATATATACATATTTAAAGAATTTCGTGAATTATTAAAATTCTCCAAGACTTTGGAGAAAATCCATCATCGCATTTTTGAGAAATTCCATTCCGAACTTCAATCGCTATCCCAAAACCGGGCAAAAGTAACATAAGGTAATCTTTTATCCAGGCAACGAGACCTGAGCGTGCAGTATTACAGCGAAACCGCAGTAATCTAGTTTTACCTATGGCAAAGTGATCGTGTATCTGTGCAAGAGTTTGGCAATGAAGTTATTTGACGATTCAGTCTAACTTAGGTACAACGGGACGTATGAGTGATGTGCAGGCAATGCATGCGAAAGATGGTTACATATGTATGTATATATGCACATATGAACATGCCTACGTAAATTTGGAATTTTGTGAGCAGTCAATCACACCGCGTGGAACGTTGAAATGCTATGAATAGGAATGCAGAGGCACATATCTATGCATACATGTGTATTTACAAAAATATGTATGTACCTAGATATTACAGTGCCTTCGTCTTGAGTACTACTGCAGGAGCAAACTGTTGTCGCTATGCTATGCTGCCCCTTAAAATGTGTGTGTATGCGCTGTTAAAATTCAGGCGTGCATATGGCATCCAATGCATCCATATGTTTGTACATATTTTCCTGGAAGTTGCAGTGTCCCCATCTTAAGTAGCACTACTACAGCGATGAATTGTTAAATGTTACGTTATTGACATGCTGTCATGGCTACATATGCTGCCCCAGGATTGTGTGTGTGTGTGTTGTTGTTGAGTTTCAGACGTGCGCAGGGCATCCAATGCATCAAGCTACAATAAACTCTATATTGCGGCAAACGTATTGACTTACGCCGCCAAGATATATAAATATTCGTGCCTTTTCGCCGCTCAGTCGGCTGCTAGAAGGCATGCATACCTTAAGCTGCTCACCTTAGAATTTTCACCCGTTATGCATAGCATACATTTCTTGAACCAGAAATACTGTATGTGAGCAATTTCAACGGCAGCCGCTGTACCTACTTATAGCATTGGTTGACAATCCGTTAGGTATGTATTAGTATGAGGAAAAGCTCAAGGGAAGGTAAGGGATTAAGTAAATGCATACGTGTTTCACAATGGTATATGAATAAACATTTTGGGGGGGTTTAACTTTCGCACTTGTATGCACATAGTTATGAACTTCTGTTTTGCTGAGAGAAATCACAACTGAAATACTGAACGCACCGTTTATAAGCTATAAGAAGTGGGGGGTAGGAGGCAAAAAATGCATTTAATATTCATACCAGGGTCGGTTCTAAATTGTCTACAGGAAAAAATATGAAAAAAATATGAAAAAAATGTTTCGCAGTCCCATAGATGTAGCTTGAATAACTTTTGATTTTAAAATTGTTGATCATAATCTAAGTGCAGACTTAGGTATTTGTAATTGGGGCAAAGATCTTACCCTAGCCTCGCTTACTGTATTGTGCCGTGTATTTTCGATTGAAGGGTCTTGATGATCGATCATTCTCGAACCGTAGGTATATTCAGTTTGCTCTGGACGAAGATCATTCTAAAAGTATACCATTTAGAAATTTTAGGAGAACAAATTAGGCCTATGTATATAGCTAAAAACTGCGGGAACTACTACCAGAAGCCCCCTCCCCCCGCGGAGCTTAACTACCGAAAACTTTATTGATGATTTAGTGGAAAAGTTGAAATCGGCCTGTAAGAGTGTCATCTAAAGCTCAGGCCCTTGGGCAAAGGCCGACCTAAATGGTTGACAATGGAATTCTCGGAACGCAGGGCGTCGAGCAGGTGCCTTTTCAGCAAATTTTTTATCGACCATCAATTAAATAAATTGCTACTGTTTGTTGAGAAACTAAAATAATAGATAAAGAAACCTTACACAAACTAATAAACGATTTCACTACGCTTGAAAAAGTAATTATTTCGAGGTAGATTAGCTTAAAAGAAAAAAACAATATAATGAATTATTTTTGTTTGTTTGCATATTCTCGCATTATTTGATTGAAGAAATTTGAAATTTTCCACTACGTGTTTAAGTCTAATAATCCTATTTTTTTCTAAATAATAAGATTGCATTTGCAAATTCCACAACACATCTAATGCATGCATGAAATACAAATACAAATGTACATATTTATATGTACCTAAAACGCTGCGAATATTTATTTGTATTTACATATGTATGTTTATGCCTCACTGATAACAAAAATTTCTACGCTGTAAAACATGTAATTATGTACGTACACATGCATGGATTTATTATTATTGTTAAAATTCTGTTGTAGTATTTCTCTGCCCGCATAGTTTTGAAATTGGAAAATTATAGTTTCATAGAAGTGAAACCATAATTTCAGTTGAGTGCAATTTGCTTGCGTTGTTGTTTCTTTTTTTTTCATTCTTTTTTTATGGAAAACAATTCGCATAAATTCTAACATGTGGCATGCAACCGCATTGTTGATTGGTAACCATATGATGCACCAGTCAGAGAGCTGAGAAGCAACGGTCTTGTCCCCTCTGTACTCACATATATATTTGCATATGTATATATCTACTTATTTATACGAATAATTTTTATATGTGCCATAAATATGAAACTCGAGTGAAATGTAAATAAAGCGTAATGTAAGTAAGCGCTCGCATGTGAGGGGGAAGTAGATAGTGATGCATAGATGCGCTAAGAATATATAAATGAAAGTTGTTGTTGGCAACGTAGTGCAAAATATATTGGAGCGAAGTACATAGTAGAAGCAGAGGGTAAAAGTAACTTTTTCGGGCAAAGTTTTTTAAGAGTGTTTTGTTAATGATGGGATTTTCTATTTTTTTTTTTTTACTGAAACAAAATGTAAAATGTGTAAGTAGTTATTTCCTGTTTTTCTTAATAAGTTATTTCAATAGT
>NW_023458555.1:24730845-24782574 GCF_013731165.1 Rhagoletis pomonella | reverse complement strand
GTGTAAGTAGTTATTTCCTGTTTTTCTTAATAAGTTATTTCAATAGTGTTTAAATTTGTCAAGTGCAATAAAACGCAAAATAAGACAACAAAAATGTGGAGCAAAGTCTTTTAATTGGTCCAGCACAATGACATCTATGGTAACATATGAGATATGTAATCTTGGAGCGAAAACGTTAAGAATTTCACGATATGGGTAAAACAGCTAACAGCAACACTGCAGATACTCTGCAGTTAAGATTGTACTCTGCTAAAGGCCGGAGTCAGCTTATGGAATACGACAAACTCAGGTGAAGGAGCCTCGAGGCAAATGCGCAGCATAAAGAGCGAGTAAGCGTACATCTTTGGATCCGATGTGATTTTGCAAGGCAATTTCAAATTTTTTGTTTTGCCGAATTTAGGGGTAGCTGTTTTGTATTTTTTCTGTGACACCTACATTTGACAATAAAACCATTTTTTTAAGTTCTACTGGAAAATCTTGAAATTAAATACAAGGCTGACATCACCGCAATACAGGATATGCGATGGACGGGGCATGGCTGTAAAAAGTTTGCAACGTGCGACATCTATTACAGCTGTCATGAAACCTCGTAAAAATTTGGTGTGGGATTTGTGGCTGGGTGGAAACTCCGACAACTGGTCTTCAGGTTCACCTCCATCAGTGAATGAATTTCCACCGAAATCCGAAAAAAAGCTAAATTTATAAGCGTCAGCCTAATATGTGCGCACGCCTCAACGAAAAAGAAGGACGATAAGAACAAGGAGCACTTCTATGAACGCCTAGGAGAAGCGCATGAGCGTTGTCCCCGTCACTATGTTAAAATCGTACTTGGCGACTTTAATGCCAGGGTGAGCAAAGAAGGCATATTTTGTCCAACAGTTGGAAAATTCAGCATTAACGACAACACCTCCGATCACGGAGTGACGCTGGTCGACTTCGCCGCTGCACGGAACATGGTGGTTAACTATACCAGACACCAGCATCGAATCATCCACAAAGCCACTTGGGTGTCTCCTAATCAAAGAACGAAGAACCAAATTGATCATTTTGTAATAGACGGAAGATGCGCTTAGAGCGTTGTTTTCCAAAATTCCTCGATAATCTTATTTCTTTTTAAGACATTTTTGTGAGTATTAACTTTGGGTAAATTAGCGGGGTTATATTTTGCAATATCGATTGAAAGTAATTTTAGTCCGATCTCTTGCTTTTATGTGTCAAGTAAAATAAATGTGCCGAGTATGATACAAATTCATGGAACGGTTATCGTGATACACATATGTGATCATATGTAGGCAGTGCAATGCCCATTCTCTAAATTACCGTTACTAAAGTTGAGATAAAATGGAGTTAGAGTGAGGTGAATTAAGATGAGTTGAGGTGAACTAAGAAAAGTTGATGTGAGGCGATTTGAAATGAGCTATGGTGAGTTGAGTTGAACTGCGTTGAACAGTATATAGGAGTTTTCTTCGATTTAGGTTCAAAATTATTACGCATTTAAACTATGCTATAATTCACTTGCTATGCTTGCTTTTGTGAGGCGTCACTCTTCGAATTTCGCTATTTTCTACATAATAACTCAAATTAATACATCACACATGTTTTAATATTATTGGCTTGTATTATTAATTATTTATTTTAGAAGAAATTTTTGAATTCCAATTAATAGTTAAAATATTTCTTTGTTAGTGTCTACATAATTTCAATTGTACTAGCTGTATTTTTATTATTTTTTTTTATTATTCATACTAGCTATTGTTGTTAAGTATGAACTTCTTAAATGTCTGTTCTTATTTGTTTTAAGACATTAAATAAATAAATAAACAAATAAATAAATAAATAAATAATTAAATAAAAAAATAAATAAATAACTAAATAAATAAATAAAAATATAAAAAAAAATAAATAAGTAAATAAATAACATAACATGACATAACATAACATAAGATAACTTAACATAGGATAATATAACAATGTATAATATAACATCAAATTACGTAACATAAAACAAGTAAGAAGGTCTAAGTTCGGGCGGAGCCGAACACCAAATACCCGGCGCAAGTATTAAATATATGTTTTTTCACCTTTCCGAAAGCTAGCGCTACATGGTAAGCCGGGGTGTATCAATTTTGAGTAAATTAGCGTCCTTAAATTTCGAAATATTGAAGTTTCAAGCATTTCTGAAACTTACCGTTATATAAAAAGCTGCCGTAATTTTAGTCCGATTTCAATAATTTGCGTTTTACTTCTATGTGGCAAGTACAATAACCACACCTAGTTTGGTACAAATTGGTAGAACGGTTACCGAGATATATATATATGATCATAAGTGGGCGGTGCCACGCCCATTTTCCAAAATTTTATCATAAGCGTATTTCTTGGTAAAGAATTGTTTCAAGCATCAATTTTGAATAAATAAGCTTTGATATTTACTGATTTATCAAAGATTTTGTATTTCTCTAAATTACCGTTATATGGGATGTGGGCGTGGTTATTGTTCGATTTTAAAAATTTTCGGCCGTTTCGTAGGTTATATCAAGGCCAACAACTGTGCCAAGTTTGGAAGAAATTTGTGCAGCGGTTACCAAGATATACACATGTAACCATAAGTGGGTGTGGCTACGCCCATTTTCCAAAAATTTATAATATTCTTATTTTTCGTCTATTGTAAATGTCAATTTTGAGTGAATAATCTTCAGTAGTTATATAATATCGCAGTTTTCGCATTTCTGAAAATTACCGTTATATGGGAGGTAGGCGTGGTTATTGTCCGATTTTGCCCATTTTCAATACCATCCGTCCTACGCCAGAAAGAAGTGCACGTACCAAGTTTCGTTAAGATATCTCAAGTTTTACTCGAGTACCGCTTAATCGATTTCTCTTTTCATTCTGATCATTTATGTATACATTTGTCTATATCTATCTCGATTCGTTTTGCCTGTTACAAACAACCGTTATGTGAACAAAGTTATAATACCCTTGTGTCTAATGATATATATCTCTAAAATGACACAACATGGCGCTAAAATGACACAAAAAAACGCCCAGACTCATAAACATAATTTTCGTTCGTAGATTACGGTTCTGTATAATGTTTTTATAGACGAGGTTATTTTCCCCAGAAATTTTTGTTTTAAGAAAATGCTACTCATACGCCACGTACTACTCTGTTCGAGTAGGCACACGTACGCCTAAAATTAAATTAAGTTTTTATATACGCTTTTTAATTTGGAATTTTGTATTTACTTTTTTAAGTAACTTTATTTTAAAATTTTTCTTTATGTGTTTATTTTATTGGCTTTTGTCTGCATTAGCACGCGGAAGTTTTGCTTAAGACACATTTGCATGTACTTAAACTTCCAAAGTTGATGTTTTATGGTAGTTTCCTCAGAGTTGAGCTGCTTATTCGTCAGTTTAACTTAAAAACGAAAGGAGAATTATGCTTTTTTCTTTAAATAATTTTATATGCTTTTTTATTATTTAAGAAGTTTAAAATCGTCCTTTAAACATTGTATTGCTTGATGGAAGTTGTTGGCGAAATTTTGCAAACTGCAGCTGTCAACTTTGTAACGTAGCATTCACTACGCTACAATATATGCGCCCACAACCCACCCTACCCTACGCCGAAAATATACATACCTATGTACATATAAGCATACGCATACACATATGCCAATAGAGTGAACATACAAAATGCTTACCCACATACACACACGCACATACACACACACGCAAGCATGCGCTAAAAATAGAATATGTACAAAACAAAGCACAAGCAGGCATGCGCCCGAACACACGTGGGAAGTTCGTTGGGCACTTGCGCAAAGATCTTAAAACTTTTTCAGCTCTTCTTACTTCGCAACGGACTTGTGCGACGATGGGTATAAGGTTCTCTACAATGCTCATCCGCTATCGGTCTCCGTAGTCTCTTCATTACAGGCCGCTACAAGTCAAAGTCTTTGTGGGCCGTCGCCCCTAGGCCAACTCATCACTTTGCTTCCCGCCAGCCGCCCCCGATAAATCGACAGAATCCATGAGCGCTGCTCCCTCCGTCACCACAAGCTAAGGCCCCTGCCACCGCCGTCGTTCTTAGAAGCGTCGCCGTCGTTACCTCCCTGGGCCGAAGCCATCATCGCGCCCTCCTGTCAGCCGATTGCAGTAGTCGCTGCGATACAGGAGCGCTGCGCCCTCCGTCACCACAAGCTACCAAAGATAGTCACCCACCGCCGCTACCGTTGCCGCTACGCTCACCGTCATCACAGAGTGCTGTTACTCTCACCGTTACCGACCCATAGCCGCTGTTACTCTCCCTCTTTCTCACTTCTTGGACGAAAGGTTGCCGGCACTATGACCATATCGCGCCTCGTGTGTGTGTGAATGTGTTCTACGTATTACACTTACTATTGTGTTTTATTTGGTGGGGGTTAGTGGGACCTCCATTGTTGTACCTTGGGTCGGCTGAGCGTACCTCAGCCTTCGAGAAAACCCACCTCATGACTTTTAGTTGAAATGCCATTTATAATAATTCGCCAACAACAAATACATATGTACCATCATCTAAAATATAAAATCCTTTAAGAGCACACAAGCAAACCAGAAGAAAATATATACATATATTAAACTATTTGAACTTTGAAGCAGTCATGTAAACTTCTTTTGCACTAAACATCAAATGTCTGGCCAGGGGTTCATTTTTTTTGTTGTATAATTTTTCGTTTCATTACAACTGAAGTTATTTTCTTTTTCCACCTCGATTTTTGTCTGAATTTTCACGCCAAAACTAATGGAAAATTCTACTTAAAGTGATGACAGTTTTAATTAGTTTACGTCTACTTAGTAAAGAATTTACTACCCAGATTATTTTTTTAAAGAGCATGTATTTCACATGTTTTCACATACAAGCGAACTGGAAGCAACATTGCAACTTAACTACAAAAGAAGGCAAGTTAATACGAATTTATATTTCAGATGAAATTAGCATGTAAAAGTTTCAGCTATATACCTTTATGCAACGTCAAAAAAATAATCCATAATGCCTAGGAAAATGTATCCAATATGTAAGTATGTAGTCGATTTTTAAATTTATCGTGCACAGTTAGTGCAATGTATTTTATTGTAAGTATTGCTTATCGCCAGCTATGATGTTTTCCCAGTTTTCTGGCAAGTGATTGTCTTTGGAGACCAAGAGATAAGTAAGCCAAATTTAGATAACTTCAACTGAATGGAACATACTTCCGTAAGGACTTTCTGCATCGAAAGGAACAAATGTATCTGGTCTGATGGTGCAATGTCTATGCTATAAGGTGGTACGGTATCATCGAGATAAGTTATGAGCAATTGTGCGACATACCGCCGAGCATTTTCTTAGTTAGTGTAATATCAATGACTCATGTCTGGTTGCACATTCCGGCCGTCTTTCCGCAACCGATCGCTTCAATCAGTCGTTGTCTACAAAGAGCCACGTCGATCGTCTGACCACTTTTCAGCAGCTCCTGATACCGGATTTACTTCTGGTCTCACCAAATTCAGATCATTACCTTGCTTACATAGATATTTGGCTCTGGCGTCGATAGTTCAGGTTCACCGTGCTTAAAATACACCCTCTGGCGTTTTGGATTCTTCATCGCTGTGTGTGGTCATATTTTTCTTACTAATTCGTCAGCATTGCAATTAGAATTCTATGTATGTTCTAGTAAAAGATCTACGCCGAAAAAAATGACAAAGAATTCGCACTTTTCGCAATTTTCTCGAAATTTTGACGGTGTAAGAGGCAAACGGACCTTAAATTCAGATTTAGCAAGTCGAAATACATGTTGGAAAGATTATTTAAAAGCACATACCACTTTTTTTGTGTGTGTCGGTGTAATCGAAAGTGATAATTTGTGTGCCACTTAAGGAAGTTTCAGAAAATCTTGCTAGCTTAAAGTGAAAAGTTGCTAAGTCCACTTTTTATGAAAACTCACATTTTAATACAAGTGGCTAGAGAAATTAAAAATGCATCGTTTCGAAAAGGGTAAAGGTCCTTGTGATATGTTTTCTCGTTTATATTCAGTGGAAGGGAAATTTGTTAAGTTCAAAAAAAAGCTCCGAAAATTCGATAAGGCCAAAATAGTACGAAATCTTTTAACAAAGATGGAATCCCTTTTATTCATATGGAGTTTTACTTTGCTTTAAGCAAGCAAAATGTTGTAATCGAAGTTTTGTGAAATACTTGAAAAAAATGTCTATAAGAAGCAGAATTGGGACTCAGCAAATTTTCACTCTAAGCTAGCGCGATATTTATTGGGTGGTTTCTTGGTCAAAACTTTAGAAATGCCCCACAGGGTTCGAGGTTTATTCTCATAAATACAGCTATTTGAGAAGCCCTATAGAAAATTCCAACGGTGTTAGTCCCAATTTCTTAGAACAACCTAAGGTCAAGGCATGGAAGGATTCATCCCGCGAAAAACTGCTGCCATGCAGAACGGTGGAGAAGGGTTCTCTGAACATCTGTCACTAGATTAGAAATCTTTTGAATAAATGTTTGGAAATTTTTTTATTCGGCCTGTATCTCAAGGTCTTTGCACTCTCTCTTCTTATTTTCTATGGAACGCATCTCTACTTTTTCTGTTTGTGAGTCCGATGTGCTTTACAATCCTCGTCGTACCGTTTGTGACTGCGAGCTCGCTGAAATTACAATCTAATTAATTTTTTAATGGATTTACGTAGGCAAAGATTAATATTATTCCAATGTTCGAATTAGCGCACCATGCGCACTGCAAATGTGTCTTTCGTATAATGTCTTTCAATTCAATCGTACCTTCGTACTCTGGGTGATCTTTTAACTATGCATTTTGTTTTAGAGTCACAAAGTTAACTTTGGAAATTCATATTGCCTATACAAATTTTAAATTCGTTCCACAAAAAAATTCAAATTTCACTTTTGGAGCATTCCAAACTAACGGATGGACATTTCAGAAAAAATATTTCAGCATACTTTAGACGCGTTTTTAACAATAAAATAGAAAAAGTATGAGAAATAAATCGACAAAAATTTATTTGTAAAGAATTATTCTACCTGCTTTTACAGATTTAAGCACAATTTATATTGTTAATTTTTTACCTGAGGTGTTGTCTTCGCTGAAATTACCCTTCTGTTAACTGAACATTGTGAATATCAAAATCGATAGTTAAACTATTGATGTACATATGTAATTTCCTAGTTAAACTCTTGTTGGTGGTCAAGTTAACAAAAGTTTAACTAAGCACTGTGAATCCGGCCCTAAATATATAATGATTTTTTTAATATTTTTATTGTTTTTTTGTGTAACATCCTCTACAAATGTACATTTTAACAAAACCTTTTATACTAAAACATTTAGTAGAGACTAGAAAAATTAAAAATGGATATTAAAAGTTATTAAGCCATCACATAAAAATGTTTAAATTCAAATGGGAAAAGTAAGACTTTGTTTTAAATTTTTAGTTATAATTTTTTTTCTAATTACGAGTAAGTTCCTCTTAATTATTCTTATCCACCAACTGTGTCCTTTTACTGCTTATGGTGACTGTCCAAGGGTACAAAAGCCCATTAAATTTTACTTTGATTGATTAAACGTAATGACACAAGCGATCAAGCTGACCGAAAAAAATCTCCTTTTTATAAAGTATAAATACATCAACATAAACATAAACGTATCCGCCTCGTCGCACCTTACCAAATTGTGTGTTTCGGGAAGGTATTCGTTTTTTTGTTGTTATATTTTTAAAATTATCTTAATGAGTAATCACATAATAAATGAATTGTTTTCCTTTCTACATAAATTTACATACTTCTTTATGTATTATCGCATGGCCTTGCGTTTGGACCGTAGCTGCGTGATTAGAAATCCATTTAAAAATAATCAAGCGGACAGCAAACAACAACAAACATTCGTGGAACTAATTAAGTCAACAGACACAAACAAAAGCAAATTAATGCTTAACATCACTTTTTAAAGGCTTCCACGAAAATTTCAAAATTAAAAACAAATTCTAGGGGAAAAATTGTCAGAATTTTGTGAAACTTTTGCGACCTAATTGTTTTTTAATTCTCAAATTGTCGGGGATTGCTTTGAATATACTCGTATATGTATGTAATACTTCTATATTGGCAGTATGCTAACTTCTCAATTTGTAAGCGTTCCGAAATCAAAACGAGACAGTCTAGTACCGTTTTTGTGTATATATTGTGTACATGTTTATTTATAAACGTATGTGTACGTGTATTTGTACGTGTTTATTGCCCTAACCGCCAAAATAACGTAAGCGACATTTTTTTCAAAATTTTCTTTTTGATGCAGAAATGTATCTAGATGCTGTAGGAATATTTCTGCATCTAAAAGAAAATTTTGAAAAAAATGTCGCTTACGTTATTTTGGCGGTTAGGGCTCGATATACTAATCAAACAATTGGTTAAGTAACCCAAGAGCATTACAAATTTAAATTATCTATAGATAATAATACATCAATAAATATATATATTAATATATTCAAATATAACACAAGCTTCAGTTGTCATGGCAACAGTAGCTTTTTATAAAAATCACCAATACTTTTTCCAGTTTCGCAGCGATCCAGTAGCGCATTTTAAAGTCATTGAGCACCCTGTACAGGTCTCAGTAGAAAACTGAAAGTTGGTATAGATATTACAAATATCAAAAGGAAAAAATTGAGGGGGTTACCCGTTTTCTAGGATGACATTTTTTCCCCCCCATACAAAAATTGGACCACTCTAATATACATATATATAGCCCTCACCAGCTCACCACCACCACACAATTACCTATTTATCTTTTTCAAGCAAATACCATGGATAGAAAACAAAATAATAACACTGACGACATTTTATTTTATTGCCTCACAAAAAGTTTAGCTCTGACGATTCTCAAGTGATTTACTAAATTTCGTTCAAAATAATGCAAGATAAAATAAAATGTAACTTCATTGTTGTGAATAAAGTGTATAAGATAAAGTATAAATTCCCGCAGTTATGTCCACAGGCGGATTAGTGACATTTGATGTTGCTGTTTAGGCGATTTATGGAAGTGTGCTTGCCTCGCTTACAGACAAAATACGTAAATTTCAAAAACAAAAGGAGGGAAATTAAAAGTAAATTGAAAGTCAATAATCGACGTTTTTTCGTTTTATAAACATCAGCAGATTAGTTTTATAATCAAGTATTATGAATCACTAGGGACTATTATCTTCCGAAATCATCCAATTTTTAAGAAATGAAACAGAATTAGAAATTAAATGTGGATAAATAAGTTATAAAGGACTTTACGTAAACCGACATAATATTTTTTAAACAATAATTTTTCTATACTTAGAGCCACTAACTTTCCAATTTTAAAGTATAGTTAAATCATTAGCTAAACTTAACTGCAGAACTATGGAACTCCCGAAATTTAAAAACGAGGTTACCTATTTCCATGTTTGCATCGCCTTTGTAAGGATTAACCGAATGAGCAATTCTAAAGTACCTGAAGCTGCCAAAGTCGACCATTGAATTTCTATAGTTTGTTGGTTGGTCTTTCAGAACGGTAGCGACAAATTTCTGGCTTTTATATCACAAGCTTCTCAAAATGGCCGAGCCGAACGCAAGATATATGCAACTTATAAAATTGCAGATGGAATTAATAAACATGTTGCGAAATGCTTCACCTTTCTCCTGGAGCTTAGTGCAAAGGAAAAGAGGACGACCAAAGGCAAAAATATACCGGGACAGATTCTGTCGGTGCTTTACGTGGGTACTAACCTTGGTCAGGCACGAAGCCTATCTAAAGCCTCTACTGGAGCCCGGTTGCAATTCAACTGTATATATCAGGTAAACATAACGCAACTCTACTCACAATTGGCTATTAAACCAAAGTAACCACAATTAGTCTCCGAAGGGGCTTACCGCAGGTTGGAACAGATGCCAAGTACTCCCGCTCCGCGGAGTACCAGCATTAAGCGGTAGCATACTAGACATCCCGAAGACAAAATAAGATTTAATACGCTAACGACGGAGCTCAAAGAACCCTTGCAAAATTTGCGCAATCCCCAACTTCATCATTACCTCAGTAACTTAGATGCAACTAGTGCCAGCGATTATTCCCTCTGGAAAGCAGCAAAAAAATTAAAGAGACCAATTCTGGCACAACCCGCTATCAGAATGGACAACAACCAATTGGCTTAAAGTGATCTCGAAAAAGCAAGCACATTTTCACGTCACCTAAAAATGTGTTTACTCCGCACGAATTTGAACCCTCTCCCAATACTGCTGTAAGACAGACTCTCGAACAACCCTACTAAATGGGCCCACAAAAAAAAATTCTCAAAAGCTGAGGTTAAGTAAGCGATCAAAAAACTCAAAGCTAAGAAGGCTCCCGGTTACGATCTAATAACTGGGGAAATATTAAAACAGCTCCCGGAAGAAGGAATCACTTTCCTGACTTATATTTATACCGCAATTCTCTCATCTGGTTTCGTTCCACCTCAATGGAAAGTTTCCCAGGTAAAAATGATTCCTAAACCAGGAAAAAGTGCTGACAAAGTTGAATCATATCGCCCAGTCAATTTGCTACCCATCGCCTCTAAAATTCTGGAGACTCTTTTCCTCAAAAGATTGATGGCAGTAATAGAAAAAAGAAAGACTATTCCTAATCACCAATTTGGTTTCAGGAAAAAACACAGCACAATCGAACAAGTTCACAGGCTTGTAAACTGCATTCACTCTGCATTCAAATACAAAAGTATTGTAGAGCTGCATTCCGCGATATATCTCAAGCTTTCGATCGAGTATGACATGACAGCTTACATTACAAAATAAAGAGTACCCTCCCGATAGACTATTATATCTTTATCGGTTCCTATTTCAAAAGTCGATTTTTCTTCGTTAAGCAAGGCGAGGAGCAGTCTGCGCTCTATGAAAGTTCAGCTGGTGTACCTCAAGGTAGTGTGAAAAGTACCATCCTTTACCTGCTATACGCATTTGATGTACCAGCATCCGAAGGAGTAATTGTTGGCACATTTGCAGATGACACTGTAATTCTCGCAATGGACACGCTTCCACAACTCGCTTCGCTTAAACTCCAAAATGGCCTAAACCAAATAACACAAATATTAATGGTAACACTTTTCGTAATAAACACTTTAGTAACTTAAGACGGTAAGCAAATTAAAAACTATAGAATAAACAGAAGTCATTTAATTGCAATATATGTATATATACATACATATGTACATAATATAATATTATGTATGTATATTGTTTAATAAGTAAATTTTTTTTACGCTAATGAAATGTGTTTTCTGGGAATTTTTGTTGACTTTGGACTGATTTTAGGGGGTCTTGAAAAATATTTGGGCGGAAGCTTTTTGAGTGGTTTGCAACACTGCTCCTTTTTTATTTGTTTACAATTTTGAGTTTAGTTTTAATAACGAACCGAAACTTTAAAGTCCGAATTTATATGCTTTTACCCCCTAGGATTGTTCTATGCCGAAAATATATACCCCAATTTTTTTATTTTGAAATAAAAAAAAATATTTAGAAGTTGCTAAAAGCGCTCAAAGTTTTCGATGTTTTTTTATATAAAAATAACAACTTTTGGTAAAAATGGTATAGAATTCTTTAAATCAATATTTTCCAATCAGACGACATTGTTTCTATTTAGAATATTTCCAATAATAATAACCAATTATTTACTTAACCATTTTTTTCATAGTAACCAGTAATGGGAAAATGTTAATCTGATTAATGATTAAAAATTAACGATTAGAATGTTAATCGAGATTAACAATTAAAATTAATTAAACGTTATCATCTGTACGATTAATGATTAAATTTAATCAGATTTTTTTAATTGGATTAACGATTAATGATTAAAATTAATTAAACGTAATCAGCCGTATGATTATTGATTAAATTGTTTTAATCGTTAATCGTCGGTTGTAATTACGATTAATTAATTTTAATCATTAATCGTTAATCCAATTAAACAAATCTGACTAAGTGGTCTAGTTTGTCCGAAGTTGAAACCCAGCAGGGTATATATATATATTTTTATTTTTATAATTTTTTTTTTTTATTATTATTGTTATTATTATTATTATTATTATTAATACATAAACTGGGAATTTGTATAACCCATAGCACATGTGCGGATGGATATTAAAACCTAGTTTGCTTACCGTCTGTTAAAATAGATCTGAATGAAAATGCACACCAAATTGCTTGGATTTATGAGGAAACCCGACATTGCCATACCCGATTAACTGGCCTTGTGTGCGCAGTAAAATTCCAGTATAAATGAATTAACCACAAAACCTACTTAATCAAATTAAGTCTTAATGATTAAAATTTAATTTTTTAATCGCAGTTACGATTAACGGTTTAATCAGATTAAAAAAGTCATGATTAACTGTAATCGGATTGAATTTAATCGAATTAACTAATTGATTAAAAAATCAATCGATTAGTGCCAACACTGATAGTAACTATATTTTATAGGTCTGCCAAAACCACAGAAAATGCAATGAGGGGACCATAAGCAAATCTTAAGAAAAAGACACTTTAAATAAACAATTGGGATTTTTTTATTGGAAGTCTCCTGAAGAGAACCAGAGTTTTCCGAACGAAAAATGTTGATTTTCGAGAATTCTATACTATTGCTACGTAAAGTTGTTTTTCTCCCATATAAATTACATGAACAACTTTGAGCGGCCTTTAAAAATTTTTCGATTTCAATATAAAAAGTAGGGACATATTTTTTCGATATAGAACATTCCTAGGGGGTTAAAGCAATAAAATACCGATTTTACTTTTTTTACCACCCTAATATTCACACTTCATCTGTTGTTGCCAATTTTCTTTCACTTTCTCTTTTTTCATCAGGTGCGAAGGACTCCTGGAGTATTGTCCCTTCATTCAGCTATAACACCCTCCTAATTTCTACAGACACACCAAATGCTGTTCGGCTTACTCACAACAGAGTACCTTCAAATACATTCGCAAATATTTTCATGCTCACACTCACGTACTTAATAAGAATTTGGTGTCTAACCACTTGACCAGGATTGTAAGTGAAGATGTCCTACCCTCCGCAATGTAGTACAATTGCAAGTTTTATTGCGCCTTTTATTCTTTTATTAGATTTCTTAGCGATTCTTTATGCCTTGTCGCTTACTGCATTAGTGCTGATATTAAGCGTTATCTCTTTCAAGGTTTATGCTTCCGTTCGCTAAAGTGTATTTGATTTGTTTTCGCAGCCACTTATTTATAACTATATTTTATGTTCTCGCCCAAATGCTAATCCTCACATTTGATGGCAACAAAAACGATCTGTGTGTACATTTGCTTATTTATGCTTCCTTTTAATCTATCCTTTTCCTGGTACATATGTACATACCTTTTTTCATTATTGCATTTTATTTTATGCCTTACTCCCATCGGATTGACATTCGGCCCATCGGCTGTACCATCTTCGTTGTTATGGATAATTTATTTTGACATTGAAGACACATAAATAATGATTTATGGTTACGGTTATGCCTGCAAAAAATGTCTGAAGCAAATAAAGCGCAAAAGGCAGGAAAAAAAGAAATAAAAAAAATGAAACTAAATTAGATTTACGTTCGCCTTAACGATCCAAGTTGGGTAGTTTGTTGTTGGCAGTAAAAAGGTCGCGAGTGCGTTTCGCAGAAGTAACAAACTTGAGATGAGTTTTCTTCTGAAAAATGTCATTTCAGATAGACTGAATGAAGTGAAGGCGTAGTTTTAAAATTTATGTTGTGAAATTTACTTCCTTTCTTTTTATGTATTTTCTGTGATGACATAATTACGACGGTTGCTGTTTTGATATTGGCAATTTCTTGAAAAAGAGATGGGATTTACTGTCTTTGATTGGTTTAAAAAAACGCTATAAATGATAAGTTTGAACTCTAAATCTTTAAAATTGTTTTTGATTTAACCACAATTTGACAAAAATTTCATAGAGGAAAGATGTGCAATCTAGTAGTTCATGTAAACTCTAAACTTTTTCCAATGGTGTCAAAGTGAGTTTTTAGTAATGTTCGAGATAAGGCCATAACAAAGACTAATTCGAGTAAACCAAAGGAAAAATGTCTAAATTTTTAGTTTGTCCATCGTCTTAGGATATTTTCTTGGAAATTGAATTGACCCAATTGTGGTGATATTTAGTAAAAATATAGAACAAATTATATAAATATCTATCAATAAATTTTTTGGAGAGCCATTTTAATTTACATATGTAGATATGTATGTAACTATGTATGCAGTTCAATCTGCGTTTTTTTGTACAACCAAAAGCCTCAGACAAATACCCAAGTGAGACATGAAAAACTTCAGCAGAAAGTTTTGCTATGTTCTACACGACTTCACATGTATGTATTACATACTTACATATGTATGTATGTATGTATGTATGTATGTATGAATTTACTTTCTCACGCTCAACCATATCCATATATGTAAATATATCGCTCATTTGCTGCAAGAGTGTCATAATACAAAAAAATTAAAAACTTGATAAAACCTAAATAATACATATTGTGTACATGTCGTTAGTTTAGTATGAAATGGGCCATAACTAATTAAAAATCCAAAATTCACTCTTTGATTGATTACGTTGCATTTCATCAAATTATATTTATGTACCCACATCGTTTTACGCTGTATAGAATTGAAGCTAGTTGTTGCTTTTTAACATTTCAGCGACCATGTGGAACTATACATATGTATGTACCTATATAATAGGCATTTATCTATATATGTATGCGTGGTACATGCCCTCTTGCAAGCCCACAAAAACACCTACACTACGGTGGCAAATGCGTAACAAAAACAAACTTTTACTGATTTCCCACGCCGATAAAACTTATCACTTCGTAAAATATTTTTTTTTGTGCAATTTTTCATATTTTTTCTACTAACGCATTGATACATCTGTATGTACATATGTTCATACAAGTGTATATTAAGTGTAACATAACCAACATGTGTATATACATTGAATAAATTTAGTTTAATATTTGCTATCAGTGTGCTTTTTAAAGTTATTGAAGTGTGACAAAGTCGGCAATTTAGTTGGGAAGTGCAGAATTTTTGTATACAGATGTACTACTACTAGGGATGTTAATTTTTCACTTTTTACGATCCGGGGATTTTCGGGATGTCGTTAATACAATCCCGGGATCATGGGATTTAGATATTCATTACTTTTCAACAACTTAAATCGAAAAAATTGTTCCATATTGTTTGAGAAGCTCTCATACGATAAACGGGTTTAAAAAGTAATTTATTTTTTTTTTATTTAAAGTGGCGATTTTATTTTTTCTCTCTGATGTCAGAATTTATTTCAAAGGACTTTGCAATTTCAAAGATATGAAAAATTCCAAAAATCATTTAAAAAATTCAATGCAATGTAGAATAAAAATATGGGTACCAAATGAAAGAGGAAATTTCTTTAGAATTAAAAACAAATTAAAATTTTTTGGATTAACAAGACGTGTAGGTAATTTGTTAAGCTGATAAAGTTAGAAGGATGAAATTCGAGGTTTTTTCGAGTTTTTATAAGTCCTCCTCCGGGATCCCGGGATTAGCATTCCTAACTACTACACATAAGTACTAATATATATGCAAGTTAGGGTGGGTCAAATAGAACAGGAAAAAACCTAATCTTCGGAAAATTCAAAGAAGATTTGTCATAGAAACTAAGCGTGCCAAATAAGTTTGAAGTCCCCGCATATTGATGTTAAAATTTTAACTCCAAAATTTTTAAGAATTACTTCCTTTTTTAAAAAACAAATCAAATTACATACGTCAAAATAATACGAGTTGACCAAAGTTTGTTTATTACAACAAATCATTAATCTCTTTATAAAAACTCTAAGAATTAGCGGCTGGCTTTAATGCCGTCTTAAAAAAAAATTAAGTGAAAAGATACGTGTTGAGTCCTAAAAAGTCGTAGTTGATTTGAAGCGGTGCCAGGCAAAATGCACACGCACACATAGCAGACTTAGCGCGCATAGCCTTGCGAGGCTACTAGCTGCCTGGCACTGATTTGAAGTAATCATCGCAATATTATGATTCCGTCGTAGATAACAGTGCGCTGGTATTTAAACTTATAAGCTTACCGAAATATTTACAACATCAAACTAGAAAAATTTTAAATCATTTAACTCAAATTTATCCCCATTTCGCTCCTTTAGCTATTAACAATAGCTGCTCGAGAAAGGGATGTCAAAATTGATTTTGCATTATCGTAAAGAGCCACTAAGAGTTTATAAAAAACCTAAAGTTAACTTCAATTGCGTAGACTATGCAAATTTGACTCACTAAAAGGGCGACGGTACTTTCTTTGAACCTCACTCTCTGCATATATTCCAAATTCGAAATTTTTATAGCGAAATTTATGTTTACATATTTATTGCTACCACCGCTAAAAAAATGTAAATTAAATAAAACTGTAAATAAATTCTCGCCACAAATGTTAAAGTACAAACATATTTCAAATAAGTAAAGAAGTACTTATAAGTTCGGGCGAAACCAAATTTCATATACTCGGTGCAGGTATCAAATATCGTCGCTCCAACTTTCTCTAACTAAAGTCTATCTAAAAGTCTATAAAAGTGTTATTTATTGTTAAGAGATTGTTGTAAGTATTAACTTGGAGTTTTCGTATATCTGAAATTTATCGTTATACGGGAAGCGGGTGTAATTTTAGTCCGATTTGAATAATTTTCAGCGAATTTCCCTTTCTCGTACCAAGGTTATTAAGTATACCGAATTTCAGAAGAAATCGTTTGCCGAGATACATATTTGTGGTCATACGTTTGAGGCGCCACGTGCCCAAAATCCAAAAATGTATAATATTTTAGTTTTTCGCACAATGGTAATTGCAATTATCGATTTTGAATCAATTAGCTTTTCGGGATTCTCAGAACTCATCGATACAATAATCGATATTTTTATCAGTTATTTTATAGATATTTTTATCGTTTTTGTTATCGAAATTTATATCGATTATAGTATCGATATTTTTATCCATATTGCTATCGATTTCGATATTATCAGTTAAAACCAAGGACCCATAGTTGAAATAAGTATTTACGACATCTGAATAATCTGCATGTTTGTTTTTAAAATATTTATTTTTAAAGATTCGCTTAGAGTTTTCAAGAAAAGGATTAATGAAATGGTTTAAATAAATCTACATTATGCACTTGGTTTACTTATATTGCTCTGACGTATGCAATTTGAATTAAAAAAAAATTTTTTTTTTAATTGATGGGGTTGGAAGTTTCACATAAATTTTTCAAAATCATTTCTGGCCAATAATTTCATTTCCGTAGAATAGGTACGTTTTTTCTATACACATTACAGAAAAAAAAGCGACCCAGGCTAATGTATGTATATACCTACATATGTATGTAGGTAGCAGTTTTTGTTAATGGCAGGCTTCCAATGTTAGTGTTCTAGTTTCTTTAATTTTAAGATGTGTACATACATATGTATGCATGTATTGACGAGTATGTGTGCATTGCGTGCGTATTTCATTGCACATTGACAATAGCTTCTTTCCACTTAGTGCGCTCGGTGCCACATATTTTCTCTTGCTTTCTCCTCATCTGCACTCATTAGCAACACAATTGCTTTCATTATCATTTCACTTCGATTTTTCTTTTATGCTCGTACAAGTTTCTTGCTTTTCATTCTTTCTTTGTTTTTTTTTTTTTTTTGATCGTTATTGTTTGCCAAGTCTAAAGCTGAATTCAAAGTTTTGCAAAAGTTTGTAACTTTCTGTTTGCTCTTGTTTGCATTGTCGTTGGTTGGCCTTTTTGCACAACAAACTTTTAGCGAATATTCGATAAATTTTGGTGAAGTTGAAAATAGTCACTTTGCAGCTTAAAAGTACAGATACATACATACATACATACATCTGCATATATACTGCGAAAATAGTACGCAAGTTTGCGTAAATTTTTTAGCATTTTGTGTAAAAGGCATACAAATTATGAACAGTCACAAAAGACTTATGCCGTATTTCCACAGGGCCTAAAATGACAAACAAATTATAATGCCCAAAGTTTGAGTATTAAACTATCGTAAGTATCATTGCGTTTAGAGTAAAAGTTGCCAAGTCATTTTCCACAAGGATTTTTTTAAATGGCACAAATTGTTTTGCATTTCAATGCGTAGTAAAAATTTGACTGTCAAAATTTAAAAACCTGCATCTTTGGTTACAAAAAATTCTATTTCGGCTATTAGGCAATACAAAAAATATTGAATCTTAATAAATATATGCAGCTAACTTCATGCAACTAAATCCTCTTCTTTATTGGCGCTGTAATTGACTAAGCGATTTCGGCCGAGTCCAAAACAGCGAAGGAAAGCCCTATTCCACCTGGAGGGGGCCTTCCTCTTCCTCTGTTACCAGCATCGCGACCTGCGTTAAATAGTTTCAGAGCTGGAGCGACCTAGCCAGTGGAGCCGCTGAATTATTCCAACACGTTGATGTCTGGATAGAAATCAGTTGAGTGGAAATTGTTGGCTAATTATTTCCAGCAAACCGCTTCAGTGAATAGCAGCAAGTGCAACAACGATTTATTATAAAGCAAATAATGCTAATGCAAATCCGTAGTAAGCATCCTCAGATTTTATTTAATGTAAGATTATTTGGTTTTTTTCTGGATCTTTAATTTTTCTGTTATTCCAATTTCATGTATATGTACATATATACCGCAAATTAACTTTTCCCCAAAAAAATTTAATTTGATTTCTTTAAGAAATCATGTGACACCCATATACATATGTATGTAAATAAATTAATACATAGCGAATTCTTAAAAGGAATTCGGCAACCATTTGTTGTAGTGGTCAAAATGAGTAAAAAATTGTGAGTCCTTTGTATATTTTATGCTAATTGCTACAGGATACTATCGAATAAGCACAAAAGAAAAGTAAATGTATGAATAGAAATAAAAAGAAGCAAGCGCAAAATTAAAGAAAAAGGAAGAGAGCGCATAAAAAAGAGGGTCGTGTAGCGTAAATAAATTAAATGAATTTGAAAAAGTGACAGCACGTCACCTTTATTAGAAAAATGTTAATGCACAGCGGATACATGCGCGAACTTATACTAACACAAATACATAAAATTAAAAAAATCTAGATAAATAATAGCCAAGTAAAAAGTATAGCTGCTGGCTAGGTGTTGGAATGTAATGAAAGGTGAAGTAAACTTGGGGAGCTAAGATAACGCGAACAACGAAAATTAGTTGAAAGTAAATGTAGAACAAGGAAAAAGATGGAAAATAGAGGAGGGGTCAACTGAACAGAATGGGCAGGGAACTTATCTTTTTGTTCAGTGAAGTTTTATGAATCTTTGTAAATACTCGGTATCTACTTTGCAGGGTTTTAATTGTGAATTGAAATGGAGATTCAACGAGAATTAATTATAGATGGAAATTAAATTTGTCAGCTTTAATTAAATTCACTTTCTCTCAGTTCCTTATTGGGGGGGGAGATAAGATAAAATGAGAAAATTGTTCAAAAGTAAATGTAAATATGTAAACATTCTATATTATAAAGTAAACACAAATATGGAAGTTTAATAGAAAAAGAAGCAAATCTAGGTTGGATCGGATTCGAACTTTTTGTATATAAGGAAATCGCACGAGTTGTTAAATTTTTCAAAAAATACGTGTCATATTTAAAACCTTTAAAGCACAAAAACAAAAACAAATCGATTTAATAGTTTTCCAAATATCTCGAAACAGAGCAAGGAAAAAATTAGAAAAAAATCAGACATATACACCTCAAAATTATCTATGAAAAAGAAAATTTAAAATTTTTTTTTTTTACATAAATTTTTTTATAAAAAAAAATTAGTTTTTGAAAATATGACATCTCAAAAAAAAAATTAAAAAAAAAAAAACACAGTGGTAACTCTAAGTTTTGCGGAATATTTCAGTGTATTATTATGCGGTGCACTCCACAATAATTCTAGTTATGATTTTTTTTTTTACACCGAAGTTGAATAAAATGAGTACATAACAAATTTAAAATTTTCTTATTTTTTTTTAGAATTTTTTTATAAGTATGCAGTCTTGTAGCCCATTAAATGTTATGTTAAACTTGTAAAATTAAAAAATGATTAAATTTCAAAAAATATAAAATATCGGCGGCACACTTTTGAAAGTGCACATATACGTTGTACTCGGTGCCAGCTTTCACTGACTCTACTATGAACATTCTATCTAAAAACTTCCCAAAGTTATTAAAAAAAAAACAACTATCATTTTGTCGAGTGACAATGAAAGATTAGTAACTTCACCTAATGCGACCGTTTTTCTAGTGTTTTTAATATCCTTGCAGAGGAGAATCTCCTACTTTGGCATTGACCGCATACATTCCAGTTTGTCGACAAATTTCGGTAATTTGGCAATTATCAATAATTCAATGATTTGAAAAACAACTAAAATCCAATAACTCAACAAAATTCGATAACTCGACTAATTTGGTTACTCTTCGATAAATTTCAATAGCTGTGTATTTCGTATGCTCGACAAGTTTCGATAGCAAAAAATGTACATATCTCGATATAAATCGATAGATCCATATTTTTCGGAAGCCATAAAACCTTGAAATTTCGAAACTCGATATATTTTGAAAATTCCTTAACCCCATGGATTTGATGCCAGCTTGACTGTAAACAGCGAAGGTAAGTTTAGATGGAGCTAGGTCGACCGTGTTTATATCTCAGCCTGAAAAACACTGCAGTGGCATGCCCGACAAGGTCCGCAGGAACCTTCTAGAGATCTTCCTATAATTAATTCTTGTTTCTTGCCAAATATATATAGTATATCGACGCACATTATTTAACATTATTTACACTAAACACAGTATCATAAAAAACTAATTATCGGCCATCCGAGGTCCTCTCTTTTTCTATTTTTGCAGACTGGGCTAAATTTTTTGGAAAAAGTGGTACGTGAGTGCTGTATGAGGGCGCTTCACTCCCAGCCAGTGCAACATCAGAAAAAGAGTTGTTCTTTTTATAGCTTTTGCACACCGCAGGAAATTGAAAACCTCCTATTGTATTTCTTTTATCAAAATAGCTTCTCATTTGAACGGCAAATGGGTACAGAGGTGGCGAAAAACTGTAAACCCTTTTGCCAAACAAATCGGAAGAATAGCTCAGTCAAGCACCAGCAAGTGTTTGAGCGCGATACATATTTTTGAATTATTTATTCTAATGATTATATTAGAATTTATTTTGGAAAATCTCCTTAATTTTAGGTAAAAGAGTTGAAACTATTATAAAATGAGCCACAGACAGAAATTCGTAATTATTTCCCATTTTTTGTATTTAAAATAAATGAAATCGTTTTTCATTTGGGGCGTATTATTTACTACATATCCCTTTAATGAACCCATCAACTCATACCGACAAAAAAACAGAATATTTGTGTATAAAATGGATGTGTGTATCTATATATATATGTGCATTAGGGTGGTGCAAAAATACGTATGAAAAAGGATAGTCGGAATTTTTATGCTCTCGTCCCCTAGAAATTTTATATAGTAAAAAAATATACCTTTTTTTGAAATTAAAAAATATTTAGAGGTTGCTAAAGCGCTTAAAGTTTTTCATGTATTTGATTTAGGCAAAAACCATTTTTTGTAGAAGTGGTATAGAAATCTTAAAAATCAATATTTCTCGATCGAAAAACTTTATTTTGTATTTATATACTTATATACACATACATTTTTTTTCTTTGTGGAATAATCCTAGAGGGAGGGAGCATTAAAATTCCGACTTTCCTTTTTTGAACCACCCTAATGTACATACACATACCCAAAGTGCCGCATAAAAATGAGAAATGAGTCGTTATTTTAAGCTACATGAACAGCCATCAAAATATACATCTTTTATTTATAGCAGTCAATCTTTTAAAATTATGTGTCATTAATTTGTGGCAACATCAGCAGCAGCATCAGCTAAAAATGAATATATACCAGCATTTGTACAAACATAATCAAAGCCCTCAAAGGCTCTGAAGGCATTTCTGAAAAAATGTTAAAAAAGGAATACAGCAAGCAGAGTAAGTGGAATTTGGCATCAGCGAAAAAATGTCAACGGAGGCAAAAAATGGGTTAATGTGGCAGAGTCGAAATACAAAAAAAAACGGCAGCTCGAGTTGAGTGCGAAAAAAAGCAAAATGTCTATTAATAAGGTTAACACCAATACACAGTAACGGCTCGAGTTTATCAAGTTTACCGATATGCTTGACTGTTTGGTACACCGTCCCTCGAAATTTTCAACTGGCATTTGAACAATTTTTGGTTGCTACCTTTTACGCCATTTTTCGCTTTTCAAACATCCGACAATGGAAGGAGCGAGGAGTACAAGGACTCGTTGTAGTCTAAGTTTAACTGAAACGAACAATACGAAAATTTTAACTAGGCGTAAAAAAGTGTATTCTCTTTCGCCGGACTAAATGGCGGAAGTAGCGGAGAGAGCGCTGAAAAATATGTAGAAATAGGACACAAAAAAAAAGATCGAAGTTAAAATAAACAATGAGCTAGGCCAGTAGCGGAAAGAAATCGATTTTAGTTAGGTAGCAGCTGAGCAAGAGCTATGAAATTGAGGCCAAAATTAATGGCAGCTGAAAGCCGGTAGCAAGTTGGAAAAACAACAGCTGCTGCAGCTGCGGCTACTGCAACGACCTAAACTAGGCTGATATGCGTCAAGTGCTGCGGTGCCAAAACAACTCAAGCAGTTGCGACAAATTTTCTCAAATCACTACCCTTTGCAAGTGTCAACAAAGTGGCGTTGCCATCGAAGTTAACGCCTGCAAAGTGTAAATATGATTTTGTGTGTTTTGGCAGCCTCATTTTAGCGATTTTTCTGCCTACTTTACATTTCTATTTTCGACTAACAATGAGTTTAAATTTTTTTGCTTGATTGGACATATTTTTTAGCTGTAAATTTAGGCATTTGGTGCTGTGTCGTATCCCATTAACAGAGGGTCCCGTTTCTCAAACGATAAAAACTTAAAGCTGGCAAAATTATAAATAATGAGGATGTATTTATTTAAGCAGTTGCTGCAAAATAAAAATGATGAATATGCAGATGGAAAAGAAGAGCGAGTGATGTTGGCAATCTATTCAAATGTCAACAATTTTTTTTTTTTGTAAACACTTAAAAATATTACCGCATTAGACATGGAGCTTTTAGATTCCTCGCAGAAAAAAAAATATAAAAAATTCAATAAAATACGTAACCAAGCCATTTACAAAACATACAACTCCTACCACCACCTCCTCACCACTTAACTACGCAAACAGTAAAATCCCTTAGCAAATATTTTTCTCAAAATTATAAATAAACACGCATTTATTTACATATGTATGTATGTATGTGTTTCATGCCTCAGCATTATAAATCTATAAATATTTTTGCATATCCTGCCATAACCCAAAATCTCTGCCATGGTCCATAAGTTCACTTGCCACTTTGACCGCTGCCAATTGCTAGCTGACGACAGCTGCGTTTCCTGCAATCCCCACACAATGCGGCTGCGTTAAATAGCCACCTGGGCAATCTACAACAACTAACAACATTTGCATGTAAAAATTTACACGCACATACACCCAAACTAATGCCTTTTCAGTCGCACCTTCTTATTGCTATCAATATCTAATAATATATACATACAAGTATACATATTGTGTAGGTGTGTATATAACTACAATGCCTGCATTTCGGCGGCGTATCACTTACCTTGTATGGGCACGTAAATATTCAAATAAAGGCAATCTTCCGATTGATTTTGCAGATATGGCAGTAGACGTTTCAAATACTCCAATCGTCCCTTGGGCATTCGCTCTAAAGCGGCTGTCTCATTGCCGATATCGGGTAGGCGTTGCGGACAAACTGGGCTGAATCTGTGTGTGTGTGAAGAGAAAAGAAGAAGATAAGGTTGATTGGTAAACAAATGCAAATATAATACGAAGACAGAAATTGAGAAAAGAAAATGTACGAAATTTGGCTTTAAAGGAAACTTCCGTTAAAGTTTCAGAGTACGGAAATAAAAATTAAGTGAAATTATAATTCTATTTTTTTAGGTCTGTTTTCACATTGGCTTATTTTCATTTTTTTTAATTCCGTGTATATATGTATATATATATATTATTTTTTTTTGATTCTGCCAGTTTGAATTCAAAGCGAATTTTATTGAAATTTACTCAGAGGTGAATTGCAAAAACTGCTTAAATATATGTTTTAGTTTGAAATAATGTCACTGAAGAAAAGGTATTTTTGTGATAAAGAAGAACCAGCATTAAAACAATATATACCAAAATGGACGGGGATCACACTTCATGTGTTTGTTTTGTTTCAAATTTTCAGGGTTGATGGATAAACATAAATAATAAATAAATGTGAAAGCTGAGCTTGATTAATACATTTTTACAGCACAAAAAATAAAAATTAATGGATTTAAAAGTTTTTCAAATATCTCGAGAATGGGGCGAGAAAAAATTAAAAATAAATCACACAAACACACATCCAAATTCTCTATGAAAAAAAAATATTTTTAATTATATTAATTGTTTAAGTGATAAATGTTAATTTCTTAGATAAATGTTTTTTCCCTAATGAATTTAAGACTACAATACCTACATAATGTTTATTATCAGTTCATACAATAAAATTGTAACAGGCCGATATCTGTACATAATAGATAGTGAAGAAAAAATAATTTGGGGGGTCTTTATTTGAGCACAAGAAGCCAAATCAATAATTTTTAGAATACTTGTCTGTCTGTCTGTATGTATGTTTGTAGCTGCATCACTTGAAAACTAATGTATGGAATTACATTCAGCTTTCACCGATGTATTGCTTAAAGTCTAACTTAAAATATAGATTAAAAAAATTGGAAAGTTGGCACCTGTTTGAAAGTCGAACTATAGGTAAATTTATAAGAAAAAGTAAATATGTCAACATGGCCGTCAAAAGAAAGAGATTAAAGAAGGCTTACAGCAGACAAAATTATTTTAAGGGTTGCCTCCTGTTGGAAAATTTTAATTTAATGGAATTGATAGCATAAATTCAATTTTGCAATATGGTTTAGGAAAGTTTGCTGCCGAAAATATTTTTGAAGAGCGTTGCCACCTGTTTGGAAAATTTTATTAGATTAAACTGAAAAATTAAATGAAATATTACAATACCGGTATCACACAGCACCAAAATACTTTTAAGGCGCTGTGAAGTACGCCAGCTACTTGCTAGTTAGTAATAAACGTTAAAATTTCTATATATTGTTTTACTTATATATATAATAACTAGATATATTAGAAACACGTACAAATTTTTCTGTAAGCACTTCATATTTTTTAAGGACGTATTAAACAAATATGTAAAAGCTATTATGCTTTGATAATATGGCGAAGTCCCCTATGTCACTCACTATGTTTTCTTCGCCGCCTTCACTCGAATGAAGCAGTCAAGTGTCCATACATTACTAATTATGTTGTTGTACCAGCAGAATTCAAAACAGAAGTTCATATAGGCCGATAGCACTCCTTGGATCGATGTAATCATTTCGCGTTGGATTGTCGTGAAGAGGCGCTTCATCCATTCCTATACTATAATTTTTCATGAGCTTGGGTTTGTTGTAGTTGATATAGTAGTCAGATGCAACAATTTCGTGTAAAATAATAATTGTCGCAATTAAACAAGCTTAAGTATTTCTTCAGGAATATATAGCCACATAATTAAATTTTTAGGTTTATTTCGTCCACTAATTGAAAACTTTTAGGAATTATTTATTTTAAATTTAATTGTATGGTAACAGGTTGAGGAGTATGGACGTGAAAAGTGACTTATTTCAGAACTACTTTTGGTAAGTCCCCAAAACTTGTGATCGCTTCAAATCCTTAAAAAAAGATAGTATGGACAAAATATTTATTCAGCGTACTGTAGCGAGATTTTTTGTAGCTAGTACTCTGAAATTAAGGGAAAACGCGGACGAAAAGTCCCAGAAAAGGACAAAAAAAGCTGTGTGTGAACATATACAGAAAAACAGTCCGTGGAGTAGATATTTAGACTAAACCTTTAGCCAAGGCTTATATGAAAAAAAAATTCGTGGTCTTGACGGATTGCAATGCAAAAAGAGAAAGGAAAGAAGTAAAGTCTTACTAATGAGGCACACAGATACAGAAATTATATTTTTCGACGAGATTATTTTCCAATTACCTACAGCCAGTTCATAACTAAAAAAAAAAAAATAAAATATTATTGCCTCCTATGTGTCGGATAAGGATAAGATGTTTCGTTTGCATTAGGTAGGGGGATGCCACCTAAATAATAAAATCTGTTTGAAATAAACTTTTTAGAGGAATGAGTTAAAAAAAAGGCAAGATAGAGCAGCAAGTATCAATTAATAATTTTCAGCCTACAAAATAATACTTAATTATAAGAGCAGCATTTTAATAAGTAGAATAATCCATACGCACTAACTTTAATGAGTAGCAAACGTTTCTCATTACAAGTCTTCAATTTTATCATACTGTTTCAAAAGTAGATACGAAATAACTTTGAAGACTTATCAGCGACCTAAGTTTGTTGGCATAACTTTATTACACAAAAGGAAATGGCCCTTTAACAACAATTTAAAAGTTGTCAATAAGTCAAATACTTACAATTCGGTTTTAACTTTGGCCCAAATATTGAAAAGAAAAAAAAAAACATTTACTTGGTCAAATGTTTTGATCTTTTTTGTAAATTATATCATCATAATTCATGTTTTTAAGGCGGCTGACATGCATAATCTTCGTTGTAAGCAAAGAAAAATATTTTGCGAGAAAAAGGAAGGAAAAGCACTTAAACTTTTTCGCAAAGATACTAATAATTTGGGACAATTCACGCAGCTGTCAAGTGCGCCATCAAAGCTTATAAGCTATTTCATTTTTTGGAGTTTGATTGGTTGTCTCCCAACGCTATGATTTAATCAACTTAGAAGTTTTCTCTTGAAACTTTTGTAAATATTTTAAGAAGTTAGCTAAAATTTTAAATTGCGATTGTGATGCAATTACCTTCGTGACTGGAATTGTAAGCTAGTTGATTAATAATTCAGTGGGATTCTGGGATACTATCTACTTAGCTTAGATCAAATGGTTAAAGTTAAATTGTCACAATAGATATCAAAGAAATATTAATTTCGAAGGAATCAATGTGCATAATGAATATATCTACCAAAAATGAGGCATTCATATTTGAATATCTAGACTAATTTTTACGACTCGACAATACTGGGATTGCTTAGATACTCTCGTGCTGAAATAAGTAAACGACGAAAATCGTCGAAAACTATCCAGAGCTGCCAAGATTTTCGATACGCATCGACTATCGAAAAACGACTTGAACTCGACACGACAATAGCTGGATGGAAAGCTCCGGCCCATCTCGAAGTCGAGAACAAATAATAGGCTTGTATATCGCATAAACGACGTACTGTAGAAGCTCAAAATGTTAGTCTTCCGGGTTATCGTCTATTCTGGAGGAGTCTTTAAACTTACACACTATTTAGTCTGCAAACTGCGGATTGGCTATCAATACTTGAAAAACGGAGCCCGTATTGTCCGCCAGGAGATATACAGTGCCTAATGCGCAGGTTCCATTAATCGTTAGTGTTCAACTAGAGCCTAATTTGGACACGATCTTAGACAGAAACCTATCCTGCATGCCAGTCGTTTCTCTTCTGTGCCAACTGACGCCGATTGGAAATGCCAAGTGAAGCCAAGTCCTTCTCCACATGGTCTCTCCATCGCGGTGGGGGCCTTCCTCTTCCTCTGCTACCACCAGCGGGTTCCGAGTTGAATACTTTCAAAGCTGAAGCGTCGGTGTCCATTCGAACGACATGGCCAATCCAGCGAAGCCGCTGTATTTTAATTCGCTGCACTATGTCTATGTCATTCTAAAGCTCGTACAGCTCATCGTTAAATCGTCTGCGGTACTCACTATCGCCAACGCGTAAAGGCCCATACATTTTCCGCAAAATCCTTCTCCCGAATATTTCAAGATCCGCCTCATCGGATGTTGTTATTGTCCATGCTTCTGCGCCAGATACCAACACGGGCATGATGAGTGACTAATAGAGACTGGTTTGGTTTTCGTACGTCGAGAGATGACTTTACTCCTTAATTACCTGCTCAGTCAAAAGTAGCACTTGTTGGTAAAAGTATTTCTGCGTTCAATATCGATGTTGACGGTGTTAATGCCCAATTTGTGTTATTCCTCGCATAAGAGATGTGGATGTTCGGTGTAGCTGGCCACCGATAGCTAGATGGCATTCGGCAGCAACAGCGGAGAGAATCGAAAGCAGTCTTCAACCAATCCACCGCCACAGAAGAATTTTCTTTACTGTGGGATAGGCTCTGAGTTGAGTAAATGCTGAGAATTAGATACTGAGAGCTTCAAGCGGGCAGAATTTTTCAGTTAATGGTTCAGTAAAAAGTATGTTAGGTGGTAATTTGATTTTTCCTTATTCTCCGCTAAACTAATCTCGTTTTCTTCTCTCTGAGTAAAGGATCCAAAAGTTCATGCAATTACAATAAATGTAAAATAAGTGAAAACACATTTACAAATGGGACTAATGAGCCTGGACGCACAAGTCTTTTCAGACGGTCTGAGCAGACTAATACGCGGGAATACGATATATAGTTGCGTTAGTACGAGATTTTTCTATGTGTGTGTGTATTTCAGACCGAAGTCATACCGAACTGTTTTTTGGCGTCTGAAATTGCTGAGATAAACTAATACTCCCTTTCCCTTCTCGCTTATGAAAAAGCGGTTTCAGACGGTCTAAAAGACTAGTGTATCGAGACTCGATAAAAGCATATCGACTGATTTAAATAAATTATATAGTAGATTCTTACATACGAAGAGACCAAGCGAATGCGAGGGTGTGGGCGCGCAAACCTTTCAGAAGCGTAGTCAAAGAATCTGCACTGATTAGTGGAAAATTGTTGCAGCACGTAGACAAGAGTTAAGGCAATATAATGTTTTGCCTTGTTTAAAACTTTGTTTGTTCCCGAAAAGTTCTTCCGCTTTGAACAGAGCTTAACGTATTAGATAAGGTAAATCCCAAAATCACGCACGGAAGATTCCCATCGTATTTTCTTACTGTTGGACATATTTTACGTGATGTTAAATTTTTGGGTTGTTCATCAACTTTCAGGTAAATATTTTCCCTCAAATGAAGGTGAATTTGAAGATTGGATTTTCTAATCCTGTCAGGAGTGGTTCTTATGAATTCATATAGAAGAAACGTACTTGTAAGTATCAAAAATGATACACAGGTTAGAATTATGAATTTTACTGTATGATCGACCGGCGGTTAAAGAAACAAATATTTTCTGTTCCAATTTTATCCACTAAATCAGTAGTCCATGGAACAGCATCGGGCTGAAAATCGCTATTAAATTTCAAGTACAAAAAGAAAGCTCTTTCCTTTATAATGAAGCGTCACGAACTTGTTGCTTTTCCTCAGCTAACTAATTCCTCCATCAAGGCCATATCTATCTACAGCCGTTCAGAATATTTTGTGTATTACTTAATGAAGGGTACCAGATCCGACTTTTCTGTTTAACTTACTTGTGAGCTGAGTGTAGATATAAACAGTTACTTGAGCGGATCTTCCTTCTATTTTCATAAGCACCAGCGATTATAGTAGTGGTGGCGATAATACTCTCCTCCGTTATGTACAACTTGTTCCTGTTTACCGGAAAAAAATCTTTTACTGCATAAATATTTTAAAGCTAGTTAAACATTCGGAATTTAATCAAATTTTTCTTCACATAAAACCGCAACATTTTGTTGTTTTGTAAAAACAGTGACTGCTTTGAGGCTGCCTATAAAATTACACCCTAATAAAATCATGTTAGCTTACGCTTCAGCAGTTAATGGGTTTATGTGCTCAACGCACCAGTTAAGTGGCGAGAAGAACAACTACAACAACTCAAGTAAAATTAATAATTGCATAACTTGCAACCACAGTTTTTGTAAATACACAAACAACAAGGTATTAGAAGCTACAGCAACTCGAACACTTTAAACTAAAGTCGACAACTCAACCAGATCAAACACGAGCTGTGCCGGGCCGCGTGGGGGTAATGCTGTTTCAGCGAAAATGAAATGAAAAATTTTCCAACATTAAAATCTTAATTTCGCTTTTTCCAACTCAAGTGGAAAGTAAAGTAGAGTAGATGAAGAAAAGAGCTACAGCAATATGCTGAGTGCCTAGGAGTAGTAGACCAGAGTAGAGCAATTGTAACTGTGTAGGAAGTAGTAGTAGTAGCATAACTCACCTCTTAAAAGTTATTATTAAAAAGCACACACACACACACACACACACAAATAATAAAACAAGTCAGTGTAATTACATTCAAGTGAAGTAAGAAGCAAATATTAAAGCAATCTAATCTAAGACATAAGCAGCCACGCTACATTGGAAAGCACCTTTATTGGATGCAAGAAAATCGTACCTTTATGTATGGTTGGTATTCAGAAAATGCTAATGTATAAAGGCTGACTGACATTTATTAGCAGGCAGAAGAAGATAAATTGACAATGAGGAGTGTGAGTTGCCTCTTTAAATATTTTCAATAGGTATGCATCTGTTTTAATGTCGGTTACCACAGTACAAAGCCTTACTATGAGTACATAGACATGGCCGGACGGATAACTATTTGGTTAGACCTTTGTTATCTAACACAAACAAATTGTCAAAATTTTTCAATAGATGTTCGCTGTGTTCTACCAATTGCGTGACTACAAAAAAAAACTGTCGTTCCCATTTCACTATTTGTACCAATAATCCGATATAAAAAATGCAAAATTCTGTAGAAATGTACCTATCGTGCAACACTGCTGTTACTTTTAATGAAATTAAAAACACAATAGAACGACAATAAATAAAAAAAAAAAATATGGAATTCAAAAATAAGAGAAAAAACATTCATTAAAATTAAATGAAATTAATAAATTATATATGTATGTATGTATGTATGTATACATTTTTCTTTTTAAAACAATAAAGTGTAAAAACTAAAAGAAGTAATTAAAAAAAGAAAAAAAAAGAGTTCCTAAAATTTAACTGAACTTATAAGTAGTATTTTTTAATAATATAATACAATAAAAATAAAAAATAAGGAAAATAATATTAAGAAAAAAAATAAAAATATAACAGGTTTCTGAAAATAAAATGAAATTAAACAAAAATATTTTCTAAAACAATAACATCTTAAAATTAAATTAAATAAAAAATACAGTATGTTTATAAGAATTTAATTAAATGAAAAAAAATATATGCATATATTTATCTTTTTAAACCAATAAAATCTAAAAACTAAAGAAAATCATTTTAAAATACTATAGTCCAAAAAGAAACACGTGCAGCCGCTGCCGTTTAAAATAGAGAAAATTGGATGTCGGATATGTGTTGGGAGAGAGATTCCGTCGGGTACAAGCGTTCAACCTGCTTAACGAGTTTTTCGCCACAAAGTGAGATTCTTCAACATCTGGTTACTTGTGCCTACTCGCCGATGAAAGGAAAGATAACGAGACAAAGGGGTCTTCTCTGAGCGTTGGGACTGCATCCACAAGAGCTGCTCTGTCACGATGTTAATGTAAGAGTGGGAGTGGTGCTGGTTCTTTGGTCCTACCCTAGAAAAATTCAGCCTCCAAGACGAAACATCTTTCAACGGATTGAGGCTCATCGACTTCGCCCGGCCACGAACTAGGTAATGTAAGGTTACCTTAGGTTATCGCGCTTCCTCCGTAGATGGAAAACCAGTAGCGTGAGATATAACTTGCTTAGTCTCAAGAGCCCCCCAGACTACTTCCGGTCTGCACGTGGCCAGAAGAATCTTGCCACTTTGCGTTCCAAGGTATTCGCCCAAATTATTCCTCAAGGGTTCCTTGTCTTGCCAGCTCATCAGCCTTGAAGTTTCTGCGATTTCGCTGTAACCTGGAACCCAAATAAGCTTAACAGTAAAGTAATCCGATGAAGTCGATAAGGACGCCAGACACTGCTTCACCGTTATCGAGCCGTCAAGGAGCCAAAATCTTTGATAACTGCTTGGCTGTCAGAATAAATATTCACCTCCTGAAAAGGTGTTACACTAGATAGTAACCAATCCAAGGCCTCTTTTATTGCCGTCATTTCTGCTTGGAAGACAGTGCAGTGATGCCGTACCTACCTACCTACCGTCCAGTTCAGGTAACGCTGCATAAGTTTAAACAGTGCTTCTGGAAACTTTCCTTTTGTTATCAAAGCCTCATCGTCAGTATTGGCAACCACCCGACAGCCATTTCTTTATAGATCCGCCAACAGGTCGTTGACGACAACGACCTAAAGCAGTAGTGAAAGAACTCCCCCTTGCAGGTTACCTCTACAAACACGTTTCCGGATTGAAGCGCTGCGCCACTCTGCCGTGACCTGCCGACGCCTAGCTTATTTATGGAGCTAACTATAGTCTCAGGCAAAACATTGTTAAAAGCCCCCTCGATATCAAAGAAGGCACCGACCGCAAATTCCTTCTGCGAAAAGGTCTACTCGATACTCTCCTCGACCGTGTGTAGGGCCGTTTCGATGCACCTGCTCCTACAGTTGGCATGCTGATCCAAAGAAAGGCGCTCCTGAGGATCTCACTTCTTAACTGCAGGTCGATCAGCTTCTCTAGCGTCATAAAAAACCTATCACGAGGCTGTCTGAAGATCAAAAAACTGGAAAAGAAATCGATCATGTTGTAATTGGCGAAAGGAACGTGAAAAAGCAGTATCTTGTTGCAGCCAAGATACGCACTACAGACATTTTCTAAATCAAAATACTAACGCTTTTAAAGCTGCTTAAAAGTATTACCGTAGAAAGAAGAAAAGTTAAGTTTTGAACATTTAAATAGGCTCAGAGAGTGTAAGCAAACTCTTCTTAAATTTTGTGTTTTATTTTGACGCTTACAAAATGGCACACCCTAATATGCATACACATATATAAAAAATCTCTATAAAAAATTCGCAAAAGTTTAAATTTTACAATTTCAAAAAGGAATTCTGCTTAATTTGAACACCATTTACAGCGCCAACAGGTAGCATGGCTCCTGGCAGTAAAAGGCGGTTCAGCGCAAAAAGAGCAAATAAGCATAACGCACGTGCGTAGTATATCAACTCTCGAGGCGACAATTACAAAAACCACAAAAACAACTTTCGCTCTAAGAATAAACACCGCCGCCGGCAGTACGTAAAACAAGATTTTTTAATGAAAAATTGTGTAAAATCTGCATGGGCGTGTTGTATGCGTGAAAGTAATTACCTCGGTGTATGTACACATGTATGTACATACCCGTATTTATTGTCATACACAAGAAAATTTAAATATTAAGACAGCTCACGCGGTTGTTATGTAGCAATGCCGCAAACAAGTGTCCTTAAGGCATTCGAAGTGAGGCAAAATTTGCTCCGTTTTTTTAAATTCAAATTTATTGTATTAAAAGTTCATTCGGCGGTTTGTTCAACGAATGCTTATGAAACCAGCTGCTGTCTGGTTGAACTATTCAATGAGAAATACATTTGCCATGTTGAAATTCTAGTCGGAAGTTAACACCGAAACGCACTTTAACACATTCAACAGCTGCAGGCTTTTATTATTACAAAAAAAAAAAATATTAATTTGAAGTTGATGTTAGTCTGCGTGAATTTTAATCTATAATAGTATGTATGCGATTCATCTAAAGTTAAATAGCACGAGTCATCATTTGGACAAAAATGTTTCAATAAAAAAAAATATTTTGGGCGTGACGAAGCTCATCGGGTCTGCTAGTATATTATAAAATGAAATGTTAATTCGAAAACAAAGTTCTCTCATTAAATATATATTGGAATCTGAACTGTAAAGGATGAAAAGTATTCATTATTTTTTTAAAGAGGAACCCAACGTTCTGCCTAACTGCATTCCCTCTTCCCGAAATTCTGGCTGCGCCACTGAATGAATTCATAAGGAAATGTTCAACGGCATCTTCTTAGGATACAATGCCAAGAAATATGCAAGTATTACATATATCCTAGACATATCGGCTATGCCAATTATGATAACCTGGTATTTGGACCGAGGTAGAGATACTCGGAATGTATGGGAAAGTATATATCTACGGTCCTCAGATCTCATAAGGTGCCACCTAAACTGGCGATGGAATGCCTCGATAAGCTGAATCCTGTTGCTCTGAACAATGGAGTTTATTATCAGAGGAGTTTTTTCATGATACTGCAGGCTGAACTATGAGCTGAACAAACTGGGAGTTTACTCGCAGGAGCGATGCAACTTTTGCAGGATAGATATCCGAACTGCTGATCACATCTTGGAGCTTTATGCTGCACTGGTGAAGAAACAAAAAAGACACTTGCTTGATCATTTAATAACCGAGAACTTTCGTTCGGTCCAGAACAATAGATCTTAAAATGCTTTATCCTCTTGTTCAGCCCGGCTTGAAAACGAAAACAACTTTGACTGTCGATATGTAGTTAATTAAATAACTCTTATGTAAGTTAGGTTAGGTTGAAGGGGCTGCCAGTGACCTCAATAGCACACCTATGATCTTAAATATTTTGGATTCGTTGTTATACCATGTTAACGTTGCAACCTTCCTACACAAACTATTGCGTGGAGTCTGCCAAACCCAAGAACTTTCATCTACTTTTGCAAGTATAGGACATTCGCATAATAGGTGCCGCAAGGTTTCTGAATCTTCTTCATCTCTTATGTGGCTTTCGATGACAACATGGACTGCTAGCAGGTACATGGCTGTGGGTAAGTCCCCTCTGCTCAGCATGAGGAGACCCTTCATCGCTTCTGAGAGAAGCCAGCTACGTTTAATTGCCCTTTACAGCTATAGAGAGCTACCGTTGCTTTCTTAACACTTTTATTTACATGTTGTGCCCAGTTCAGCTTTTTTTCAAACACCACGACTACATACTTTGCGGATTTTCCTAGCTCCAGCATTGTGGTGCCTATGGCAGGGAATTGTAGTCAGGGATTTTGTACTTCCACCAGACAACCAACTCCGTTTTGTCGGAGCTCACCCACAAGCCTTTCCATTTGGTCCACCTTTCAATTAGTTTTAGTTTGTCCTGCATAATATTACAGAACGCATATAGAAATTTTCCAATCACAACCGCCGCAAGGTCGTTTGCAACAACTCATTAATTGTCATACCTCAAAGTAGGAGAGACAGGGTTCTCCTGCAAACGCGTATCTGTCTAGGTACACTCCTGCCAGAACACTTTAACTTCGACCATATTTTCATTGGAATTAAATAAATATTTTTATATAAATATTCAATACAAACATTTCCACAACTTTTACCTGTCTGTCTGCTTATCTGTTTACATGCCAACTTATAGGTCGATGGAACACTCAACTATTCATCTGCACGCCCTCCCGTTTGGTAGCTTAAATAAATGCCATAAAATCAATGTGTACGCAGACAAATTTTGAGCAGTCACGTTTTCTATTCCCCTACCCAAAAAAAACCTATTATTGTTAAGTGTTCTTTATAGTACATTGGTGGTAGCCATGCTCGCGACCACATTTGATTTATGAGCGCCAATGACTTGGAGACAAGCGTTGAAATGTAGCTGACTCCTTGTGCTAGGCACATTGACATGCACACTTAGATACATACATATATACAATGTATATTATACATAGTAATTATGAGTAATTGCCTATACAAGCCAGAAGCATAAATATATAGTGTATATATATTGTACATATATATATGGTGGAATGCTTAATTTATTTATGTATGTAAATTGCTGGTATATGAAGTGTGAATTGTATGATTTATGACGGTATGAAATTAAAAATTGCGGAGGTCCACTGAAACGTTGTCACTATCACTTAAATAGTCATTAGATCTCATACATATATACGTACGTATTAAAAATGCGAAAGTGTATATACCGATGGTCCACTGAAATAACGACACAACTCAAAATTCAAAATATATACTACTTAGTTATCTACTGTAATAATCTTTGCTTCTTACTTTAGTAAATATTAGCCATGGAGTAGGCAAGGATTAGAGATATGAGCTACTTAACAGTAGTAAGGGATTTTATTTTTTGAAATACTCAAACTTCAAACACTGACATAATTTGGGAATTCTGGGAGCTAAGTTAAGTATCTACGCAAATAATAGCTATTTTAAGCAGCATCCCTACGCCACTTCTAACTTCTACATAACTAATTTCTTTGGAACACATCCTCAGTAATCCTTCACATTATGACAGCATGCTCAAAGGTAAAATCTCCATTACCATACATACATACATACATACGTATGTACATTAGGATGGTCCTTATTTTTTTCCTCCAGCCACGCCCCAGATCTGATTAGTATCAAAAATGAAGAAGCGATCGAATGATCGAATAAGACTATTTCCCTTCACAAGTCTTCAAAAAATAACAATATGATGCTACTTTAAATTAAAAATTTTACTAAGTGTGTTTTAATAACCGATAATCTATCATATGTGTTATATAAAAAAATTGTTTTTTTACGTTTTCATAACCACATCACGCACGAACAGCTCAACGGATGTATTTAATTTTTTGCATACTACATATTTTTTGTAGGTTAGTGGTAAAAAATTAAAAAAAAAATTAAAAATAGGGTTGCCAGTTATTTGAAAATTTAAAATTGTTTAAAGGTCACTAAAATATTTAAGTTTCTTCATCAAAACTAAAAATCTGGAAGATATCTAAAAATATTTGTGAACGGTATTGCCACATTTCCAAAAAAATTAAAACAAACAAAAATTTAAGCTTATTTAATACCATAATCTTATTCAATCAAGAAATATTTATTTTTAACGGTTTTATAGCGATTCTACGAAAAAATTTATTTTGGCCGTGTGAAATACATGGGAAACTTCAAAGCCTGAAGCCTGATTTGGAAAAAAATACGTGTCTCCTTATTTTTGACATTCCTCAGTTCTGGGGTCGCCAATAGGTAAAATAAAAAAAAACAGATTTTCCTATGTATTTTTGGACGACCCTAATTTACATATATAGTACCGGCAGCATTCTAATATAATAAGCCGCTTTATAAAGCACCCAAAGGAAGCCATACGAATAAGTATGTTATAAATACCAAGATTGGTACATTCGTTTTTGTAATTGAGATGCCTAATGCTGCGTATAATCCACTCAAAAATGAAACTTACCATGACAACCATGAAGAGAAGCAGCAGCTATGGAAATCTTTATTTATGGCGCTATTAGCGCCACTGTCACAGTCGTCTAAGGTCTTTTAAAATGCTTTTGCGAAAATTGAAAAACTGTGTTTGTATGTGTGTGTGTAGGCTCGGCTAATGTATTGTAATTCAACCGTAATAAGTAGAGTAAGAAAGCGTACACAGGTAAAACGAAATCAAGAAGATATGCATCGCTGTCGTCAAGTTTCATTGTAGATAAAATGTTTGTCTTTAAAATAAAGGCACTTACTTCCGGCTTTTGGAGGGAAGAAGAATGAATACTTAATTTTTGGCACTAACATATACGTAAAACGTAAGTAAGTAACATATAAGGGTACACCCACATGGGAATACAATCAAAAGAATTAGCCAAAATTTAAAAACAGGAGTAAGAAAATTATGTGCGTGGTGCACATTACATATATTCGCCCAATTTAAATAAAATTACAACATAGAAGACTTTATGTTTTTTTCTCAATGTACCCGACTAAGTTTAATATCCTTAAGCCCATCTTACAAAGATTTATTAAAATAATCTTTTGGCGCGAATTTTAATTAATCTAAAATTTGAATTATTGAACTCCATTAAATTCTATACTCTTCATTTAAAACTTTACCTTCTTAAACTGGGGATAAAATAAACTTTAGTACAAAATAATTATAACTTACTTGAGTTTATATGATGCTCAGTGTTACATCATCAGTTTTAAGCTTAAATGATTAAAACTCTTTGATAAGAATGCCGGTTATGACTCTTGTGACATTTAAGATAGAAAAGACTCTGTTGAAATCAAAAAAATTTCAGGTAATTTTAAAGGCGAATGAATAGTTTTAATAACAAATTTATTTAAATTAATGAATTGGAATTTCGTGATGCACATATAGGCAGTTAAAGTGATACTACCTTCAAAGTCTCTTCTTAAATAGATCATACATACACACTTCTAATCACTCAATATGAATTCAGAGGGTTTGGCTAGAAAATTGTCGAGCTCTTCGACTTCCATTGAATCTTTTTTAACTCTCTATTTAAGCTCAAACTCAATCCATAGATAATTTAAACGGTAGAGAAATCTCAATAGAGTTTTAATGAAATAAAAATCTCATTTATCGATAAGTTTAGACGGCAGAGCAACTCTAGGAGATATTTACTGTAGGTAGAGTAAAAAAAAAAGAGAAATCTCAATTGTTCACTATCACGTACCGTTAATCCTTTCCTCGTCGATTTGACAGCATTGACCTATTTGCTGACGTCATAAAATACTTTTCGCACTGGGGATAATAATTAAATTTTCACATTATATCTTTTTTTACCGAAAAAAATTTACCTAAAAGTAGATAAATATATCTAAAAATGAAATATGTAAACTTGTGATGGTGATTATACCATGTCTACTTGTGAACTCACATCAAACAATCTTTGCTATTGAAAATTATCTTAAAAGGACTTCCTCCGAGCAGTTCCAGTAAAACCAGATTTGAGCAGATTAGCTCAAATAACGACTTTTGCCAGAGCCAGACCACTTTCTCAATTTAGTGAATACCCCTTATGTTTTAACAAATATTTATGCCCCTTTGCAAAGAAGGAAGAAAAAAATATCCGATAAGTTAAATATTTGGCTACGTTCTAAATATGCAGTGCTGGAAAGCTGCAGAAGATCATCCACAAAAGTTTTGTTGAATTTTACTAGTGGAAATTTTTCAAAAATTGTTTGGTATACTAGACAAATTCAGATCGTTTCAATGATCAAAGAAGGCATGAAAATAGTATTTTGTCTTAATCGATTTTGTGTCCGAAAAAGGCTATATATATGCAATAAAATGCTATCTTCCTCAATGTTTCAGAAAAATTAAATGGCGTTATAGAAGTTTTTATTGAACCAATGGCTATTTTAAAGTCTTTGCTTGTGCTTATGATAAGATCCAAATTTAATGAGATGACCCAAAGGCCGCTAGCTTGCCAATTCGTAAACCAGCTCAATAAATTGTATTTACATGATATTTAGTATACCGAAACCCACATTGGTTCAAGCTGAACAGTTCTCGAAGAGGTTAGAGCCTTGGCTCTGTGTGGATGTCACTGCACACTATGTTTTTTTGGCCAGTGTAAATTATCCACTCCAATAATATTTAAATGCATATCAAAGCTACCAGCAACAACAAAATTTTTTGTCTTCGAAATGTCAACCCACAAAGTTTTCACCAAACCCCGCACCTAGAGAAAGTTGGATTTTTTTATTTTGGTAAATTATTTATATTTAAGTGCACTATAAACCAAACTGCAGATAAAAGAAATCTATGGGTAATTAAGGCTGTCATTGAGCAATAAAAATCACTTCTCTAAGCCAAAATAAGAACAAATTTACTAGCAATAAATATCTAATAAAATCCTACCATAGCTATTTATTTGAATCGACATAAAGTATTTACATACATTCATATGTTTGCTAACAATTTTGTTGTCAGTAGGCCCTCACGTTTTTGTTTAACTTTCTCCTGTCAACAAATTTATGCACAAAACAAAAAAAAAACAACGAGAAAAAGACAATAGCGCTTGTAAAAAAATATTGTGAAATAATGGCACAGTTTGAACAAAAAGAAAATAAAAATAAACACACACACAAATACAAAAACGAAGTAAACAACCAACGACATCAGCGTTTATCCAGTTATGGAAGCGATAATAAAATGTTAAGCTGGTTTTAACCGCCAGATATTTTGTGTAGGTATAGGTTGTGCAAAATATACAGGTGGGAGGGAGTCTGCGCTGTCATTACCTGCATGTGCGTGAAAGTTTATCCAACTGTTTATGTTTTAACATCAGCGTAAATACTAGCATACACGCATATACATATATTTATATTTACACTTCTGCATACATACTACTTGCGAAAACGGATGTTTGCTGCCATTTTAGTGCACTGCATCAATTTGGCGCTCATAAAATTTGCGTTTACTCAGCCAAAATGAATATCGATGAAAAAAAAACAGAGACCGGTAAATACTTTTATACGACACATTAACGGCAAGCGCGATTTACGATGTTCGCGTGGTTGAAAGGAGCGCATTGCTCGTAATACAAGTCGTAACTTTGCACTTTACTTGGGTAAAGCGCATATGAAGTTGGGGTAAAATATTTTTTTTTTTTTTTTTTTGAAAAGGAAATCAAGGAAAAGCGTGTACTTGTTTTTTTTTGTGTAAACATCTTTGCTCGCAGCATGGGTAAAAGTTACGTTAAAATATGCGCTTAAAAATATACAACACGAAAACCGAACGGTTCAATATAAAATGGTACGCCCTATATATATGGTGCTTCCCTCGTGTTGTTGCCTATTTTTAGGTACAAGCCTAATTTATATAGATTCACATTTCTGTTATATAAGCGCCTACAATTTTTTTGCTGCATAGTTTTAGGCATATGTACTACATTTGTGTATTGATAAAAAGCAAGGCGGAAATTCTTTAAACACTGAAATTGTTTTCACTTGGATTTTTTGATTTGTAAACATCTTTACTCCCTGTATAGGGGTAATTTGCGTAAACCATCACGTGTAAACCCGGATGGATATAGAAGTTGTACATATGAAAACAAAGCTAATCAGCTGTTAAAACTGTCTGGCACTAACCGCTAAGGAAATTTAAGCGACAATTTTTTCAAAATTAATTTTATTTTTTTTCATTAAGTGCCTCTGACGTTTTCTCGGCGGTTTGATCTCAACATAGTTTGAGAGCATTTCGGGGCTAGTTCGGGACTAGCTCGGGACCATTTTGGGATCAGCTCGAGACCAGTTCAGGACTAGTTTAGGACCATTTTGGGTCGGTGTCACGCCCATTTTCAAAAAATTTGTTATAGGCGTATTTCTCGCTAACTAAAGAGTTATCGCAAACATCAATTTTAAATAAATTCGCTTCAGTGGGTACTGATATATCGAAGATTTTTAATTTATCTAAATTACCGTTACATGGGATGTGGGCGTGGTTATTGTCCGATTTTAAAAATTTTCAGTTTTATATGCTTTACCAGGATCAAGAACTGTGCAAAGGTTAGAAGAAATTGCTACAGGGGTTACCGTGATATAAACATGTAATCATAAATAGGCGTGGCGACGTCCATACACGTACCAAGTTTTGTTAAAAATTTTATTTTATTTTTTTCCACTTCAAGGATTTCGGAGAGTATCAAGGTTACAGAAGGTTGTTAGCTAGAGATTGTTTGTACTCAAGACCCCTTCATAGAGCCGACGATTGATTTCCACATAACCTACAGAGCACCCGCTTAACTTGCTTGTTAATACTCAGTTACTGAGAAACTCTGAAGAAGTGTTTATTCCACTTCCAAGAAGGTATGTCGGACACCATCACATAGGGGAAACTACTTCCTAAGAAGTAATGCCATGAAGAGTTCCGTCTAAACTGATATCTGGAGGATGGGTTGTTGCATGTGTATTCTCTAGCTACGTCTCTTTGTTATTTAAGCGAGTAAAAATAGTTTTTATATCTGGAAGGAGTTGGCACATCTTTCCAAATAATTTTCGCTCAATCTTAACCTTCTTTGTTCTTAAACTTCCGGGAAAGTTTTTGACGGGTATTTTTGATGGATGTTTCGCAGCAATTTTATATATCAAAGTGCAGTATTGCTACATGTTTTCATATACTTTATGTCTAAATTCCGAGGGCAGTATTCTCATCTACGCTTTTTTCTTTCTGATTCTGGGGTATTTTCCTATTCGTTAGAGTAGTTTGTAAAATGTTGGAGAGGAGGACGCAACTCATGAGGCAATCTTTTAATTGTGCTTCGACAAGCAAGATGAGTTTCAATTAGGGAAAAATGCCAAAAACTTAATGAAATCCTTTCGCTTTACATTCTGCTCCATATGCAAAAGTGTCAATTATTATATGAGCATTTATACATCCAATATAAGTATGAATATGTAAAAAAAATTTAATTTCTAAGCATTGCGGCAGAAATTTGTCTAGATTGCGATGATTTTCCCATGAAATAATGTCATCGAAAAGTATGTTTCTTAATAATAATGCAAATACTTCTGCTGACATAAAAGTATCTACAAATATCTATTACAATCCCATTAGAATTGAAAACATCATCCACTTAAATGCGAGAAGATTTATACATTCTCATTATGTACAATGTACCAATGAGCGCTTTCATCTCAATTAAATTAGTCTCACAAGCAACCCGTGACCTATCGTATTCTTCAAGAGTTTTAATCTTTTTATTCGTCATATTAAATTTCTTTTTCAACCAGTAGTAAGGAAAATTATATTGTGACTACGTGGAATAGCTTTGTTTGACGGAGACCTCTTCCATTAATAGGCAACTATATTTCTTGACGTAATTTTTTTTTTTTGTACGCTATTTACTATTTTTTTCTAGAGCTTAACAATTGAGAAAATAGGATGCCAGTATCACTACTTGTCAATACGTTTTGTTCTTAATCAGTATCATATTCTTAACTCCAAGAAATGCTCACTTATTTCAGTCGTATAACTTTCACTGTACTTTAAATAAAAAAAAATATTACATAGCTTTAATTGCTCATAATTTTTCATACCATTGCCAACATCGATGTCACCAATTATTTCGTCATCACTTTCCTCTTCAAACCATTGCAAGATGCGAGCTTCTTGTTGCCTATTCAATCGCAACGTAACGAAAGAACGATGAAACACAACTTCCCAACTTTAAAATTGTTTTATTATTTTGGTGCATACGCCAATTTATAACAAGGTTTTTATATATTTAGAAATACGATACGGCTTTGTTTTTTATTTCATTCTTTCGGTAATTTTCAGCTTTTTACGCCAGACACATTACCTCTTGTTGCGGAAGTTTGAAGTTGAAAGTCAAAAGCGGCAAATTATGTTGTATTATGAAATGGATAGAGACGTATGCCTGCACGTGCCAAAAATTAGGCAATGTTTTACAATAACTTTTCGACAGCTTCCGCACACTTGTAATGGTTTGTTGAAGATGCCGGTATTATAGTTGGTTTACGGCTAAAACAAGAGGGCGGAACTCAGTTGAACAAGTCAATTACATACTTTTGTTGAATTTTTAGTGCGGAAAATAGGTTGCAATACAAATCGCTTTGATCATAAGCAAATTTCCGTTATACTTTGAAAAGTTTGGTTTCTTCTTAGCGATTTATAACTTGTAGAGTTTTTATTTCACACCGGTTTTTTTTAACTTTTTTTTTTGTGCTGTAAACAAGCAATGGTATTGGGGAGCTTTTACTGTCTGGCAAAACTTTTATTTATTTTATACAATCGTATACGTATAAAACACTACAATGTATATATGTATAAATGCCAGCGCCACTTTCATTGAACTAAATATTTAAATTTGAAGCATAGTTCCTTAAATGTATGGAAATCTCTTAGCAAACTATTTCGCAGCATACAGTACTACATTTATGAAAATAATTTCTATCGTGAAGCGCATAAGGTGTTAATGGTAAAATAACACCTGTGACACCGCTGCTTCAGGGAAGAACAGAAAAGCTAAAAAAATAGAAGACCGACATACTCAGCGCCATCGTTGAAGTATACATATTTTCTTTTCAGTTCTTGGTTAACTATTTTTTATGATTTTTATTCTTCTTTGATTTCGTTGTGTGACTAAGAGTTGGTATATGAAAAATATGCGATGAAAATGCAACTTCGACGTTACGTATACGCCACGGTGTGCATATATAATTCATTTTGCTTTATTGTATTGCAGCCTTAAGAGGTGGCTTGGTATCTCGGTACTTGGTAATTTGATTCCCATAATGCAATATTTAACTTATCTTATTAATTAAATAAAATTTTAATTTTGAAACAGGTGGCAAAATTTCATAAAAATATTTTGGACCATAAGCCTTCTTAAACCCCTTTCTTTCGACAGCCATATTGCATTATGTCGTTTATATTTTTAATTTATTTAAACTGTAATTTTCAAACAGGTGGCAACTCTCTAATTATTATAATTTTTTTTTAAATTTATGCAATAGCTTTCGAGTGATGCACGTACGAACATATAGATATACAAACAAAAATTCTAAAAATTCTTGATTTGGCTTCTGTTGCTCTAATACAAAAAAAAAATTAAATAAAAAAATTTTTTTGCCGCATAGATGTTCTTGATAAAAACATTATGAAGGTCTACTGTTCCATAAAAAGTTCCAAAAAATTTAGAAAAAATGACAAAAAAAAGAAATCACAAAAAGTCTGGAAAAAGTACAATTTAAGAAAACAATTCAGAACTTTTTGTGATATTTGAAGATTACTATAGGACACGAAAAATTCCTAAAGGGCAGAAGAAAATATTCTTCTTCTTGCTTGGTGCAGTATTTACGTCAATGGGAAATAATTAGTGAAGCCTTCGCTTCTCCACCTGCTCTTTCCAACGCAGAGAAGGCCATCCTTTTTCTCTGCTACGAGCATGGCTACCCGCGTTGAATACTTTCAGAGCTGGTGCGTTTCTGTCCATTCGTGCGACATGACCAAGTCAGTGTTGTCGCTGTAATTTAATCTATAAGAAAATAGTTCCGAAAATGTTTGAGTTGGGAAACCCGAATTTTCACAGTTTATGTAGAAACACAGTTTTTTTCAGTTTAATATTCCAAGGCTAATAACCCTTGTTCTAGGTATTTTGTTCCTAGCGTACCCTAGCATATTATGTAAATATCTTTCCCTCTAACGCTTTAATTCATTTTTGTTGCAAGTTTGCATCAAACCGTTGAACTTTTCGTAGACCGAGAAGGATACGTGTATTTAGCTCACATTTCGCACTCAAAAATATTCAATCTAAGTTGGTTTGCGATATCCACAATACGTCTCTACATATTTACATACATACATACGCACAAGCATTCTCACATACATACATAACAGTAATATAATCATCAAGCCGAACTTTTCAAAACAAACTTTTCAAAGTTTTCACTCACCTGTCCGCTTTCTTAACACCCGACCACATGGCCGCCGAAACGGGTGGCATAAAGCGCAAATTGCCCACAGGCGGCGAAGCGTACGGTATGCCACGATACGCTTCCACCGGATCTAGATGACGTCCTTCTAGCTGTACAATAACACCGGAAATGGCACCGTTGCGTGTATGTATGATGCGCGACGATAGTTGCGCTGGCAGTTGATCAACCTGTATGCCATGACCATGTCCATTGACATTGTTGTTGGTAATGCCAGTGCCTACATTTTGACGACTGCTACGCCCGCTACTACTACTCCCGCTACTAGTACTACTACCACCACTGCCGCCACCTAAACCTGAACTACCCGTAAGGGAGGCAGACGTTAACAAGGCGGCAGCCGATGAGGTAGCAGCTGCCTCACTGCTGCCGGACAATTGATGTGATTGCGTCAACAACAAATTGGCTGCGGTCAATGAGGCAGATGTAAAGGGAGATGAGACAAATGACGACGAAGCCGACGAAGCCGATGATGCTGATGATGGGCCAGAGATTAGCACAGTGCTAGAATCAGATGCTAATGAGGCATCTGATTGCATGGAGATTGAATTTGTAGCTGCAGCGGAGACAAGCGCGCGAAAAACAGCTGATGTGCTACTGCCGCTGCTGATGCCACTGCCACTGCCACTGCCATTGCCATTTCCGCCATTATCACGTCCGCTGCGGCTATAATTTCTCGTATTGCCATTTTGACTGTTCGTTGCCGCTGTGGCAAATGAGCCGCTGTTACCGCCGCCGCCGCCAATACATGCAAGGAGTATGAGGGTGGTTGTTAGTGCGGTTGTTGTTGTTGCCAGCAGGTGAATATAACGTAGCAACATTATCATTATTGCGCTACGTAGCGCTATATGCGGTTATGGCTATTGCTGCTGCAGCTGCTGTTGCTGTTGCTAAATATATGCGCCGTTGTTGCGTGTATGAAGTGTTACGTTTGTTGTTATTTTGTGTCGCACACTGCTGGCAACGCTTGCTTAATTTAATGTTGGTTTATGTTTATGATGGCAGTTGAAGTTACACTCTTTGTTGTTCTGGCTGCAGCTGATACTTTTTTTTCATCTCTGTTTACATTTTGTTCGCTTATCTATCACTCAGTCTTGCTCCAACTCATAATCGCAGCCAGTTTGACAAATTATCAGCGCTTGTAAGGTAAATTGCTTTTGTTGCGTTAATTGCAGAAGTTATTGCATGTAATTAGGGCTACGACTTTTGAGTCCTCGCTTTTATTTTCATGCTGTAGCATGTACTTTGTGCGCTTGCAATGTCTTTCGGAGGGCTGCTAATTACCTTTTTTATTAAACACTGTTTTAAGATTTAGATACTTTATTCACACTTTTGTGCTTTTCATTACCTTTTTCTCAACTTTGTAGCAAAATTCAGCTGTTCCACATGAAGTACTTGAGTTTTGTTATATTCGAAAAGAGTGCACTGTAAAAAAGTACACTCTGCAACATTTGTGTGTTTGCCACTTTTCAATTGGTTAACCTAAAACGAAAAAAGAAAATTTTTGTTTTAATTCACTTTTTTTTTTGTTCTATATATGCAGATTAGGGTGGTATAAAGAATGCTCTAACAACCTAGGATTGTTATATTATTTTGAAATCAAAAAATATTTAGGGAGTCTCAAAAGACTCACAGTTTTCCATTTCTTTTATATAGAGAAAAACCAATTTTCATAGAAATGGTATATAATTCTTGCAAGTCAATATATTCGATCAGAAAACTCCGGTTCTCTTCAGGAGACTCTCAGTAATAATACCCATTTTTTTATTTAACCACTTTATAAAACTAAGGACTTTTTTATTGGTCCCCCATTGAGTTTTTTGTAGTTTTTGGGGGTATTTTTCGGATCTATAAATTATAGGTGCTATGAAAAAATGGTTAAATAAATAATTGGGTATTATTATCGGGAGTCTCCTGAAGAGAAGCGGAAAATTTCGATCGAAACATATAGATTTTTAAGAATTCTGTACCATTTCTACGAGAAGACGAGTTTGCAGACAACTTGCTGGAGTGCTGACTAGTCCCTTCACGGGACACAAAGACCTTACTATGATTTGCGTACATAACCACTTCATTCGCTCATCCTGCCTTGAAGATTGTGAGACGGCGGAACACTTTTTGTGGTTCTGTTGAGAGACACCTGAGCTCTTTGATATCAAATTTTTGCTAGGTTTATTCGTAAATCGTGCAGATGTAAAACAGATTGAAAGAGACATAAAAGCAGCACAACGGATAGTGTGTAGTGTACCCATCTTGTGCTACATATATAAATTTCCTTTAAGTCAAATTTATATACCGAAGGCCCTCTAACCGCACTTTTCACGCAACTGATATTCGGATATAAAAATCCACCTAAGACTTAAGTGTCATCGGTGATATTAAAGCTGACCTTGTATAACGCTTGACAGAAGAATTTACTATTAAATTACAAAGTCATAATTAACATCAGTGATGACAGGTAAGTCTCAGATGGGTTCTAACATCACAAAGTAGTTTTTGTGAAAAGTGAAGAAAATCCCTCCATCGACTCCTACGTCCGTCCGCTTTGACTCATCTGTGTGAAAGTTCACTGATGCCTCCCTCCAACCACTGCCCACCAGCATCTTATCCCTATATGGAAAATGCGTTGAAATCTAGCTGGTGTCAGGCTAGGCACGCAGGGATCTGTGTTACTCAGAAAGAGATCGAAGGACCCGCGGTGTAATTAGTAGAAATTTCATAAAACTACATAGAAGGAGGCACTTAGAATGTTAAAATGTTCAACAAAAATTACAAAAAAAAAACAGAGAACATTTCTAAAGTATATCGCCTTCCAAAGAATGTAAATCGATTAAAAATTTTATAGAAGTTCAAATATAGGTTTTCTTACTAACAAAATGTTGATTAATAATTTTATATGGGCAAAGTATAAAATACTGTGAGAAGGGATACATCCTAAATGCTTCAGAAAGGCTAATCAAGTATCAAGACTTATTCTGTATGACTAGGCAACTAGGGTTGATTTTGAGACAGTAAAAATTAAACTAAATTATTGAACATCCAGTAAAATATTTTAAGATAAAACTGATATAATTTTATAATTTTCTCTCTTAAGAAAATCTATTAATTCAATAAAGCATTTTAGAATTTGATAAAAAGTAGCTTCATCTTATTAAATTGCATACTTCTATTGCACTGAAGAGCTCATCCACTGCTCATCCATGCTAAATGCCTAGCTGCAGGTGTTACAGCAGCAACACGAACACGACACACCAGACAAATATGTGCATATATATATAAAGTGATAGCAGCCAGTTATCCAAGTGCAAAAATAATAGAACACGACATAACAAAACGATGTTAAATGCACTGAGGCGCATATGCAACACTTCATAAACACATGTGTGTATGGTGCGAAAAAGGTAGCAAGAAAATAAATTCCAACGACATGAGTAGCTATTTGTTACGTATACGCCATGTCGACGCCGCGCGCGCGCTCCGGCATTTGGAGGAGCCACGAATATACAAACACCAGCGGGTAGCGTATGCAAATGGTTTTGCGGCGAGTGCATAAAGATAGCAGGTAAATAATAGTGAGGGTATAAGTACAAAAACAAAAACGAAAAAAAACAATCAAAATAAAACGAAATGAAGGATAAAAACAAAAACAATAACGCCAACGCGAACGCCAACTGACAACTGGGTATGACAATTGGCCTTAGGCAGGGATTTAAATATCTTCGCGAGCAAAGTAGCGTAACATAGTGCAGCTGAGCGTGAAATAAGTGCAGTTGCAGTGCGGATCATTGTCAGCAATAAAAAAAAAACACACAAGAACAATAATAAAAGCAGCAATACCAACGGAGAAAACTTTACATGTGCATGGCTACTTGACTATGTATTTATATATGTATACCAAGGTGCATCTGTTGCGAGCACATACCGCTGAGCCGTCAAAACAGGTATGTGCTCTTGTAGCATGCACATGCATACGTTTACATACGCGAAATGATAATTGTTTTTTACGCTGAAAATTACATATAAATATACATATATTTGTTGTGATACATATGCACCTGCGTAGCTTGAGGTGAGGTATTTATGCAGGCGCAGAGCTACGGGGGTATCATTACTAGGGTAAATTTACCCCTTTCTTTGATATATAAGTAAAGGGAACTGTAGAACCGTAATATGTAATTTTGAATTTCTTATTTGGGCTTTCTTTCTCACTGACATTTTATCACTAACGCGCCCACTGAGTGGAGTTGTGCGGAACAAAACTATCCAGCTTCCAAATGGGTACCTTTTGATAATCCAAACACATGTAAATTAAATAGTAAAATTTAATTAAGTTACTACTACGGATTATACATACATGAATGAGAAAAGGGTTAGAGACATGCGCCACTTAACAGTAGTAAGTGTTTTTTTTTTTTTTAATTTTAGTTGCGTCGTTATTGCAGAGGACCTTCGATATGTACTTGTAGACATTTACAACAATGTAATTTTTTAAATTAATTCTTAAGCTCTCGCTGTGACACCTAGCAATGTTTTGAAATTAATAAAAATTCGTAAGTACTAAAATGAGTTATCCCTGATTAGCCCTTAGGGTCAAAGTTAACGCTTTTAAGTTTTAATATGATTTGCTCACTTGTATTGTATGTATTGAATCCGATTACTCAAATTTTTTTACTTTATTTATTTTCTCCGCTAAAATATTAAAATTCTGTCTTCGGAATTTTACGTTGCAGTTGTAATATACTTTGGCTGCGGTTACCAATTAGTCCTAAGGGTCATAAATTACCCTATTCTCACTTAACGGAGGAACTTAAATTTTTCATTGGAATTTGAGAGGAATAATTCCCAGTGGGAGCAGTGCCCTCCAGTGCATTCAACAAACACAGAGCACCGGAGCCAGCGTTTTCCAACCAATAAATAGACATGGATGATTAATGTAAACAAACAATGCGCCAAATATGGAATGTGCGACAAATGTTTTATGCAAATACCACCACAGTTAGCTTATAATTTGTGTGAAATGTGAAGAAAAAAAATTACAAACAATAAATGATTTTCAATGAATCAGCTCCATATATTTTTTTTATCCAAAAAACCGTTAAGTTTCACAGGGTAAAAAATGACACTAATTATTTTTTTTTTTTTGTAATGTATGGGACTTATGATGGTTATTTAGCTTTATAAGTTGTGCAATTTGCATGAAATAAACTGAAAATTAGGGATGGCAGAATGATCTAAGCTAATAGAGGGAAAATTTCAATATGTGGTCCTTCTTTTAGCTTTGCTATTGAGCAAGAATTCGGTGCTTTGCACACAGGTGTAATGTATGCGTGATAAAGTGAGTTTTTCAACCTCTGGTGTAGAAGATCACGTTCATAGAATTTCCGCAAATGCCACACAATCAGCTGAAAAAATTTCCAAAACCATCAAAGAAATCATTCATTTCAAAGTAGGCAAAAGTACTATGAAATTTATGAAATGGTTACAAGATGCGATATTCCAAAGACGTACAAAGGTAGGTGGAAATAAGGCAGTGACTTTTAAAAAAAAAAAACCCTTTAAGGCTTAGGGAATAGTAAAAGTCTTTATAAAAAATATCCACATCATTTAATAATTCTTTTCATGAAGTAATTTATTTTTTATTTGTTATTTTCTGTTTTTTTTTTTTTGCTGACTTAGAAATGAAAATGCTAAAAAGTATTAGTAAAAAAAGTGCAAGTAAAGGGTTTTCCGATCTTAAAATTGGATGCATGAGATTACAAATCACATTCCATCGAAATCTAATGAAATTTTATTGAGGCTAGGAGCATTTTGACTGCAGCAATGGAAGCTGAAAATTGAATCCAGTACCCAATTGTCATCAGCCACAGAGATACTCACACATTTCCATCAACGAATGTTAGATCTTTCACTTCTTTGTGTCGAACCAAAATTTGGCTCAAAACAACAATACATACTACATGATTGAACAGGTTGGTCCTCCACAATTGATATAAATTAGACATTGAATTAAAGCTAGATGAAGTCATGGAAAGATTTATCTCTATGGACAACAACCGCATCAATTTCAGTATCCAAAATGAATTTCTATTAACATATCGCCCATTTACTTCAGTATTGTCATAAGTCAAACAACGAAACATAGTAAACATGAATACATATTTTGTTCCAGCGAGATAATGGTAACCGATACAGCTACGTTATTTTTACACAAAATAGAAGAAGAATAGCGGTGGTTTCTGCATACTCAGCTCAATATTTGTATTTTTTGGATTATCAAACTATTTAAGTAAATGAACGATATGTACCTACATATTTATATGCATCAAAAACTAAAACGGTTATTTTTACTTATTAACACAATTATTGAATAAGGTACATCTCTATGAAATTCCCGACCCCCC
>NW_023458555.1:24729510-24730745 GCF_013731165.1 Rhagoletis pomonella | reverse complement strand
ATAACGGGTGATTTTTTTGAGGTTAGGATTTTCATGCATTAGTATTTGACAGATCAGGTGGGATTTCAGACATGGTGTCAAAGAGAAAGATGCTCAGTATGCTTTGAAATTTCATCATGAATAGACTTACTAACGAGCAACGCTTGCAAATCATTGAATTTTATTACCAAAATCAGTGTTCGGTTCGAAATGTGTTTCGCGCTTTACGTCCGATTTATGGTCTACATAATCGACCAAGTGAGCAAACAATTAATGCGATTGTGACCAAGTTTCGCACTCAGTTTACTTTATTGGACATTAAACCAACCACACGAATGCGTACAGTGCGTACAGAAGAGAATATTGCGTCTGTTTCTGAGAGTGTTGCTGAAGACCGTGAAATGTCGATTCGTCGCCGTTCGCAGCAATTGGGTTTGTGTTATTCGACCACATGGAAGATTTTGTTGCCAAAAATGGAAGAACTGAACTTGGTTGACATGTGGTTTCAACAAGATGGCGCTACATGCCACACAGCTCGCGATTCTATGGCCATTTTGAGGGAAAACTTCGGAGAACAATTCATCTCAAGAAATGGACCGGTAAGTTGGCCACCAAGATCATGCGATTTGACGCCTTTAGACTATTTTTTGTGGGGCTACGTCAAGTCTAAAGTCTACAGAAATAAGCCAGCAACTATTCCAGCTTTGGAAGACAACATTTCCGAAGAAATTCGGGCTATTCCGGCCGAAATGCTCGAAAAAGTTGCCCAAAATTGGACTTTCCGAATGGACCACCTAAGACGCAGCCGCGGTCAACATTTAAATGAAATTATCTTCAAAAAGTAAATGTCATGGACCAATCTAACGTTTCAAATAAAGAACCGATGAGATTTTGCAAATTTTATGCGTTTTTTTTATCAAGCTCTTAAAAAATCACCCGTTACAAGTACATACACTAGCATACACATTGCTTTGTGTACTCCATGGCGTATACGTGACGTCCATGAAATACCCAAGGCCGCTGCGTAGATGGTTAGAAACAATGGAAACTATTGTGTTCGCATTCAATTAAGCACATTCATGCAATAAACAAACGTAAGTACACAAACATACACGCACACACAAACACGCACCACGGTATTACATTCACTTATCTGATGAGCATGTATCATTTGTGAGTATTCCATTTCCACTTCAATTCACATTGTCTTCATCGTCATCATCACCATCATCATCATCATCATCACCGCTATCGTC
>NW_023458555.1:24705082-24729410 GCF_013731165.1 Rhagoletis pomonella | reverse complement strand
AAGTGCACAAAAATGACAATTTTCCTGATTTCATTTGCTTTACAATTTCCTGATTTATTCAGATTTTTCATTCACTGGGCGTCACCTATGTCTGCGAAAAAATAAATATGTATAAAAAGTTGAAAAATTTGAGACCGTTATAACAGAGGGAAAGAGGCAGGGTGTGTTATCTTTTGCAAGAATGAGCTGCCGTGTCTTCCTGCGCTTAATGTCACATATAAATTTTTTCCTTTATAATTTAATCTCGCACATACTTATATACATACACACACATAAAAATACAGAATGAAACGATGCATGGCTGCGTACGTGCATATATCGCTTGAATTTCAAGTGCTTCAGCTTTTGCATGCGTATGCATATGTTTACGGGGAAGGGCGTTCCATACCAAAATGGACGGAGTTCACACTTCATGACTTTGATTTGTCTCAAATTGTTAGGGTTGATGTAGATAAACATAGATAATAAATAAATATGAATTTTGAGCTTGATTGATATATTTTTAAAAACTTTACAGCACAAAAGCAAAAACAAATCGATTTAAAAGTTTTCCAAATATCTCGAAAACAGGGTGAGGAAAAAATTCAAAAAAAATCACACGAATGTGTGTGATCAATATTCTCTATGAAAAGAAATATTAAAAAATTTTTTCCTTAAAAAACTTTTCACCTCATATATGTAATACTCCTATATTGGCAGTAAGAGCTAGTACCGTCAGAAAGCACTACAGTACAGATGTATCAATAAACACGTACGAAAGAAAAGAAACACATACGTTTATAAATAAACATGTACACAACACATATACAAAAACGGCACTCAAGTACACAATACATTGACAAAAACGGTACTAGACTGTCTCGCTTTGATTTCGGAATGCTTACACGTTGAGAAGTTAGCTTACTGCCAATATAGAAGTATTACATATATGTTTCACACACATATTTTTTTATGAAAAAAATTAGTTTTTAAAATATGCCACCACGAAAGAAAATTTAACAAATTATTATCGTAGCTATGGTAACTAATTTATTTTATCAAATTATCTCTATGTATTTTCAAGATAAAAAAAATTTAATTTTTATTTTCATAGAGAATTTTGATGTGTGTATGTATGATTTTTTTCAAATTTTTTCCTCGTCCCATTCTCGAGATATTTGGAAAACTATTAAATCGATTTTTTATACCCGAGCGCACTTGTGCACAAGGGTATATTAATTTTGTTCACATAACGGTTGTTTGTAACAGCCAAAACGAATCGAGATAGATATAGACAAATGTATACATAAATGATCAGGATGAAAAAAAAAATCGATTAAGCCATGTCTGTCTGTCCGTCCGTCTGTCAGTCTGTCCGTCTGTCCGTCCGTCCGTGTACACGATAACTCGAGCAAAAATTGAGATATCTTATCGAAACTTGGTACGTGGACTTCTTTTAGGCGTAGGACGGATGGTATTGAAAATGGGCGAAATCGAACAATAACCACGCCTACCTCCCATATAACGGTAATTTTCAGAAATACGAAAACTGCGATATTTTAGTAACTACTAAAGATAATTCACTCAAAATTGATATTTACAATGAGTTTTAGACGAAAAATAAGAATATTATAGATTTTTGGAAAATGGGCGTAGCCACGCCCACTTATGGTTACATGCGAATAGCTTGGTAACCGCTGCACCAATTTCTTCCAAACTTGGCACAGTTGTTGGTCCTGGTACAAAATACCAAATGGCCGAAAACTTTTAAAATCGGACAATAACCACGCCCACATCCCATATAACGGTAATTTAGAAAAATACGAAATCCTCGATAAATCAGTAAATATTAAAGCTAATTTTTTCAAAATTGATGGGTGCAACAATTCTTAACAAAGAAATATGTTTGTGATAAAATTTCGGAAAATGGGCGTGGCACCGCCCCCTTATGATCACATATATGTGTCTCGGTAACCGTTCTACCAATTTGTATCAAACTCGGTGTGGTTATTGTGCTTGCCACACAAAAGAAAAACGTTGAAAATTATTGAAATCGGACTAAAATTACGGCCGCTTTTCATATAACGGTAAATTTCAGAAATGCTTGAAACTGCAATATTTCGAAATTGAAGGATGCTAATTTACTCAAAATTGATACACCCCGGCTTACCATCTAGCGGTAGGTTTCAGAAAGGTGAAAAAACATATATTTAATACTTGCGCTGGGTATTTAATGTTCGGCTCCGCCCGAACTTAGACTTTCTTACTTGGTTTTGTTTGCTCTTTATTATACTAGAATTTATTAAGCTATAAAACTGCATACCAAAAATTATTCTAGAAATTAATTTTTATAATTTTTTACCAAGTCTGAAATTTTAATTTATATGGTATATATTTGCTAGATAAAAAGCTATGCTTCAAAACTGTTAAAAATGTTGATGTGCTATCTTTTGCCGCTGGGTGTATCTTTGACCTTTGATCATTATTTATAGAATTTTGGGGTTAGATTAGGTTTTATTGGGCTAGCTAGCCACCGTGAGTAGTCACAGAGACCAAACTACGACCAAATTTTATACTCCGGAATCATGGAAAATATTTAAGATCATCGAAGCATTATTTGCAAACTGGAACAATTTATTATATCCCATTAAAGGATGAACACCTTCAAAAGATGTGGTCATAGCCCACTTGTGTGAAGCTGTTTTAGAAATTTGAGGTAATAGCAAAAATATTGTGCTCTAAAAACAAACTGTGTGAATACGACAAGTTTTGGTCAATCAAAGTTCGTAGTGCTCAAAAAATAGAAATTAATTAATACATACATTTTTTCACTACGATTGCAAGTTTCTTCGAAGATATTAGTCCTACATAATGTGGTATAAGGACCTTTTTTGTAGAGAATCGAAGTAAGCTAAGAATACATTTTTTTAGCACTTGAACTTTGATGGACTTGGGCCAGTCTAAGACATTGAGTTTATAGCATTATGAACCATATTTATGCTTTTACCCATCGAAATTCTAAAGAATCGGATTTTCGGCCCACGCTTTTTATACACCATATAGTAGCCAAGGGATATAAGGAGCATTTTAAAATTGCCATTTAAGCCTTCCTACATCGTCCATTATAAATTCCTCAAAAAAAAACAAAGAAGTATCATTTTATGGTGTCATGGACTCGAAAATAGGTCAGAATATGACCGAATGATTCAAGTTCCAAGGAAGCTTATTATTTTGAATGTGTTTCCAAGTTTTTAAAAGTTTGCATGCAGATCTTTAAAGTCCACATTCCGATATCAGAGTTCTGGAGATTATAGAATTTTATTTTTAAAGTACTTAGCTCAGCATATATATTTTTGTGGGAACCACAGAAAATTCCTACCTCTATGGACCACTTGAAAAAACAGCAACGTTATTTTAAGAGCCACCCTAACTTAGGCATAAGTGTATGTATATATGTATATGTGTGCATTTATATGATTCTTAGCGGTCCTATCCAACTTTTTCTTACCTCAATCAGTTTTAATTCATTTTATATGCTTTATTCTTCCATGTCTTTGCATTGCCAACACACACACACACACGCGCGTCCAGATATGACCTGTTAGCTGGTGTTACACGTGCCGAAGCATTTTTCTCCTTCAATTCCGGCGACGTACAGTATGGTATTGAGGCGGATCGTCGTTCGAAAATACTGAAAGCCTATGTACGAAATACATACACGTACCATCTGAATGAAATATTCGCGACGATTGTTAATGAGTACACGGATTGGGAGCGACCGGTACAGCATCCAATTAATATACGGTAAGCGTTTTAAATATGTAAATATATTTGTATGGATGTATGTATATATATAGGTATGCATGTACAGACAAAAGGGCAACAAGCTTTACACAAAGTAAGACATACCCACATACGTAGGTAAAATGGTAAAACGAAGGTAAGCAGACTTGTCTGTGAGTTATGCAAGATGTGAAAAAGCGTAAAACGGCATTAATGTAATGTAATTCTTCTTAGCATACTATATTCATATACATATGTATATGTGTATGTATGAAAGTAAGGGGATTTGTAAAGTAAAATCATCGTAAATCTTTTGAGTATAAAAATGTTGGATTATGAAAAGCGAGATAATGAGACGGTGAACCGTTTTAATGTCTTTAAATTTTTTTTTACATTTTTTATTTAATATACACACTGTATATTTCATTATAAATGTGGCTTGCAATACTAAAAGTTCATCGTAAACGTTATACGTTTGTGCATCTTTATTGAATCACTCAATCATAACTTGATGACTTTTAAGCTGTCTCTTTTATGCCTTCGTCACTGAAGATATGTGCAGCACAAGAATATGCAAAATATTTTTTAACTGATTTTACGGCATTTATTAGATTTTTTCAGTTGAAACCTTTATACATTTCTGCTAACAACAAAAGCACGTCGCAAAGCCCGTATCACGAAATTCCAATGGGATGAAAGCAACTACGTTTTAGAAAAAGCACTTATCTCGTTTAAGGCTTTCAATTTACTGGGGCCTCTTTTCTTTTAAAAACTAACAAAATGTTTGTTTGTATGTCCTTTAAAAGAAGCATTGCTCGAGGGAGGCTATCGATCTTTCAGCACAATTATTTCTGAGTACTTTGTATGTGTTGATATTAGCAAGACTATAAAATTCTGTAAATTGTTGTAAGGATTAGGAAAAGCTATTTTTAACTCTGGCAAAGTAGTGTATCTTGGGCTGATTCTTGACAGAAAGATATAGTGGATATTCAAAGGGTTTGAAAGTCAGCAGTTCCTTAAGCTAGAGTATTAACAAAAAGCAATGTAAAGCCAATAAAGTGGTTTCCAGTTGTCGGCAGGAGAGGATCTCTAAATAAGACTATTATTGTTAAGTAGTTGAAACGCGTTGTGTCCAAATTGATTACTCCCCTTTCAAGGGAAATAGAGAGAGAGAGAGATAGATTGAGGGGTTGTGACACGTGAAAGCTGGTCCAGGTAAACCCATTAACGTATGACTCAATTGGACACTCAGATTATTTTCCTTAAAACGTATTTGTAGATATGGCTCTATTCCATCTAATATGCTAAGTGAGCAGCGAAAATGGTATACCGGAATTTTTTTGATACCACACAATCGGTAACTGCTAAGCTATGTATATCAGTATACCAGAATTTATGATAGCGGCTAGCGGCTGCGGTACACCTTTGGGAAAAAGACCTTGCCCACACGATATTCATCATTCCATGAATAGTCAAAGCTTATTTCAATCTTCCTCTTTTTGTTGAGACCAACTCGAGGGTACCTCTTGGGCAAACAATTTCCTATACCTTTATGGCTTAGTGCCCATAAAAGTCTGACTAACAAGAAATAAGATGCAACTGAAATAGAGGTAAAGTATTACCCACTAATTTTAAAAGCCCTGTGAGCGTGGTTTGGTTATTAAAGTTGAGATATATCGTTTTGACTTGCCGACGCCGCCCAGTTTAGCCACCTATCGATTGCCAATCCATGTAGAAATTCATGCGTGTCTTTTTCCAACTACTTCCTGCCCCGTCCACTAACTTCTCCAAGCATTGTTAGTGTAGAAAGAGCTTGTTTAGATCCACTCCAGTTAGTAAAGCCCTCCAGCAATAAAATATGGTCAAAATACAAGCCTGCAACTGTTTAAAATACGGTATTTTCCCACCAGCGTTTTTTTCTCTAGTCTAGTTCACCATGGGAAAAGCCAAAGAAATAAAAATAAATATTATTTATTCAACTATAGATTCAAAGCGCCAGGATATAACTTTAGTAGAGCGATACTTTTCATTAACTAAATGCCCCCTAAATCTGTAAAAAGTCATTAATACACATAGACATTTGCATTATAAGTTTGTATTGCGAATGAAGAAAAAAATTCAAACATCAAGGCCTGTCTGCTGCCCTCAAGAAAAACGAAAAATACATATAAAATGAGGCACAAGAAATAGTAAAGAAATTTTCTTCTATCTAGAAAAAAAGGCTCATACATTTAAATACTTCTTCAAGAGAATTTAGAGCAACAGCAAAGCACTTTTTCAAGAAACAGAAATACTGAACAACATTTCTTCTGATTTTTCTTGTGAACTGCGGATAACCCTTTAACGATGATAGCCGATCGTATTTATTCATTGTTTCGTATGGCCAAATTAAAATGTGCAATATTTTTTAGCAGGAAATAAATAATGTTACTCATACGCCATGTACGAGTACAGCCATGTAAGCCAGGCGTATGAGTAAGATTATTTCTTGATCCTATTTCATACAAAATACGAATGCACCTTTTTATTTGACTACTCAAAACGATGGATTAATAACGTCACTTCCCATTTATCCTTAGGGTCATTTTTGATCCTGAGAAACTTAACGGTTTTTTGGATTAAACAAAATGTTTGGAGCTGATTTATTGATAATTGTTTAGTATTTGTCATTTTTATTCACATTTAACACATATTACAGGTTTATCGCGGCGTTGCTTCGACAAAGACTTATTCCACCCAAAACCCAATTAAAATTTAATGTCGCTCCATTATGTGAAAATAGCGTCCTTTGTGACCCTTGGGTCCAATTGGTAACAATAGCCAAAAAATATTTCAATTACAATGTAAAATTCCATGTTAAACAAAATATTATTTTTTAGTTAAATAAAGTAAAAGAAAATTGTATTTATGAGACCTAAGGCATGTGAGAAAATCGGATTCAAAATTTAAAAAGGGTAAATTTTGACCTTAAGGACTAATAAGGGTTAAGGGGCCATCAATTACTTTATAAATGGCATTGCCTGGATTGAGCTATTTTCCAAATTTCCAACTGCGATGCTGTCGAATTCAGAAGAAGAATTAGAAGCCGACAAAACAAGTGGCTTAAACTGGGACACGTCGACATAAAAGAAATCTGCTATAAAAACACGTCGGACATAGGCCACGACGATTGTATTGAGTTTTATATGTAGTGAAATTGTTTTGTGGCCCAACGGAAACATTTTAGTTTTTCATATATATTTTCTCTAGTTGTAACGAAAATTTAAACACCTAGTCTAGAACTCCAAATATCACTAGTGTCGTTCCGCGAATGTTTTCCAAAAATGTTGTGCCCGCTAAAGGGTTAAGAACTATTGCTGGATGCATAAAAATACCACAACTAAAGCCGACGAAAGATATACAATGTAACGCGCTGAACAACTAGCAGCAAACCTTGTTAACTGTGGTCAACATATAAAACAGAAAAAAATTATATCTCACTTGCTACGTTAATATTATACTTATAGTTGTGTTTGCATTTTTTTTACTAAAATTCCCGGAATTCAAATACAAAAAAAAACAAAAACTCCATGTAAAAATATTCAGTAAAAGCCACTTGCCTGATAACAAAAACGAGGTAATTAATTTAAAATTGTCGCTTGCATGTCAGTTACTCATTTGACACAATGCATTATTGGTGAGTTGTCGGTTTCCTAGTTGACCTTCACCAAGCATTGTATCAAATTTTTGAACAGAAAACCGCCAACTGTGTATAACAAAATTTGCAAACTATACAGACAGAGCGTTTATTTTTATACACCTAAATAAAGTTGTACACATCTGCACATACATATGTATGTATTTGCATAGCTATGTATGTAAATAATACAAAAAATTAGTTTTGTAATAAAGTATCGACTACTGATAACAAAATTACATTGATTGAATTGCATCAGTAATTCTCTGAAGCCGTCTAAAAACTCGTATTAAAACAAATTGCTACTGATAATTCAAAACCTATTTGTCGCTTCCAATTTGTTATCCACTGGAAAACATCAAATAACATTGCAGTAAATCTATTTATTTAAATGAATTTTTTTCTGCGTAACAACACAATTTTCGGCGGCCAACCATTGGCTTTCGAAAATGTATCATAGGTTACAAACATAAAAATACCAATTTAAATGCATGCGCGAAATAAATCTGTTTGAATAATGTATTTAAATGAGATGAACTGAATAAATTTGATAACCGGAAGGCAAGATAAAAAAAATAAATAAATTAAAAAAATCATTTTATATCAAACTTACATGGAATTACTGAAATCCCAACTGGAAATTAATATAAGTTATAGTATCGATACTAGCTCTGATAAGAAACCTGAGGCAAATTATTTAGATGGAAGGCCAACATTCCTTCTGTCCAGCAACGCGTTATTGTGGGATGCTTCATACAAATTGGATGGACATTTCTAATAACTGCTTTAAACAAGTAAGTTAGAAAAATAGTGGCCGCCTGGCGGAGCATTTTCAATAAGTGACCTTTAGTTAGATCATAGCCTTTCTTTGGTTTAAGATTACTAACTGCTATTTTTACTTCAGCTTTGACGAGTTTTTTTACGGGTGAATTAATTCACCGCCCACTGTAGCGTTGATTTCATTTGTTATACCGACAGGGGGTTCTATACATGATACAAAAATAGGAAGGTAGAACCGCTGAGAGGAATTTTTCATATTCTTGACGTTTGCAAGCATTTTAATTTTAAAATTTTACGCACAAACTCACACACACATTCTTATTTTCAATCTCAAACAAAAACAACTTTGAACAATTCTTTTTTTCTACTCTCAATTTTATATGATTTTAAAATGTTGGCAAACTTCAAAAAAAAAAATCATGGCCGACGAATTGAGAGAACGGTTTTACCTTACTATGTTTTTATCATGGTTCTATATATGTTTTTTGGGATAGGAACAGATTTTAAGTATATGGAAAAAGTGGTTGTTTTTTTAAACCGCTTTTAGCCCAGTTATTAGTGTCAATTAGGGCGGGCCAAATAGGCATCTGAAAAACTGTAATTTTATACCGAAAAAATATAGTCCCCTTTTTTATTTTGAAATCAAAAGAATAATTAGAGGATGCTCAAAGTTGTCCATGTATTTTATAAGTTGTATGGTATACAAGTAGAATACTTGGAAATCAATGTTTTTTGATCAGAACAACCTATTTCTCTTTAGAAGACTCCCCATAATATTACTCCATTGTTCACTTAACCATTTTTTGATAGCAACTAGATTTTGTAGGTCCCCCAGAAAACCTGAAAATGCATTGGGGACCCATAAACAATTTTTAGTATTAAAAAATAGTTAAATAAAATTTTAGATATTATTATTGGAAGACTTCTGAAGAGAACCGATCGAAAAAATTGATTTTCAAGAATTCAATACCATTTGAAATGCTATACATGCCAAATTTTTTCTGAGCGCTTTGAGCAACCTCTAAAAATTATTTGATTTCACAATAAAAAATATGGGTAAATTTGTTTTCGGTATGGGAAAATCGTAGGGGGTGAGAGCATTCAAATTGAGAACAAAATTTTTTTTTTTACCACTCTAATGTCCATTCTTAGGGCAGATTGAGTTAGCATTCGCCTCCCAAACTTACTTGCTACCTTCCATGGAGAGTAACCAGTTGCTGCAGTTGCATGAATACTGTTAAGATAATTGTATATTCAATGATTCGCCGTAACTCTAAAAACGATGACCTCATATCATGGTTGTACTTTGACCCTAAATCTTTGTTATTTAGTTTAATGCAATCACAAAGTGTTCAGGGCATATCTAATTTTAACAACTTTTTAATTAACTTTAATTTTAACATATATGTCATAAGTGTGTATTCATATAAATTGGTTACCTTTGAAATATCCGGTATGATTTAATGTTGGACACAAGCGCAGCAGATGCAGCACTTTGTGGATATACCAAATACTTATGTAGCTCAAAAATGTTATAATTCACATAATTTGTTAAAATATTCCGAAATTTTGCTCTTTACCACGTACATAATTGTCGTCAATCGAAAATATGCCTCAACCTGTGTGCCACGTAGCTACGGAATTTTGTATTAATACATTTTTGTATACGAAGAACAATACATAAAAGCTGATTTAATTAAAATGCAAATTTGATTAACACACGACATACAACTACACAACTGAAACTGTAAAATTGCACATACATATGTACACATACATATGTACACATGTATATCCCTACACAATGTATGAATAATAAAATTTAACGCCTATGGCTCATATCGGAGTAAAATTAACTCGTTAACTTATCGATAAGCTTTTCTAGCAAATTTGGTTAAACGCTTGATGGCGAAGACCTCAATTTTTGTTGAAAAAAGTCTAATTTTTTTTTTTTTTCTCAACTAATACCTACATATCTTAAAATTTAAAACAATTGTAAAAACTAAGGTATTTTCATAACTGAACCATTTTTTTAATAGAATTTTAGCCATTTTCATTATTTTTATACCCGAGCGCACTTGTGCACAAGGGTATATTAATTTTGTTCACATAACGGTTGCTTGTAACAGCCAGAACGAATCGAGATAGATATAGACAAATGTATACATAAATGATCAGAATTAAAAAAGAAATCGATTAAGCCATGTCTGTCTGTCCGTCCGTCTGTCCGTCTGTCCGTCCGTCCGTGTACACGATAACTCGAGCAAAAATTGAGATATCTCAACGAAATTTGGTATGTAGGTTTCTGTTAATCCAAGGTAGGTTGGTATTGAAAATGGGCGAAATCGGACAATAACCACGCCCACTTCCCATATAACGGTAATTTCCAGAAATACGAAAACTGCGATATTTTAGTAACTACTGAAAATAATTCACTCAAAATTGATATTTACAATAATTTTTAGATGAAAAATAAGAATATTATAAATTTTTGGAAAATGGGCGTAGCCACGCCCACTTATGGTTACATGTGTATATCTTGGTAACCGCTGCACCAATTTCTTCCAAACTTGGCACAGTTGTTAGCCTTCGCACAACATACCAAATGGCCGAAAATTTTTAAAATCGCTCAATAACCACGTCCACCTCCCATATAACGGTAATTTAGAGAAATACATAATCTTCGATAAATCAGTAAATATTGAAGCTAATTTATTCAAAATTGATGCTTGCAACAATTCTTTACCAAGAAATACGTTTATGGTAAAATTTTGGAAAATGGGCGTGGCACCGCCCACTTATGATCACATATAAGTATATCGGTAACCGTTCTACCAATTTGTACCAAACTCGGCGTGGTTATTGTGCTTGCCACATATAAGCAAAACGTTGAAAATTATTGAAATCGGACTAATCATATAACGGTAAATTTCAGAAATGCTTGAAACTTCAATATTTCGAAATTGAAGGATGCTAATTTACTCAAAATTGATACACCCCGGCTTACCATCTAGCGGATGGTTTCGGAAAGGGGAAAAAACATATATTTAATACTTGCGCCGGGTATTTAATGTTCGGCTCCGCCCGAACTTAGACTTTCTTACTTGTTTTGTATTGTAGTTAGTTCTTAATGCTGACTTTACACCAGACAACCATTGAAGCTATAAGGGCATGTTGCTTCGAGCATTGCCTCGTTGAATTTCATTTCGTCCGCCGTCGGTGTAGAGAGAGAGATTGCTTATTTATCGGCCACTCTGCCTCTCCCCCACTCTCTTCTGTATAGGATTTTTAGTAGTATGTTTTTGAAGCTGATACAGTCGGTACTTTGTCGTGGTTGTATTTCGTTGATGATCATTCGGCATCTTGCAGCAATCTCAACGGACATTCATTTACGGTCTCTAAGGAGAAAAACAACCCCAATGTTGAATCCTTGTCATGTTTAAAACTTTATTAGACTTCGTATTGAAAGGTTTTTGGGGTTGCTGATTAAGAATCTGAACTCAGTTCTTAAAAATTCAAAATGGCGGATAAATAAGACGGGTGTTTTTTTTAAATCATCAAATTTTTATGTAATTTGATATCCAAAGGTGCTTTGAGTGGCTGACTATAAAACTTAGTCCAAAAAATATACCCTAAAATCCATACACCATATTGTATCCGCCATTCTGAGTTTATAAGAATCGACTTCAGATTCAGACCCTTCTACATATACGAAGTTTAGTAATTTTTGGAAATTCGCATGGAATATTCTATTGGCCGATTCAACATAGGGGTTGTTAGGGACATATTTTTAAAGTCTGAGAGGTATTGTCGCAGACTGCAGTTATTTCAGTACATTATATTACCGTTGTTCGAGCGAAAACGATGATAGATACGCACATTTAATTTCGGAAAGTTACACCCTAATGTACATATGTTTATATAAATAGTAACTGAGTAACAATGAAAATTTGAATTTGGCTGCTGACTCTGGATAAAGTTTGTTATTAGTAATTTATCTGATACACGCCCCTTTCTGTGCAACTAACCTAATATTTAAACTTGCTGGAAACCCCGTAATATGCTGCTTAATACTAAGCATTAGCAGTTTAGTTAGTAATTTAAATACCATCTAAACAAGAAAGAAAGCAATCACAATAAAAGAAACTCACTGACTCAACTCAAGTGCAAGTTTAGCACTTTGATTATCGCTATTAGATGCTGTAGCAAAATAAAATTATTACGATGATGTAAGTAGATGGCTGAAACGCGTATCTTACTTTCTGAAAAATTTTACTAGTATTCTCTTTTATTTCACCATTTCGAATTGCTCGCTTTTATTATCTTAAGCCAAGCGTGCATTTTCGGTGTTGTTGCAACATCGCCGCAATTGCGTAATGTGGCCTTGAGTTCAGCTGAGGTAATTGAAAATTCAAATGCATTGACGCTGGCTACAATGCTGGCAAATCATTATGTGGTTTAAAGCTAAGCGTATTTGGAGTGCTCTTAAACTTACTAGGCAACAACCAGAGCAGTCAGCAGGCGCATGTTGCGCAACAAGCCACACGCTGCAGCGCGCTGTGGCAAAAAGCAGACACATCAGCCCCAGACTGTGCTATGTACACTACCACTATGGCGCTTAATGCAAATTGAAAATTCGCCACAGTTGCCCCACATTACAATACTTACCCACACACACACATACACACACACACACATACATATGAGCACACTCACTTCTACTACTACTACTACTGAGATACGTTTTTAAAAGCGCATTTTTACTATTCTCTCAAATGCAACGCTGATGAGCATATTTTCATGCAAAATCTAGAAACTGCATCCCTAACTCACAAACCAGCAGTAGTAAAGATGCAAATACTACAAACATACATTACTTTTACACACAAACGCACAACAAAACACAGTTTGTTATATGCATAATATTTCACCCTCAACATTACCATCACAACTGCAACAACTGCATTTAACGTTAAGTAGTTATGCGTTTTAGTATCCACATTTGCCCGCACTTGTGTTGGGTGGTAAAATTTTTATGCATTTCTTTTCCTTTCTTCTATTTCAGCGATGAAACCCTTGAGGCGCTTAGTGATGCTCAGGTTGTGGCACCGGCTGCACAAACCGTCGACCTACACTCAGCGGATCACCGAAATTCATATTTGTATGTCTTTGACTATCAGACCAGATATGGAGATTATCCTCAGGTAAGCATTATGTTATACTATTCGGAGGGTTTTATATCCGCTACAATGATAAGCACCGTTTACAAAAATACAAAATCACATTTTCCCGCTTTTTATAATCGAAACTGTATGGTGGAAACTGTGTTCTAATATCTATTTGATACACAAAAAATGATCGCGGCTGTATTTTTTGCTGATATATGACATACATATGTTCCATTTAGTTAAACAATATAAGAATATTGTAGTATTTACCACAAAAACGTATATTTTCTATAAAATATCATAACTCAGAACAAAAAATATTCGCTATTAGAGATTTGGGTTGATTGTAGTTCAAAGTGTCTCTTTCCCGGTAAAAAAGTTTGAGAGAAAAAAAATACACTTTTTGAGAAATTAAATTTAAAAAAAAATATGCACTTTTTGTTTATTGTTAAATAAACAATTTTAATAATGAAAATCAATAATTATATCATTCTATCTTGAAGTGACAAGAATTACTGACATTTGAGTAAAAACATTGTTGGAATCTTTTAAATTTTGACAAAGTTATGGGCATTTTAAAAAAACATTGTCACTGTCAATTCGAATAATCGATTTTTGCCTGAAAAACAAAATCGCGTTTAATTCGGCCGAAAAATTTTTCCGAGCCAAAAGAAAAAAATACGTGTCTCATTATTTGGACCAACAAACAATGTATTTGAGTTTGGTCGAAATTAAAAATCATGCTCGTACCTGACCGGTTGTCTGAAAATGGAAAGCATCTATGGAATTACAAAATTGGTCGAGATTAGCAGTCTACTTTTGTTCATTTTGTTCCATTTTGGTTTAAATCACCTGACCAATGGCATCACTGCTATTTTGACTTCAGTTTTTATCTGGCTAGCGGTGCGTTCCTAATATAAAGCGTTTCAAATAATTTTCCTCAACCAAAGCTATATAATATTTGGCGTCTTTATGTGTCCGCTTTTTTAACTTTCGATATTGTGTGATACATTTTAAAACCACCGACCTAAAAACATGGACTTTTAGACTTGTGATAAAGTTTTTCGAAAAATTAGCTACTTCGAATCGGTTAGAAAACAGCTATAAACGCATCATTCATTTGACGCGAAGTCAACAGCAGTTGGTTTTCTTTATACACTCCGTTTTAAATTTTTATGATAATATATTTGAATTATTGTTTGCTTATATTTTGATAAACTGCACTAATTAATTATAAGACCGATTTTTAATGAAGGAAGCAGATTTTGTTTATACATAGATATAAAGATTTCTCTAACGTGTTTTAATAAAACTTTTTTAAACTAGCCTAAAGTCGGATTAAAGGGATTGACAATAAAGTAAACTTTTAAAGAAAACAAAACAAAATAGTCGAGTTATATATAGCTTCTGCAAATGGTGGAAAAATTTATTTAGATGTTTTGTTGCATGTCTGCGAATAATCCCTTACCTAGCCGCCGTGCCCTCTCAAGCTGTGCTAGTCATTTTAAGCTTTGTTTCTATTTTTCCACACTTAAAAATTCTTCTATGCTCACATTTTCTATTACACATTTTTAAACTTCTTCGAGCGTAAACATCTTTCATATTTCTTCATTACCACAGCATGCAGTTTTTTTGCTAATAGGCATTTTGCTTGCCACAGAAATTCATAACTGCCGCATTGCAAAGATTTGTTTACAAGCGGTGGTTAGCAGGCAAACATGCTAACATGATTCTATGTACAAATCTACACACTTTTTAATATGCAAATGTATGTATATAGCTAAGGGCCATTTTCTCAAATAACCTGTAACTTTAAAGCTCACTTTATATTTAAAGATTGCATTAAAATTTATGATTGTGCCTAAAGTAAAGCATCTTATTATCCGTTTTAAATTGGTTTACTACCAAGAAACATACATACGCCAAAAACCGATAATAGCAATGCTTAACTTTAGACATAGCTTTATTTTGAATCCAACTTTTAAATATAAAGTGAGCTTTAAAGTAAAAGGTTACTTCAGAAAACGGCCCTAAGTGTCTTTATGTTAACAAATTGCACAACTTGCATGCAAAAAACAAGTCGAGAAGCATATTGACGCATGAATGCGCATACATACAAACATACTCGTACTTTAATATGAACATTAGTTTGTATACTTGCGATATATGGGCCAATGCGGTAAACATGCAAACAACTTATGTTGGCAATTATCTGCAATACCAGACGCTTGGAAAAAGGCTCAAGGCAAGCCAAGTGCATGAATGACACTAGAAGCCACCCTAGAGAGAGAGAGCCTAAGTCAAGTCAAAGCTAAAGTAAGGCAATCGGAGCTCTGAAGCATCATACCAGTCAAATAAATGGTACTGATGTGATCTGATGCGATGGCAAAGCGAAGCTCATCATAGGCACTCATGGGTTGGCAAATATGTATGTAGGTATAATAGGAATAGGTACATATACACATACGCATCGCACACCATCTGCAAGAGTGACACAACTCAAAATAGCACGTTCGTCATATGGGCAAGGGAGACTTTATTTTTGGTTTTTTTCTTCAACAAATTATAACACAAATTTTATCCAGCTTTTGCTTAAAGATAAATAAAATCTCTGCATACATTTTTAGCACATAATGACAAAAATGTCAAATTTAGAGTTGTGTGACTTTTGGAGATCGTGTGCGATATGTACTTATGTGAAAGATTATAGGTATGCAAAGTTGCATGCATATGTACGTGAACAGTACGCTTTAATATGTATTTTGGTATTTACCCTGCAGTAAGATGACGAACTGATCGATAAATACTCTAGCTGACTAACTGGTGTAACCGGACGTGAAGGCTGACTAGTTTATTAACTATTTTTAAACATACCGATGGTCCTCTGTAATAGTGAAACAACTCATAAATCAAAAAAAAAAAAAATCAACTACTACATAAGACGAATGGCAGGTTCCTCTGGTTGTAGGGGATTTCACAGAAGGAGGCGTTCCCACTCTCCATCCGATTGCGGGCTTATGGCAAGGATGACATTGGGCCACTCCACCAGCTCCTTTTCATCCTGATTTCCAGGGTTGTTGCCACATGTCTCGAGAAGCCTGAGGCGGCTCTCCGCTTCCGTTGCCCCTTCACGGCCGGACGAACATTTTTCCTAGCCCTGGAACAGCTGGGGGAAGGATTTGATGCCGCAGCCCTTTGAGACTTAAGGACTCCTCGCTTGGCGTTAGGCTCATTCGCTGCCGTGGCCGCAATGGGCTCATTAGTGCTGGGTGCCTTCATAGCCGCTCGTACTGTTAAACTACCATCCGGGGGTTTGTCCACAGCCGCCTTGGACATGGAGGACCGACAAGCTATTTCTACTGGCAGTTCAGGCCTGCTCTGCTCCTCAGTATTCGGTACATTTGGTCCGCGAGGGATACGTTTGAGTCGTTGATAATAGCGGAGGGACTTTGAGGCTTGCCCGAAGAAGTTGGCCGTGAAGGCCCCCTTGGAACCGCAAATCAATCAATCAATCAATCAACCCGTTAGAAAACAGTAGAAAAGGCTCCTTTATGCAAATCATCCAATGGGCACGGTGACGCGTGACACCTTGGATTAGGAGGAGAGGATAGAATCGACACACTCTGGGATATATTCATAGTGTTCTGCGGAAACAGAGACACCTCTTAAAGGAAGCGATAACTCGCACCAAGGTCTGTATTGGGGAGTGGCTTGACACACAGCATAATCTAAATATGTGCTGTGTTACATTTCATCCACACCCTGTTATTCACTCGACCCCAACGAACAATGTTAGTCCTTTCAAAAATCGTCAAAATATTAATTAGATCTTGGGAAAAAAACCATATGACAGTCCTCCTCAGGAAAGCGATTCGTACGAAATGCCTGGTTTGATGAAACCCATAGTAACCTCAGCCATTTACTTTATTTTCACAACTTTTCTTCGAAATGGATGATTCTTCAAAATGCCTACAGGGTGTCCACAATTCGAGATACTGAAGCTCGGATATTGAAGAAAAAGTGTGCCTATTCAAGTGAATGTGGGTATCTATAGTTGAGTTTTAAACCAAACTTTCGAGCTGTTGAGTACTAGTAGCTTTCACTGTGTGGAATTTACGTAAATGCATTCCAAGTATACGATATATTTACATACTGTATGTACATATGTATTCTACAAACATATATATTTCCAAACACATTCAGATGTAGCCATTTGTAAGGGCTCACTGCTTCATGGCTACCACGTTCGTATGAGTAATCATACATACTAATTTCAACGTATGTGTGCATCTATTTGCTATGGTAGTTTCACAGCGTTTCTGTATTTTTCAGAAACACAAGAACGTATGTAAGCATGTTTGAATATAAATTTTCAGTCGAGAATTGCAATTTAATACCAGCTGTCAATAGAGAAAAGTGGCAATAATAATTGGGGGAGTAGCACTCTTCATTCTGTCTGTCGTTGCAGCAATCAGTGCACTAAGCCTGCCAGTTATTGATCAGCCATACAATCAATCACTAAAAACGTCAATATGTCATTTAGTTCGTTAGTTAGCTGCACAAGTTTCGTTTTTCTGACGGTTCGTTGGTTGGCAGTTCGGTAAGCGTGTTTTGTGGTGAACGGCCTTTTTGGCTTATTTTTGATAATTTGGTAATGATCTTTGGCAACTGCTGATTTATTGTATATACCTAGGCTTGTATGTACCTTCCATTCATCCTTTCGGAAGAACAGTCCTCCTTTGCCACGAAATGCTTTCCGTCGTCCCCAACAAGTAAAAAGTCCTCCTTAAAAGCTGGACACTCCTTTTTTATTATTTACTGTTTAGAAATGAAGTTAGTAAATTACTTTCGAAAATAGAAAATATAAAAGAGAAATCTTAAACTGACAACCATTTCAACAAACTGGCACTACCATAGCTTAATCAATGGTTCGATTTTACTGAAAAGTGTTGGTTAACAAAAATTTCGAAATTTTCTTTAAATTCCCAATATTTCTACTTTCGATGAATTGGAAGAAAAGTTGCCTTATTTAAAGGATATTTAAGATAATCTAAACATATAAGTAAACTCTTTCAGTTTTTTCCAAGCAGTACAAACTTGAAGAAAAAAATATCTTACCTCTTTTGCATTCCATGCAGTAGTGCATTTGCCGAAAGTCCTTTTTCGAACATGTATGCAAAGTGTGGTGGGAAAATAAGTCGGTGCTCTACTAAATTAATAAGAAGCGAGTTAAAAATCTTTATATAAATACGCCACAAGAAAATTTTGCAAGCCCTTTTCTGAAGGCACCGTTCGCTTGATTTCAATTAAACATACACATATAACTTCCTCTAATCCAGAAATGTTAATCCCGATACATAGGAGGCGTGACATCTGACATATAGACTAAAATGTGAAAACCACTATATCTCTAAAGCCAATTACTGAAACTGAAACTTAGCACAAATTCACAGATTGTAAATACCTTACTTTCGGCGAAAAGTGGTAGATTTTGGAAAACGGGGCGTGGCACCTCCCATACAAACTGAAATTCTCCTATCGCTTTTCTCTGCAACCGCTTTAGGATAACGTCCTGAAATTTGACACAGCAACATGTGTTATCATTACCGAACTTATAGCGAAAAGTGATGTGTACTCGGAATGGGGATGAGGCACCTCGCATACAAAATTCAATTTCCATATCGCTTATATCTGGGAGCACCTATGAGAAGGTAATAGAATTTGATACACCTATATCTATATATGTACATATAAAATGGCAAGAATAATTCAATTGGAACCATTTTCTACCAGATTTCGAAATCGCGTTGAATGATTGTTATTTTGTGTAATAATTTTTGAAAGGCTCAGTGTGTTTGTCTTCCGTTAGGTGTCGCAGGGATTGAGGGTAGAGATAGGCATGGCACTTAATATTAAGTCCCGATCCCGCCCATTCCTAAATTAAATTTTTAGCTTCCGAACCCACTCATCCCGACATTTTTTCATAACTTACCGCGGGCCCGGGGGCCCCGAGATCTATCTCTAAAAAATTTCGCATGTCTTTCAAATTAATTTTAAATAAAAAAAAAATTGTATGAAAGATCTGGCTTTCACCGATTATTTTTTTTGCTGCGCTGTTCGTTATCGTCTCAATTAAACATAAAACGTGCATATTTCATAAACATTTTTTAAAGAAGATTTTCTTTGCTGAGGTTGCGGTTTTATCGAGAGTATCTGGAAAGAATTTTGGTCCCATTCCGTCCGTAAAATTTTTCCCAGACCTTCCTGTTCCTGTGTTCTGTGGGTCCCGATATCCCGTGCCCATCTCTATTTGAGAGATATCCATAAAATTTATGGTCAGATTTGCTTCATCTTTAGAACCCGTATAAAACCGCCGTTAGATAAGGAATTATTATATTTTATTTACACCTTCGAGGTACCTAATCTCCATTGATTATGATGAAAAGAAAGAGGAGTTTATGCACATATTGGCAATTTAATTTTAACCTTTCAAGGAGCTCCTCGGATCAGTATAATTGAGGTTCCTCTCTTGGCATAATTTCGAAAGTTACCAAGAAATTTGGTTTTAAGTTTTCCTATAAATTCGCTATAAATTTTGGTGGTAGATATTATATACATATCGTTATTTTAATACAGAAAGGTCCTATCTCACATACATATGTAGTCGCTGAAATGTAAAAAGCCGTTACTAATTAAAAATCGAAATTTCCCGTTTTCATTGATTGTGATGCACTTCATCGGATTACAAGTCCCCGCATCATTTTAAGCTCCAACCCATTTATGAAATAAATGTTGGAGATGACTCTCGATTTTTTTAAATGCAATCTAATTATATTAATTATCATGCAAAGCAAAAAAATTAAACCTTATTGGCACCCAAAATGTCCTTGCTATGTTTTCGACGTATAACTACTATTTTTTCTTATTACATTTCATTCTCCATTTCAGCGCCAAGGCTGCATACATGGCGAAGACCTGCCCTATATATTCGGTGCACCACTGGTTGGTGGCTTCAGCCATTTTACACGAAATTACACGAAAACCGAAATAAATCTCTCCGAAATTGTAATGCTATATTGGTCGAATTTCGTGCGAACTGGGTGAGTAAAAGAGCAATAAAATACATTCAATATATTTACCTATAAACATACAAATCACAAAGAGCGCTTGGATGAGGATCAAACCAAATGAATTTTGCGCACATCGAAATTAGAAAATGTCAAAATCCATTTGTTGTTTTTCCTTTGAAACTCCGCATAAAATGTCTTTGAGCACCACAAATAAAAAATAGTTTTATTATTCCAAAATACTAGTTTTAAAATTTTGTTTGTCCTGTCCTAATTAAAAAAAATAATAATAATAATCATTCGAATTTTGTTCATAATCTTTCTCTTAGCAATCCAAATGAGCAAATGGAAGGCGATCATCCGAATAGTCGACAAGAGCGCAGTCGTTACAAGACAATCGAGTGGACTGCATATGAGAGCGTGCATAAAAAATATTTGAATTTCGGTAAGTTTAGAGGCGAAGTCATTTTACTAACACACAGTCCAAATTTTCAATTTGGGTAATGGTTTTTGGTGCCAGTATGTTTCGTTTGAAATAAAGCAGAGATAAACAGCAAACCTTTTATCAGAAAAAAAATGAAAATTATATTAAAAGGAATTTTTATATTCTGAATTGCCAGCGTCAATAAACTATTGGCCTTTTTTGTATAAAAGATCCTTAGAAGTAAAAATACTTCACAAAAATAAAGGAGAGCTTATCAACAACCAACTAGTTATTACAATCACGCAACAATGCCGAAAAAATCCAAAAATCTCGAAACCACCAGAAAAATTTCGAAAATGCTGAAATATTCTCAAAATCTTCGAAAAATAGTCCATGAAAAAACACAAAGCAAAATCCCAAAAAAAATATTTTTAATACTTTCAAAAATGTCCTGAAGAAGTCATGAAGTGTTCCAAGAACCTCGAAACCTAACGAAATTCAGAAAAGTACAGAAACATCTCGAAAAAATTACGATAGCTCCAAAAACTTTCGAAAGATCCAAAATATAAAACAAAAGGACTCGCGAAAGTTTCAAAAAAAAAAATTATGCACGCAAAAAGTCTACAAAAAGTTTCAACGAATTCTGAAGGAATTTTCAAGGAACCCAAAAAGTCTTGAAATGTCAAGAAAATCAAAATCCCTAATAAGAAAAAAGTGCTGTAGAAAAGTGCGGAAATATTACTGAAATATTCCAAAAATATATATCGAACGAATATTCGAAAACACTGAAACAATTAGAAAGGTTCAAAAATTATCCAACTATCCTGAAAAATAAAGCAAAGAAATAAAAAAAAAACATACTCAAAAGTTCTTAACAAAAAAACACGGAAAAATCCTGAAAGGTTTCGAAAGAATCCAGAAAAATGTTCCAATAAATCTCAAAATACCTGGAAAAATAAAACAAGAAAGGTCTTGTTAGCTCCCGAAGAAATTTGGAAATGTAAAAAAATATAAAAAAAATGAAAACAGTGAAAAATTCGGAAAAATAAGGTACGAAACAATCCAGAAATGTCGGGAGAAAATCCGGAAAAAGTTTTGAAGGTTCAAAAATCTCTCGAAAGATTCCAAAAAAAATTCAACAGAAATGAATTGTCTATAAGAGTCCCAAAAAATAATAAATAAAAAAAAATCAGCTAGAAAAGTCCAAAAAATTTAAGAAGTATTTATACCTAAAAAATATTTAAAAGTGCAGAAAAGTATTGAACAAATTCGCTGCGTATACAAAAAAAAAATCCCAAAGTTAGAAAAAATCCCGAAAAAACGAAAAAACGACCGAAAACTTCCCAAGAAAATAAAAATCGGAAAATCCTTAAAAATTGTGACAAATTACCAATGAGCCAAAAAAATACTCGAAAGATCCCGAACAGTAAAACAGAAAAAAAGTCCCGAATAATTACGGACAAATCCTGTTAAATTCCGAAGATATAAAAAACTTGCGTAGATTCGGAAAAATATAAGAGTAAAAGATGCGGAAAAGTTGGCAAAATAATAAAACCTCCAAAAAATAAAACACGACTAAGGTAGTAGAAGTTCCGAAAAAATTTTCCGAAAATACACTAAAAAGCCTTCGGAAATTTTGAGATACCTCGAAGAAACGTTTAAAATTAAAAGAGCAAGGACATATCATACCATCCTAAAAAATGTCGCTAGTTACAGATTAAAAATATAGACAGCTATATTTGTGAAGTGCTTAGCATTCTTGTGCGGACATATAAATATTTTGACAAAAATCCCAATATAAATAAAACATATGTATCTACATATACATATGTATATATATTAAGGACCATCACTAGAAAAAAATATTAATTTCCTCTATATCTACTAAATACATACCTTCGATATTTTTAAAAATAAAAAAATTTATTCAAGATTATTCATTGTTTTTAGTTTTATCCTCGGCTCCATCAGCAATCACTTTGTAAATAGTTTACAAACCCACGCTTCTTTTCGTTTCAGATACAAAACCAAAGCTTAAAAATCACTATCGCGCGCATCGCTTATCCTTCTGGTTGAATCTCATTCCCGACCTGCATAAGCCAGGCGGTGATAACGTGCCTGCCGCACATCATCAACTACTCGACGATTCAGATGATGAAGTGGACAATAATATTGCAAGCGACGCAACGATAAAACCACTTAACCCACCCTATTCACCGCATGCCGGCACTGCTGCACTTGGCAACTTCACGCTTTTCACCAATCAAGTATTCTCGCTGCTCAATCTCTCATCGCCCTCATCGGCACGCAACGCTTCGCGTTATGGTGGCAAAATATACGCAGGCGATGACGCTGGCGAAGCGCATGCGGCGGGCAGTGGAGCGCCACCCGATGCACAAGACGGCTTTGCGGCCTACTCAACAGCCTTGAGCGTGACAATAGCCATCGGTTGTTCACTGCTCATACTCAACGTGCTCATATTTGCAGGTGTTTACTATCAACGCGACAAGACACGCCTTAGTGAACCGCGCGCACAAACAAAACTGAAGCGGCAGGAAAACGGACAAATGCCAAATAATATCTGCGGGGATCTCGAAACGCTTACTATACACACAAAAAGTGATCCGGCAACAATACTCTCACATCATCATGCGCTGCAACATCAACACCAATTGCCGCCACCCGAATTTGCGGACATACCACATCGTGCGCCGCCACCACCGAAGCATTTGAAGTCGCTGCAGGATGCGGCTGGTGGCATGAATGCGGGTGGCGCACTCAATGCGACGGGCAGCGGCATGGGTGGTGGTGGAATTATTGCTGCTAGTATGAGTGGCAGCAATGGGGCGGGTGGTGGAAGTGGTGGCGGTGGTGGTGGTGGTGGTGGTGCTGGTGGTATAGGACCAGGTAGTAGTGGGAGCAGCGTTAGTGGCGGTGGCGCTGGCAATATGATGGGTCTCATGCCACCGCCACATGCACTCCAAGTAATGGGCAATCAGTGTGGTACACTAACTAAGAAGAGTTGTATGAAACAAACGCAACAACAGCAACAACAACAAATGATTGTTACGCATCAGCAACATTTGCAGAATCATCATAATCAGAGTATGACGACGGCGTTGATGGGTGGAGGAGGTGGTGGTGGCGGTGGCGGTGGCATCAGCGGCCCACCACCCCCTTCAGTATCAAGCGCTCAGGCGCATCCACATGCACATGCGCAGCAGCAACAGCAACAGCACCATCAGCAGCAGCAGCAACACCAACAACAACAGCAAGCACAACTACAACAAACCCAACAACATCCGCTAATGGATGAATTGCGAGTGTGACATTAATTGACGGTGCGTTTCAAATGTGATCTCTAGCGGTGATTAAATGAATGTGAATGTGATTGTGATTGTAATGACGATAGCGGTGATGATGATGATGATGATGGTGATGATGACGATGA
>NW_023458555.1:24700572-24704982 GCF_013731165.1 Rhagoletis pomonella | reverse complement strand
GACGATAGCGGTGATGATGATGATGATGATGGTGATGATGACGATGACGACAATGTGAATTGAAGTGGAAATGGAATACTCACAAATGATACATGCTCATCAGATAAGTGAATGTAATACCGTGGTGCGTATTTGTGTGTTGCTGTATGCACCATTGTTTGTGTGTGTGTGTGTGTGTGTGTATGTTTGTGTACTAACGTTTGTTTATTGCATGAATGTGCTTAATTGAATGCGAACACAATAGTTTCCATTGTTTCTAACCATCTACGCAGCGGCCTTGGGTATTTAATGGACGTCACGTATACGCCATGGAGTACACAAAGCCATGTGTATGCTAGTGTACTTGTATGTATGCATGTGTGTATATACTAAGTACCAAATGTAGTATTGTACGGAATGCTTTCATTTGTTAAATGTGACTAGGCCGGTGCGTTTGTAGCAAAGCGCAGCGAGATTACATTAAGTAGACGCATTATTGTTAATTACTTAGATACTTAAGTGGAGTAAGTAGTTACTAAATTTTCAAAAACAAAAGTAAAAAATAACTATGTATGTAAAAGAAATATATTAGCACTTATTTATAGGAAAAAGGCATAGCAACAACTAGATATTATAAAAAAGAACTAAATTCTATAACGTAAAAAAAAATAACAAATTAAGAGCAATTATTTGTAATACAAAAAAAAAATGTTTCAGAAACTATTTGTACGATATGGTGACTAGAATCAGCTGAAGGTTTTTATATAAAACACTACTATCTAGGCTTTGTAAAATACTATTAAAAAATATAAATTGTCTTAAAATATAGAGTTCTGAACTAAATAAGCAAGCAGAAACTTAAGGATGGAAGAAATGAATAGTTTTTAGAAAAATAGTTCGAAACCGAAGCCCTTTTCATAAACAGGATGATACCTTTGTATTGAATGACTTTAAATTAGGGCTGCAGCTATCTGTGTATAAGGACATCCGGGTATCTGTAATATACGTTATATTTTGATATCCGCATACCCGGTTAATATTCGGATAATTTTCGGACATTTGAATTACATTCGTTAATTTCGCGATCGGGTTAATATCTGTTAAATTTTTTATTTGTAATTCTGTATATTAACTGGACCTTTTAATCACATATTCGAATAAACGGATCTTTTGAGCATTCAAAGCACGTATCGAACCACCAGCATGCTTCAAACTGATTTTGAAATAAAACTATACATTTTTTTATACAAGTTCTAAAGTGGGGCGTTCTTCCACTTAGGTGCTGATATGTAACTGGTTTCTTATATAAAGCTGCGCAACAAAAATTAGCTTTTCATTTGGCACGTTTTGCTATGGTTTGACTATCTAAGTTGAAAAAAGATCTACAAAACACTGGGCACCCGCGTTTTTAAGGCAACTTTTTTTCATGAATAGTACGGAGACTAAATATAGACCATGTGTCAAAATTATAAATGCATCACATATTGACATTTAACAATTAATTTTTTGTTATTTACAAATATAGTTTTTTTTTTAATCTTATAAATCCAAAACTAAAACTTTTTGCAATATTAAAAAGAGAACTAAACAAAGATTTGTAAAAATTGCAGATTTTTAGTTAGATTTCTTAAAAAAAAGATGTTGCGTAGCCAATACAGTTTTATTATAACAAAACTGCAAGTTTGAGGCAGCTAGAACATACTGTTAATCATTGGCCTCAAAAACTCTCAAAAACTAGTACTAGTACATGCCAGTTCTCAGTTCCAACCACACTAACGTATGACCCTAATATTAGTAGAATAAAGCTTGCCAAAATTTAATAAACTTTTGCAAAGGAAATACTTCGAATCGAAGTCAACTTCGATTTTTCTTTGTAATTTTTCGTCACATATTCGGCATTTGCAGTAGCATCTCAAAGTATGATACATCGATGATTTCGCCTCGAGGAGAAAACTTTTTCTGTTCCAAAGTTAATTCACCTCAAGTACTCCGTTCTAGTACTTACTCATTAGAATTCAGTTATTAGCACGTTAATGTACCACCCTAATTTCAGCAAATTAAAGCTCCCAAAAATCACTGAGCTTTCGCTAAGTTGTCTAATGTGCCAGTAGAAACAGAAATTATATTGCCAAATGTTTATCTTAAAGCATAAACTAAATATTAGTTTTTTAAAACTAACTTGGCCCCAGCATGTTCAGAGAAGTTCCACAACACAATTTTCTAAGTACTTGTCCGAGTTTCCTTCAGCTATTTGGGTGTGTCTTAGTTTTGTTGCAATTTTATCTTGGAAGATTTTTCATGGCAAAAATAGCTTTCAATAACAATGTCATTGCCTATTATCGAGCGCCCAATTAGGAAAAAACTCCTTTTGGATATTACCAAGAAACAAATTGGAACCTAATTTTGCCATCTTATTACCAATAATTTTTGGAGCTTTAGTCACTTTTTATAATAAAATTCTACTATTAATAGATAATAGTACAATTTAAGTTGTGTATATAGATTCTGATATATTACGATCCAGTAAAGTAGTTTCTTTAGAAAAAAGTATACCACATATTATATGTACATTAGCTGTACATACATAAATATGTATGTATGTGCCACGAATTAGTTAAAATAATATTTTCTACTTTCAAAAATACCTATGTATATGCATTTCTTTTTCGCACATTTCATTTTTTTAACCTAAAAAAAATGGAAAAAATAGCATTTTTGGGTTTATTTTTTCCAATGAAAATATGAATAGACAGTTTTCTGTAATTTGAAAATTTTTACTTCCAAAGACTGAACTAAGTATATAAATACTGAGGTTTGTATATATAAGTAGATATGTGCAGTCGGTATTGTATATAGATTTGTATAAAGATATGGTAGAAATTTTATTGTACTACGTATTTAGAAGTTAGTAGAATTTAAACTAATACATAAATTATTTGTTAGCAGTTTGTATGGAGATTGTAGTAATGGGTTTTCGTAACTTTTAATTCCAAGTCTTATCAATTTAGTATAATTTTTAAAGAGTCTTAATGCAATTACAACTTTGCTTTTGAATTTGATGCATATCATCAAAACGTGAGAGATTAGGCGACGCCGAAATGCATCTTATCTTTTTCAAATTTTAGATTTTTCGAAACATTTTCTTTAACACTTGTGACTTTATCGCACAAGCTAATTTTACCATTATCGTAATAGTTCCTAATTCAGTATCATAAAACAAGCTACATACACTGCCGGAAAAAAGTATTGGCACAGCGGATTTTGCACAATACATGCACAAATTTCTATACTAATATTCTTCCGCTAATTTTTTTATAAAAATATGGTTCAATCTATAACAAAAAACATAAAAATATATTTCTAAACTTTGTGAAAAACTCGCTAAAATTCAATAAATTTTCATGCAAATTTTAAGCTTTTTCATCAGATTTTTTAAAATTTTCTTAAGTACGCAGTTTTGTAGCCGATGAAATTCTAGTATAAAAAATGCTAGTTTGGAACTGTTCAAAAATCGTATTTATTTTTGAGTTTTTTTTTTTGAAGGTGTTTTTTTTAATTTTTTCAATAGAAAATATTTTCGAAATTTTTTTTTTTGTATGAAAGAGACTGCGTTGCCAAAACTCAACGGTAACTCGTAGCTACTTAGAACATTTACTTTTTGGATTAGACTGCAAATCTACATACTCAAAAAAATTCTAAAAATTCTGAATAAAAAGTTGAAAATTTGCATGAAAATTTGCTGAATTTTCGCGAGCTTTGCACAATGTTTAGAAATTATAATTTTAAGGTTTTTCTGGAGAATGAACCATATTTTTATAAAAAATTGGGGGAAAAATATTACAATGAAAATTGTTCCATATATTGTAAAAAGCCAGCTGTGTCAATACTTTTTGCCGGCAGTATATGTACTTAGCGATGATGTTTACAGTACCGAATTAGTGGCTACCGCGATAAAAAAATGCTGGCAAGGCTCATAGAAAAATGTGGAATACTAACTACTACTACTACTACTACAATTAGGTTCTGCTAATTTCACGTGTAGACTCGAAAAATTTTTGTGAGTGGAAAACTTAACTTTCTTTTAGTTTTCGTATTAAAAACACCCAATAACTTCTGTTTGCTAACTATTTTTGTATGTAGATATTTATTATTTTTTATTTAAAACTAAAAATTTCACAGAACTTATTGTACATAATTATAGATTTTAACTAAATTAAAAAGAAAAACTAAAAAAATTGCTTCATATTTTTTTTTAATAATAAAGTAGTTAATAGTTACATATGTGTTAGAAATGTGTGAAATGTATGTGTGAACGGAATGAAAACTATAAACTGTAGACGGTAAGCTTAAGTTTTAAGTTCGTACATATGTATGTATGTATGTTATGTAGTGTCACGAAACTTTGTAAACTGCTAAAAACTCGAATTACAC
>NW_023458555.1:24685873-24700472 GCF_013731165.1 Rhagoletis pomonella | reverse complement strand
AAATACTAATGCATGAAAATCCTAACCTCAAAAAAATCACCCGTTATGTATGTGTGTATATAAGTACCAAATGTAGTATTGTACGGAATGCTTTCATTTGTTAAATGTGACTAGGCCGGTGTGTTTTTGTAGCAAAGCACAGCGAGATTACATTAAGTAGACGCATTATTGTTAATTACTTAGATACTTAAGTGGAGTAAGTAGTTACTAAATTTTCAAAAACAAAAGTAAAAAATAACTATGTATGTAAAAGAAATATATTAGCACTTATTTATAGGAAAAAGGCATAGCAACAACTAGATATTATAAAAAAAATATAAATTCTAACTATAACGTTGAAAAAAAAAACAATTTAAGAGCAATTATTTGTAATACAAAAAAAAAAGTATGTTTCAGAAACTATTTGTACGATATGGTGACTAGAATTACCTGAAGGTTTTTATATAAAACACTACTATCTAGGCTTTGTAAAATACTATTAAAAAATATAAATTGTCTTAAAATATAGAGTTCTGAACTAAATAAGCAAGCAGAAACTTAAGGATGGAAGAAATGCATGGTTTTTAGAAAAATAGTTCGAAACCGAAACCCTTTTCATAAACAGGATGATACCTTTGTATTGAATGACTTCAAATTCGGTCTGCAACTATCTGTGTATAAGGACATCCGGGTATCTGTAATATACGTTATATTTTGATATCCGCATACCCGGTTAATATTCGGATAATTTTCGGACATTTTAATTACATTCGTTAATTTCGCGATCGGGTTAATATCTGTTAATTTTTTAATTTGTAATTCTGTATATTAACTGGACCTTTTAATCACATACTCGAATAAACGGATCTTTTGAACATTCAAAGCACGTATAGAACCACCAGCATGCTTCAAACTGATTTTGAAATAAAACTATACATTTTTTTATACAAGTTCTAAAGTGGGGCGTTCTTCCACTCAGGTGCCGATATGTAACTGGTTTCTTCAATAAACCTGCTCAACAAAAATTAACTTTTAATTTGGCACGTTTTGCTATGGTTTGACTATTTAAGTTGAAAAAAGGTCTACAAAATACTGGGCACCCGCGTTTTTTAAGGCAACTTTTTTCATGAATAGTACTGAGACTAAATATAGACCATGTGTCAAAATTATAAATGCATCACATATTGACATTTAACAATTCATTTTTTGTTATTTAATTTTACTTATTTTTTCATACAAATATAGTTTTTTTTTTTTATCTTATAAATCTAAAACTGAAACTTTTTGCAATACTAAAAAGAAAGCTTTTAGTTGGATTTCTTAAAAAAAAAAGATTTTGAGTATACCATTTCGTAGCTAATACAATTTTATTATAACCAAACTGCACGTTTGAGGCAGCTAGAACATACTGTTAATCATTGCCCTCAAAAACCCCGTACTAGTACTAGTACATGCCAGTTCTCAGTTCCAACTACCCTAATGTATGACCCTAATACTAGTAGATTAAAGCTCGCCAAAATTTCATAAACTCTCTCTAAGGAAATACTTCGAATCGAAGGCAACTACCATTAGTTTTTTTTTTCAGAACGTAGGGTGTAAGGTCATATCTTCGGCTTTTGCAGTAGCATCTTAAATCAAGATATATTAATGATTTGTAGTCGAGAATTTCTCCTTTTTGTGTTCCTAAGTTAATTCACCTCAAGTCCTCCGTTCTAGTACTTACTCATTAGAACTCAGTTATTAGCACGTTAATGTACCACCCTAATGTCACCAAATTAAAGCTCCCAAAAATCACTAAGCTTTCGCTAAGTTGTCTAATGTGCCAGTAGAAACAGAAATTTTATTACCCAATGTTTATCTTTAAACATAAATTAAATATTGGTTTTTTAAAACTAACTTGGCCCGAGCATGTTCAAGGAAGTTCCACAACACTTGTCTATAAACCCGTTAGAGAAATTAACAAGCATCTCAAACAATTTTCTAAGTACTTTCCTTCGGGTTTTTGGGTGTGGCTTAGTGTTGTTGCAATTTTATCTTGGAAGAATTTTCATGGCAAAAAAAGCTTTCAATAACAATGTCATTGCTATTATTGAGCGCCGAATTAGGACAAAACTGCGTTTGGATATTACCAAGAAACAATTTGGAACCTAATTTTGCTATTTTATTACCAATAATTTTTGGAGCTTTTGTCACTTTTTATAATAAAATTTTACTATTAATAGATAATAGTACAATTTAAGTTGTGTATATAGATTCTGATATATTACGATCCAGTAAAGTAGTTTCTTTAGAAAAAAGTACACAACATATTATATGTACATTAGCTGTACATAAATAAATATGTATGTATGTGCCACGAATTAGTTAAAATAATATTTTCTACTTTCAAAAATACCTATGTATATGCATTTCTTATTCGCACATTTAATTTTTTAACTAAAAAAAATGTTAAAAATAGCATTTTTTGGTTTATTTTTTCCAATGAAAATATGAATAGACAGTTTTCTTTAATTTGAAAATTTTTACTTCCAAAGACTGAACTAAGTATATAAATACTGAGGTTTGTATATATAAGTAGATATGTGCAGTCGGTATTGTATGTAGATTTGTATAAAGATATGGTAGAAATTGTATTGTACGTATTTAGAAGTTAGTAGAATTTAAACTAATACATAAATTATTTGTTAGCAGTTCGTATGGAAATTGTAGTAATGGGTTTTCGTAACTTTTAATTCCAAGTCTTATCAATTTAGTATAATTTTTAAAGAGTCTTAATGCAATTACAACTTTGCTTTTGAATTTGATGCATATCATCAAAACGTGAGAGATTAGGCGACGCAGAAAAGCATCATATATTTTTCAAATTTTAGATTTTTCGAAAGATTTCCTTTAACACTTGTGACTTTATCGCACAAGCTAATTTCACCATTATCGTAATAACTAGTTCCTAATTCAGTATCATAAAACAAGCTACATACACTGCCGGAAAAAAGTATTGGCACAGCGAATTTTGCACAATACATGCACAATCTTCTATACTAATATTCTTCCGCTAATTTTTTTATAAAAATATGGTTCATTCTACAACAAAAAAAATAAAAATATATTTCTAAACTTTGTGAAAAACTCGCTAAAATTCAATAAATTTTCATGCAAATTTTAAGCTTTTTCATCAGATTTTTTAAAATTTTCTTAAGTACGCAGTTTTGTAGCCCATGAAATTCTATTATAAAAAATGCTAGTTCGGAACTGTTCAAAAATCGTATTTTTTTTTAAGGTGTTTTGAATTTTTTCAATAGAAAATATTTTCGAAATTTTTTTTTTGTATGAAAGAGACTGCGTTCCCAAAACTCAACGGTAACTCGTAGCTACTTAGAACTTTTACTTTGTTACAATAAAATGGATTGGACTGCAAATCTGCATACTCAAAAAAATTCTAAAAAATCTGAATAAAAAGTGGAAAATTTGCATGAAAATTTGCTGAATTTTCGCGAGCTTTGCACAATGTTTAGAAATTATAATTTTAAGGTTTTTTCTGGAGAATGAGCCATATTTTTATAAAAAATTGGGGGAAAAATATTACAATGAAAATTGTTGCATATATTGTAAAAAGGCAGCTGTGTCAATACTTTTTGCCGGCAGTATATGTACTTAGCGATGATGTTTACAGTACCGAATTAGTGGCTACCGCGATAAAAAAATGCTGGCAAGGCTCATAGAAAAATGTGGAATACTAACTACTACTACAATTAGGTTCTGCTAATTTCACGTGTAGACTCGAAACATTTTTGCGAGTGGAAAACTTAAATTTGTTTTAGTTTTCGTATTAAAAACACCCAATAACTTCAGTTTGTTAACTATTTTTGTGTGCAGATATTTATTATTTAAAACTAAAAATTTCTCAAAGCTTATTGTACATAATTATAGATATTAACTAAATTAAAACGAAAAACTAAAAAAATTGCTTCATTTTTTATTTAGTAATAAAGTAGTTAATAGTTACATATGTGTTAGAAATGTGTGAAATGTATGTGTGAACGGAATGAAAACTATAAACTGTAGACGGTAAGCTTAAGCTTTAAGTTCGTACATATGTATGTATGTATGTATGTAATGTAGTGTCACGAAACTTTGTAAACTGCTAAAAACTCGAATTACACTTCACATAAATATTTACTATTAAGAATAGCGAAAATAAATAACTGATAATAATGAAAAAATAAATAAGAACTAACTAATTTATAGTATATAATTGTATAAGCTAAATATATAAGAATACACAAGAAAATGTTTTGTGTATAAGCTATGAAGTAAATTTAATTATATATGCAGAGGTAAATGCGTTAAAATAACTTAATCCAATAAGGGAAATAGGTTACGCAAAAATATGTAGAAAACTTTAAATACTTAAATTAGTATAAATAAATAAAAAAACACACATTTATAAAAAAAAAGTTACTGTATAAGTACTTTGCCTATAACAGAGATGTGAAATTATTACTACATACATATGTTAGTGCTGCAGTCGAAGTAAAAAGTACTTGCAAATTATTTGTAAGTAATGAAAAGCAACATAACTAGGAAAAGTTAAAAATGGATATAAAATAATTAACTGTGTAAAGAACATCTAAGTAGTTACATTTAAAAATTGTGGCAATATAAAAATGTTGAAAAATGTGAAATTATAGGAGTACTAAATTTAAATGCATACAACTATAAGCAACTAATATTGAGTAATAAAAGAAGTGAAAATTTAAGCATGCCTTGTTTTTTAAAAAGTTAAAGCTTCACGTGTAAATGGTAAGTATGACATAATAAAGCTGCGAGTAAAACACATTTTACGCTAGATTGCCAATTGTATCTTTAACCCTTTCGCTACTGTTAAGGACAGTGGTGTACCACGGCATGTGCATTCGTCCCTGAAATTCGCAGTTTCAAACAAAATGTCCCAATCGCGTAAAACTTTGATTGTCTTTTTTTTATAAGTTTGTTTATGAGCAATTACGGATATTGTTTCAAATTTGCGCGGCATTTATAAAGAAGAAAATATATATCTCAAAGAGGTGGTACTCATTTGAAAGTAACTAAAATACTCCACTAAAAGTGGCAAGGAAATACATAAATATTTGTATTTCTGGAAGAGCGGAGTGGGCATCAGCAGCAAGAGAGTTACCCATACTCACGGAACATCTGTCCCAATAGGCTTCAAATTGGGATGGGACGCCCATCGACCAGTTGCAAAACCGCCTAAATAGTCGTTGTGGCAAAAATGAGTAACCCAGAACTACAGACATCGAGATTTATGCATAAAAAACATAAAGTAGCTAGAGAATATACCGCCTAGCAAGGCTATGATTTCAAAGAAGTCAAAAAATAATAAAAAATTTGAATAACAATTTCCGAAAAAGACAAGAACGGCACTCGTTTTTCTAGAACATAATTAGGTCGACAAGTTCGGATATGCACTTCGTTCATTCAGACTGGCTCTTGACTGGGAATTGTGCAAAATTTTAAGTTCCTAAAGTTTTGATGCTTATCAATTTCAATTAACATGTTCGCTACCAGGTGTCACATATACATATGTGTCAGCTGGGTTTTCCCATGGGACCACCGACACAAATGTGTGACGCCGGTCTAACTGAATTAAATTATACCTCCATTCACCTCCCTCTGCGATAGCGGGTTGTTGCGTACAGTATGATTTATAGGAAGGTCTGGCACACGTTTGTGACAAGTGGTCTCGGAATTACACATATCTACCCGTAAAGTATGAGGTTACATTTTTTACAGTGCACGTGTGAAAGGCTTTACCGACTTTAAGAAAGAAAATATTAGCTTCTTAGTAAAATGAATACTTAGAGGACGGTAAGTACATATATTTAGACTTGTTTGAACATAATAAATTTGAGCAGAAAGGCCATATTTCAAAGAATTTCATGCCCAAAATAAGCCATAATGCTACTGCGCTTTTACCTAGACTTAATTTTATGTAAGCTTTGTATTTTTTAATAAAACTGAGTTAGATGTAACCCTGAAATTTAGCCTATCATACAAAGGTGACCCTTGTCTATATAAAACAATTACCTTTACAGGTCTATTCTGCACGTTATTGAAGATTTTGTAACCGGAAAATTGTATTACCAAAAAATGTTACCAGTTCTTCTCACCGCGATTCTAGGAACGTTGGTAATGCAGTTAAAATATTCAGAAATTCAGCTATGAAGAATTGTGCAAATTCTGGCATTGCATATTTCACGGGGCAATACTTTGTTACCAGCTTATGAGATGGTAACAAAATTTACCGGTTACAAGAATACACAGAATGCGAAAAGGGTTTAAAAATTTACAGGAACTTTATTTACCGGTTACAAACTTTTTATTACCAGCGTAGACCTGTTATTATGAATTTGAACTTAAAGTAACCTAAAGTATGTTTTAACTGTCCAACTTCGGGATCTGGACAATTACTTAACACTAAAAGCCGTGTCTTCAAAAAATATATTTTATCATCCATTTTCTTACTGGAACATTCTTGATAGAATAGAAAAGAAAACATAAGTGAATTCTATTGAAAATAAGGCCTCAAAAGTGCAGAAACACTTTAGTTTCTATTTTTATCTCAAAAATTAATTTTGTGATAAATTGCAATAAAATCGTGCTTAGTATTAACTGCGTACCTTTCTCTTCCACCTCTATGAAGCGTATATATTGACTCCACTTAATTAGAACTAATAACACTTAGACGATTCACGGTGTCCTTGAACCAGATTTAACTGAATCGGTATGGAACGATGGAGTTTCCGATTAGACTATTTTGGGGGAGTGTTCCCGAGTTAGAATACGTGAAGTTCAAAATCGCGGCAAGTGCCGATTTCAAAAGCGGCATCTTTTTCTGACATTTTCGCATTTAAGTATAGTATAACTAAGACTGTATATGAGTAATTTTTAAAATATCGAACCCTAACCACCAAAATAACGTAAGCGAAATTTTTTTTCAAAATTTTCTTTTTGAGGCAGAAATATTCATAGAGCATCCAGATGCATTTCTGCATCAAAAAAAAAATTAAAAAAAAAAAAAATCGCTTACGTTTTTGTCAGTTAGCGCTCGATATGTATGTATATTAGACTGCATCACTCCCCATACAAAAAAAAAAATCGCTACTATTTTTCCATTGGAATTATAAAATCTATTATATTTTAAGACGTACACCAAAATATTTCGGAAAAATATTAAGATTTAAATGAGCTGGACCGATTTGAAAATACCTCCAAAAATGGAGTTTTTTATGAATAACAATAGTTTCTTAAAGACTTTTTTTGAAAAAATCTCCTCAAATGACAAAACATCTTAAGCTTAAAAAATTTGCAGAAAAATATTTAAACAAAATTTTGAACAGAATCGTAATGATGAGATTTTTGATGCTGTTTTTTTAACTTTTTTTAAAGATTGGTATAACAAAAACTTGAATAACTGAGCCTAAACTCTTCAGATTTAGATTTAGGAGGTGTCATTAGAAAGGTATTTTCTCTAACTTTTTATTTCTTTGCTAATGAACTCATTCGAAGGATGAAAGAGAAAGGTAGGATGAAGGAGCGCCATTTAAAGTTGAATTAAGATGTGTTGGTATTTAAAAAAAAAATATTGGGACACGAATGACTTTTTTTGGACAAAAATAAAAACAGTGTGAAAATACCTTTCAACTGAGATCCCACAAGTCTAAATCGGAATAGTTTTGGCCCAGTTATTCAAGTTTTTCGTAAATCAATCTTTGAAAAAAGTAAAAAAATAACAACAAAAATCTCATTCTTACGATTCCGTTTAAAAGATTTTTAAATATTTTTATGCAGATTTTTTAAGCTTAATCTGTTTTGTCATCATTTTTCAAAAAGTTCTTTAAGAAACTATTTTCATTCATAAAAAACTACATTTTTGGAGGTATTTTCAAATCGGTCCAGCTCACTTAAATCTTAATATTTTTCCGAAATATTTTTGTGGACGGCTTAGAATATTATAAGTTTTGTAATCCCGGCGGAAAAACCGCAACTTTTTTTGGTGATGCAGTCTAAAGTATATACATCTATAGCCTGTGGGAATTTCGTAGTCGTCTACTACAATAGCCGCCAACTGTTGGTCCACTTATAACGGCCAACTTTTATCTGGTTTCAAAAAAATAAACTTAAACACTTATTACTTTACAGGTGTTCTTTTATTAGTTAGTTTTTTTCATTTAATAATATAAACTTGTATTGTCGTCCGGTGCCGGTACTAAATATGAGACGGGCCCCCTCTAACCCTAGAATTTTTTTTTTTAATTTAACGAACTTCCAACGTTATCATCCATATTCAGGGCTTTTGAAAAATACCAAGTATTTTCGTAAATATGTGGAGAATGGCGTTTTTTCGTCTAAAGGCAGAATTTGTTTTGCTGTACTGTTGTGCAGATCAAGTGACTGCGTAAAATAGATTTTATTATTTTAGTCAAATGCCTTCCCTTAAACTCAGATTGGCTGTATGCAAGAAAATCGTCTTCTGTTGATTTCTGATTTTCCCCTCGAATCTCTTTAAAGGTCGCTCTACGATTTCGAGCTCAAAATGTTTTATTAACCATGGAAAATCATTGAGATGACAACATTTAGACAACACGTGTTAACTTCGGAACCTTTCTATGTCTCACATTAGGCCAGATTGGCGGCCGTTTTGACTAGCACGGAAGTGACCTTACCACACCATGTGCATCTAGACATGCGCTTTCGCATTTATTGGATATTATAAAAGCTATGTGAATGTTAAATAATCAAATTTAACAAAATTTTATAATTTTTATCTTCCAACTAAATTTAAGGTAAAATCCGGGACCGGGGGACATATGTATATGTATAAATATGTATACAAACGACTTGTATATATGTAAATATATATAATCATTCATCTAGAACCTTATCGAAAACCTATCTGAAAATCGAAAAAGTTACCGTTTTTGAAATCGGCACTTGCCACGATTTTGAACTTCACGTATTCTAACTCGGGAACACTCCCCCAAAATAGTCTAATCGGAAATTCCATTACAATTCCATCGTTCCAGACCGATTCAGTTGAATCTGGTTCAAGGACACCGTGGATTGGCACAGAAAATTTACTTAACAGGAAAATAATCACACATGCCCGAGTTTCGTCGACACCTACGTGCAAAATTAACGCTGGGCTTCGAAACCAAGGTTTTTTTATCACCGCTCTGCTCTGGCTCCGCTCCGGAATATTATTTCGCTCCGAGCTCTTCTAATGCAACAAAAAAACTTTTTTTTTAACCAACTTCAAAAAAAGGAGAATATCAATTCGTCGGAATATATTTTTTTAAATATATGTTACCACATAACTTTGAACCATGTGAACCGATGAAAGGTGGTATCTCAAGGGTGGTCGCCTACTAATTTGGTTTAGATCCGATCATTTGATCATGAAGAAATTCACGGTAATCCTAAATATATATATGACTTACTATATATATTATATACCCATGTGATTGGTGTTTCGTTTTTAATATTTACATAGTTTTTCAAACAAAACTTTTTCTACATGTTTTATAGTTTTTATTATATATTTATGCTTTAACAAGAACCATATAAATCACACTTTCAAGCTTTATACAGAATTTAGAAAAAATCCAAAAATTTGTATCTAAATTTCGAGCTTCTCAACCAGAATTTTAAATATTTTTTGGCATACCCAAACAAAACAGGATTATAAAATTTTAGTAAAATTAATGCAAGTTTTGTGTGGCTAAAAAATCGCATTGATTTTTAATATATATTTTTTTTTTGTTGAAGGCGTTTTAAACTTTTTCCATATAAACATGAATTGATTGTGGAAGAAAAAAATATAAAAAAAATTTAGCTTGAAAAACTTTGTAAATGTTAAAAACGAAACACCATTCATTCATTTTTGACCACCACTGTATATATTATCAAAATGCCTAAAGTTTTCCATATATCTACTAAGCTAAGACAAAAACTCCCCAGCAACTAAATTATTTATTGTCTGAGATTTTGTTACTCAAAAGAGCGTGTCGATTTTTTTTTAACCAGTATTCTTTGTCTAACATTAAATATTCATTCCTGCCAGTAGCTAATGACTTTAAATTTGTGCAAATTGCAAAAGTTGTTATTAAAAGTTCTACTATTTCAATCTCATGCCATTAATGTATCAAAAGCAATGTAATTTCTAGAAACTAATTATGCAACTCTTAATTAGCTGAGATTTAAAATTTATGGCATTTATAATAGCTTCAATGCTCGTAGCAATAAACACCTGTTCTATGTTGAACTGCTGACGGGCTGGCTGTGATGCGCTGGTGCATAAGAAAAATAATATTACTCTTTGAATTATTTTTTAATCGCATTCAATAAAACTTTGTTTAATGAAGGATGAAAATTATGCCTTCCATGTAGTACTTTTTTCACTTCGCTGGAATGCGCCCACAAGCAAAGCGACTGCATAAGTAATCTTTGCTCGCGATAGCGTATATGGCGTATTCATAACTTTCAAGTCTCAGGTGAGCTACCAAAATTTGGAGCATCAATAAATGCAGCTGCAGCAGTGAAACTTTTTTGCTTGTATATTTGTGGTGCAGAAAAGTTTGAAACTTTCCTTATTTGCAATCTTATCGCTAATTAGTAAATGAAAGGAAGTGTTTTTCGGTTGGTTTTTTCTTACTATGAGCTCTCTCATTGTTGTTTATTGATTGGAGTCTGCCAAAGCAAATTTTGTTTTACAACAACTGGGTTTTCTGGGGTAGATAATACTTAGATAGATGGTATAATTAAGTTTATAAGTTATGACAAATAAGGATTTATGATAAGCTAGTGAGAACGGCAATGGGTTGTGCGCTGGGTTTGGGATCCGCCACGTAAAAGCTTCCAGTGAAGACGCGGAACAATGCCTCGGACGAGACCAATCCTCATTATGACGACCACGGTAAATGTTTCAAGGACTACGATTTGAGGGTGGGAGAGAGACTCCGTCGCCGAGTACTATCGTTCACCCCGGTGGACGAGCGTCTAGCCATAATCCACATCAAAGCGAGATTCTTCAGACATCTCGCTGATCTGCGCCCATGTCCCGACGGAAGAGAAGGATAAGGTATCCAAGGATCTCTTCTATGAGCGCTTGGAGCGCACGTACGAGCGCTGCCCCCGCCACGATATCAAAATCGTGCCTGGCGACTTCAATGCCAGGTTGGGCAAGGAAGGGATCTTTGGAACCACCGTCTGAAAATTCAGCCTCCACGAGGAAACGTCCGATAATGGACTGAGGCTGATCGATTTCTCCGGGGCCCGAAACATGGTAATATGCAGTACTAGCTTCAAGCATAAAAAGATTCATCAAGCTACCTGGATGTCTCCGGATCGAAAAACGAGAAACCAAATCGATCATGTTGTGATAGACGGAAGACCAAACATGAACTCGGACCACTATCTTCTTGCAAAAAGCAAAGCTTAACGTCGAAAAGCTGCAATCACAAGAACAACCGGAGAAAAATATGCCGCCCACATGGCCATGCTGCGATCGGGCGCAACGCGACCCATGTTGGACCGTTATTGGTAAGTGATGAGGGAAGACATATTTGCCAGAATAAGAAGAGAGAGGCCAAAATACGTGAATGAGAAGAGCTTGAGAAGCTGGCCGACAGGAAAAATGCTCGAAAATTTTATCAGAGCGTTAGGCGACTTACGGAAGGTTTCAAAACTAGGGCGAACTTTTGTAAGAACAACAATGGCAACCTAGTGCCCAATAGTGGGAACGAACTTAAATTATGGAGGGAACACTTTTTCACCCTACTGAATGGTAGCATCATGGAAAGATATGGAGAACCTTGCGGATGGAACCTTGTATTGCGGACTACCACCGCGAAGTCGATCAACCTCGGTCTCTTATCGGATATTTCGTCGTCCTTTGCTTGCCCACCACTCGTTATAATGGCGATTTTGGTGGGAAACTGATGCGTCGGGATTAACCACATTATTCGGCGAAGAAGCCTTCATAAATAAATAACTTTTCAGTCGTAAAATTAAAATGCGCAATAATTTTTAGTATGAAATAGGAACAGGAAATAATTTTGCTCATACGCCCTACCGTACATGGCAGTAATCGTACATGGCGTATGAGCAACATTTTTTTTTGCTAAAGTTTGAATCTTTTTCCATTCGCAGTGCAAATTTAGAATAAAAATATCTTGGGCTATAGAAAAATTTTGGGCCGTAGAATACGGTAAAATACAGTGCAAATAAATATGCTTAAAAGCTCTCCTTTAAAAAGAAAAACGGAAATAAATAAAATAAAGAGTAAAGTAAAGAGAAAAAAGTAAAAAAGAGAATATACTTGCATCACTCGAACTCATATCTCTCTCCGGCTTCGTATTCGTTTTCGCAACCGCCTACGTATTCCCGTTCGTTTTCGGCACCGTCTTTCTATTCGGCCTTGTCTTCGGATAGCCTTCATTGTCGAATTGCTCTTCATATTCGTCGTTGTTGGTTTTTGCATTCGTCTTGGCCAACATATTCGCCTCCGTCTTCGTATTTATCTCTATTGTCGTATTCTTCTTCTTCGTACATGTTTTCCTTTTCGTCTCCTTATTCGTCTTCTGATCGGCTTCGTATTCGTTCTTCTCTTCGTATTCGTCTTTATATTCGCGATCGTGTTTGTTGTCATTTCGACTCCATATTCAAATTCGTCAGCGTATAGGTATTTGTATTTGTCATCCTATTCGCATTCGTATGGGTATTTTTATTCGTCTTTGGCTTCATATTTGTATTAGTAGATATTGGTATTCGTAGTCGACTGTGTGTTCAAAAACAAAATATGCAAAACAATACATGTCCTGAAACCATAAGTTGCTCTTAAAATGACATTATCAGACATTAGCAAGAAAATTCAGTTTTGAATGCATTTCAAGGCACCACACACTTTATGACCTTACTAAATATTCATACATAAATGCATGTCTGTGTGTGTGTCTCCATATCTTTTCTGCCTTCGCTAATTTTTTGCTCATTTTCATTTTCATCTTTATTCTATAAAGCTCATAAAACTTTTCCAATTCCACTTAAAAAGCTTTGTTTCGCTGTAAAAACATACAGTTATCCATGTAAACATGCACGCAAGCGTATGTTTGTATATACCTTTATTTACTAGATGTTTTGCAGCGTTACAGCTCTTGAAAAGTTTACAATAAAAATTCAATTATATGTCAACTCAACAGAAATGCGACGGTGATTGTATCGCATTCTCCGAAAAATTGTCTGGAATTTGTATGCTGAAATACTCGGAGTACTAAACACATTCCCATCTAAAATTTGTTGGTCTCGTTTCCAAAGAGTTGGAATTAAAAGTACTCACAGCCTTGGGGAACGTATTTTACAAACTTAATACTTAATACGTTTAACAAACTTTAAACCATCTTAAGTACAAAATGTGTACACCTTCTTAACTGAATGCTGTCGCTCCACACACAAACAACGCTCTACAAAAACCAATCAAAACTGAAGTCTTAGCTGTTTCACTTTAGCCATTTAGCCGCCGTTGTCTTGCTAACTACATAGCTACTTTGTTTGTTATTCAATTGAATGATAATGAAATTAGTGCATGCAAAAGTTTTTCCATTACAAAGTGCGTACAATTAACAGGACTATGTATGCATATATACGCATTAAGCTGTTCTAGAATATTAGCAAAAAAAATTTATTTGAGGAAATTCATACCCAGTAGTGCCAAGGGCTCGGTTGACTATCAGAGGTCAGGGTAATGAATAAAATTGGGAACAAATAATTTTTAACTCTTAATTAGGCGCATAAAGAAAGTCACATATTTAGTCTCATGGGGTCCCCAGTGACCTCAATAAAGGTGTTGAAAAAAGAGTTTTCAAAATAAAAAAACCAAGTGTGTATTATCAAAAATATTAAAGTACTCTATTATTGTTAACTTGAAAAAACAGAAGCATATTTTCGACTTCAAACTTAAAAAAAAAAATTAAAAACTTACCTCTCCCAAAAAATTTTACGTTAGTGGTCGCATATTAAAGCTCTTAATTATAGTTAACTTTAAGACAGAAAACCATAACTTTGACTTCAAACTTAGATACGAAAATAAAAACTCACCTCTGCCAAAAAATTGTACGTCAGTGGTCGCATGGGGCCAGGACTTAAAAGACATGCGTACACGCCGATGTTCTGGCAGTGACTTATTTACGCACCCCGCGGGAAGAGCGCGAGCATGCTCCAAGCACTACAAGATATTTTTTTTCAACTTGAAATAGCCTTGACCCCATGCGCCTAATTAAGGGTTAAGTAATAAAACAAAACCGACGTCAATTCTCATATAAAAATTTAAGATTATCCTTAATTTGATGGGACCACCTGTGAGGTAACACCTTTCCTCTAAAAGATAGGACGTTCACGTGGTCGAAAGTTATGCGGTAACATACATAAAAAAAAAGAATCATCATCATATATATAAATAGGCAATCATGTTTCCTTTACACCCCTTTTACGGCTAAACTATACTTCTAAGGTATAAACAATTATATATCATTAGAAAGGTATTTTGATGCTGATGTGCAGGCAATTT
>NW_023458555.1:24679494-24685773 GCF_013731165.1 Rhagoletis pomonella | reverse complement strand
TAATTTTACTAAAATATTTTAATTCTATTAACTGCACACCCAACAAATTTAAAAAAACTCTGATTGAAAAGCTCGAAGTTTAGATAAAAATGTGAGGACTTTTTATAAATTCGGTATAAAGTTTGAAAGTGTGATTTATATGGTTTTTGATAAAGCATGAATCATATTTTTATAAAAAAATATACAAAAATTTAACTTGAAAAACTTTTTTGACCGCCACTGTATGTATTATCGAAATGCCTAAAGTTTTCCATATATCAACTCAGCTAAGGCAAAAACGCCCCAGAAACTAATTTATTTATTGTCTGAGATTTTTTTTTGAACCATTATTCTCAGTTTGGCATTAAATATTCATTCCTGCCAGTAGCTAATGACTTTAAATTTGTGCAAATTGCAAAAGTTGTTATTAAAAGTTCTACTATTTCAATCTCATGCCATTAATGTATCAAAAGCAATGTAGTTTCTAGAAACTAATTATGCAACTCTTAATTAGCTGAGATTTAAGATTTATGGCATTTATAATAGCTTCAATGCTCGTAGCAATAAACACCTGTTCTATGTTGAACTGCTGACGGGCTGGCTGTGATGAGCTGCTGCATAAGAAAAATAATATTACTCTTTGAATTATTTTTTAATCGCATTCAATAAAACTTTGTTTAATGAAGGGTGAAAATTATGCCTTCCATGTAGTATTTTTTTCGCTTCGCTGGAATGCGCGCACAAGCAGAGCGACTACATAAGTAATCTTTGCTCGCGATAGCGTATATGGCGTATTCATAACTTTCAAGTCTCAGGTGAGCTACCAAAATTTGTAGCATCAATAAATGCAGCTGCAGCAGCGAAACTTTTTTGCTTGTATATTTGTGGTGCAGAAAAGTTTCAAACATTCCTTATTTGCAATCTTATCGCTAATTAGTAAATGGAAGAAAGTGTATTTCGGTTTGTTTTTATCTTATTATGAGCTCTCTCATTGTTGTTTATTGATTGGAGTCTGCCAAAGCAAATTTAGTTTTACAACAACTGGGTTTTCTGGGGTGGATAATACTTAGATAGATGGTATAATTAAGTTTATAAGTTATAGCAAATAAGGATTTATGATAAGGTAGTGAGAACGGCAATGGGTTGTGCGTTGGGTTTGGGATCCGCCACGTAAAATTCCCTTCCAGTGAAGAAGCGCAACAATGCCTCGGACGAGACCCCTCCTTATTATGACGACCACGGCAAATGTTTCAAGGACTACGATTTGAGGGTGGGAGAGAGACTCCGTCGCCGAGTACTATCGTTCACCCCGGTGGACGAGCGTCTAGCCATAATCCACATCAAAGCGAGATTCTTCAACATCTCGCTGATCTGCGCCCATGCCCCGACGGAAGAGAAGGATAAGGTATCCAAGGATCTCTTCTATGAGCGCTTGGAGCGCACGTACGAGCGCTGCCCCCGCCACGATATCAAAATCGTGCCTGGCGACTTCAATGCCAGGTTAGGCAAGGAACCACCGTCGGAAAATTCAGCCTCCACGAGGAAACGTTTGATAATGGACTGAGGCTGATCGATTTCGCCGGGGCCCGAAACATGGTAATATGCAGTACTAGCTTCAAGCATAAAAAGATTCATCAAGCTACCTGGATGTCTCCGGATCGAAAAACGAGGAACCAAATCGATCATGTTGTGATAGACGGAAGACCAAACATGAACTCGGACCACTATCTTCTTGCAGTCAAAAAACGCACGCGCCTCTGTGCAGCAAAAAATGTGCGCCCAACAATGCAAGCAAAGCTTAACGTCGAAAAGCTTCAATCACAAGAACAACCGGATAAAAATATGCCGCCCACATGGCCATGCTGCGATCGGGCGCAACGCGACCCATGTTGGACCGTTATTGGTAAGTGATGAGGGAAGACATATTTGCCAGAATAAGAAGAGAGAGGCCAAAATACGTGAATGAGAAGCGCTTGAGAAGCTGGCCTACAGGAAAAATGCTCGAAAATTTTATCAGAGCGTTAGGCGACTTACGGAAGGTTTCAAAACTAGGGCGAACTTTTGTAAGAACAACAATGGCAACCTAGTGCCCAATAGTGAGAACGAACTTAAATTATGGAGGGAACACTTTTTCACCCTACTGAATGGTAGCATCATGGAAAGATATGAAGAACCTTGTGGATGGAACCTTGTACTGCGGACTACCACCGCGAAGTCGATCAACCTCGGTCTCTTATCAGATATTTCGTCGTCCTTTGCTTGCCCACCATGACATGATTTTTGGAGTTACCCGTTATAATGGCGATTTTGGTGGGAAACTGATGCGTCGGAATTAACGACATTATTCGGCGAAGAAGCCTTCATAAATATATAACTTTTCAGTCGTAAAATTAAAATGCGCAATAATTTTTAGTATGAAATAGGAACAGGAAATAATTTTGCTCATACGCCCTAACGTACATGGCAGTAATCGTGCATGGCGTATGAGCAACATTTTTGTTTGCTAAAGTTTCTTCGTATTTATCTCTATTGTCGTATGCTTCTTCTTCGTACATGTTTTCCTTTTCGTCTCCTTATTCGTCTTCTAATCGGCTTCGTATTCGTTTTTCTCTTCGCATTCGTCTTTAGATATATTCGCGATCGTGTTTGTTGTCATTTCGACTCCATATTCAAATTCGTCAGCGTATAGGTATTTGTATTTGTCATCGTATTCGCATTCGTATGGGTATTTTTATTCGTGTTTGGCTTCATATTTGTATTAGTAGATATTGGCCTTCGTAGTCGACTGCGATTTCAAAAACAAAATGTGCAAAACAATACATGTCCTGAAACCATAAGTTGCTCTTAAAGTGACATTATCAGACATTAGCAAGAAAATTCAGTTTTGAATGCATTTCAAGGCACCACACACTTTATGACCCTACTAAATATTCATACATAAATGCATGTCTGTGTGTGTGTCTCCATATATTTTCTGCCTTCGCTAATTTTTTGCTCATTTTCATTTTCATCTTTATTCTATAAAACTCATAAAACTTTTCCAATTCCACTTAAAAAGCTTTCTTTCGCTGAAAAAACATACAGTTATCCATGTAAACATGCATGTAAGCGTATGCTTGTATATACCTTTATTTACTAGATGTTTTGCAGCGCTACAGCTCTTGAAAGTTTACAATAAAAATTCAATTATATGTTAAGTCAACAGAAATGCGTCGGTGATTGTATCGCATTCTCCGAAAAATTGTCTAAAATTTGTTGGTTTCTTTTCCAAAGAGTTGGAATTAAAAATACTCACAGCCTTAGAGGACTTATTTTACAAACTTTATACTTAATATGTTTAACAAATTTTAAACCATCTTAAGTACAAAATGTGTACACCTTCTTAACTGAATGCTGTCGCTCCACATACACACAACGCTTTACAAAAACCAATCAAAACTGAAGTCTTAGCTGTTCTTCTTTAGCCATTTAGCCGCCGTTGTCTTGCTAACTACATAGCTACTTTGTTTGTTATTCAATTGAATTATAATGAAATTAGTGCATGCAAAAGTTTTTCCATTACAAAGTGCGTACAATTAACAGGACTATGTATGTATATATACGCATTAAGCTGTTCTAGAATATAACCAAAAAAGATTTGTTTGAGGAAATTCATACCCAGTAGTGCCAAGGGCTCGGTTGACTATCAGAGGTCAGGGTAATGAATAAAATTGAGAACAAGTAATTTTTAACTCTTAATTAAGCGCATAAAGAAAGTCACATATTTAGTCTCATGGGGTCCCCAGTGACCTCAATAAAGGTGTTGAAAAAAGAGTTTTCAAAATAAAAAAACCAAGTGTGTATTATCAAAAATATAAAAGTACTCTATTATTGTTAACTTGAAAAAACAGAAGCATATTTTCGACTTCAAACTTAAAAAAAAATTAAAAACTTGCCTCTCCCAAAAAATGTTACGTTAGTGGTCGCATATTAAAGCTCTTAATTATAGTTAACTTTAAGACAGAAAACCATAACTTTGACTTCAAACTTAGATACGAAAATAAAAACTCACCTCTGCCAAAAAATTTTACGTAAGTGGTCGCATGGGGCCAAGACTTAAAAGACATGCGTACACGCCGATGTTCTGGCAGTCACTTATTTACGCACCTCGCGGGAAGAGCGCGAGCATGCTCCAAGCACTCCAAGATATTTTATTTAATTTTTTTTCAACTTGAAATAGCCTTGACCCCATGCGCCTAATTAAGGGTTAAGTAAAAAAACAAAACCGACGTCAATTCTCATATAAAAATTTAAGATTATCCTTAATTTGATGGGACCACCTGTGAGGTAACACTTTTCCTCTAAAAGATAGGACATTCACGTGGTCGAAATTTATGCGGTAACATACATAAAAAAAAATAATAATAATAATATTCCGATAATCAAACATTCATTTATTAGAATCACATATGATATACGGTTTATTCCCAAATAAACTAAGGTATAACTTTACAACTATGTATTTAGGGGTTTTCCTTAAACTAGAAAGAGCCCTGTAAACTCCGAAAAACTTGAAACTTTTATTGGGATGTCAACATGTGAATGCAATAAAAAATAACCAGTTTGTTCGATAAAATAATTCGATTTATTCGATTTTAGAAATACAAAGACTTCAAACAACCGCTTATAGATATCCAAAAAACCGGTGGAAACCCGTTTGAAAAACCGATTCAATCACCCAATTATTGATCTCAATTTAGTGTTGAATAAATATCACAAGACATTGTTTTTGTCTGCATAAATATGTACTTTGCTTTTACCAACTTTTGAATTTACAGAAATCTAACACACATACAGATACAAAAATCCATATACACACAAAAATGCACCCACATGCACTCACCAACACACAAAAAGGTACAGAGTTGTACACGAAGAACTTTTTTTCAAACAAATCCTATATAGGTAGGTACATTTGTACCTATGCTGACCACTACGTAAGGTCAGAGTATCCGATCACATGAGTGTTAAGGACGCTAATTTACTCAAAATTTATACTCACAACAACGAAATGGCATTATTATGCAGCGCCCGTTTATATATAAGTTTAACTCATTAAGTCTAACTGAACGTACTAGGGGAGATGTGCTTACAATGTAACGGTAGTTTTCGGAAAGGCGAAGAACCTAGATTTAATATATGCACCGGGTATTTAATGTTCGGCTTCGCCCGAACTTAGACTTTTTTACTTGTTTCTTCTTGTTTTTGGACCATAACATTCTTGAAGTTTAGTTATCTGTTTAACTGAACGTAATATCCTTACCAAGCAGCTATATATGCGATAGATGTCGCTGGCGGTAACCATTAGCCTTGTAACGTTCTATGACATGTTAGAAGTTACATAAATCTTGACTTTTTTGGTGTTTCTTTACAAGTGGCGGTTTGCAATCCAAACGTAAAGGTCATTAAGGACGAATCTATAACCTTAATATTAGCTGCGATTTAAGCCACCACCGAACGACAAGTGGATTTTATGAGAAGCTTTTTAAAGCGCAAAATATACCCGGAGGTTACAAATTTGCATGTTGCCCGGACCAGGGATCGCATCCAGGTACTGCGAAGCGGTAGTACCCAACGCTAAGAAACAGCGGATAATTGCTTGATTTTAAAACTATAAATAATGTTTTTTAATAAGTTTTGCCTGAACTCACCTACATATCAATTTTATAATTTATCAGATTGTTAAAATTGAAAGAAGCAAAATTTCCTAACAAAATTGTATTGTTTTAAATTTTAGCAACCTGATAAATTTAAAATCGATTTTTGAAATTGGGCATTGAAAAAAGAAATATTTACTATGGAAATCATAATGTTAATATTGTCATCGATAAACGATCTCACTCAACTAAATACAGACTTGTTTCCCTCCACTGCAGCGCCAACCGCAACCACAAACAAAATCAGCTCAAAGTGTTAAAAAGTTAAGCAATTTGCATCAAAATTACGCCAAAGTGGTGAAAATAAAGACGCAAAAAGTGAAATAAAGAAGCTGTTATGGAAAATCGAACTTTATGCAGTTCAGCGAAAAAATAAAGGGTGGAAAATTTACACTTTCAAACTCGGCTGCAGTGTCTCCTACCCAACCAGAAACTTTTTATTTGCCCTTGCTTATGCAAATGGCGAAATCTAAGAAGGGCGTTAGAAAGGAAGTAAAAAGTTACGACTTTAAAATTCACCCATGTAACAAACCGAAAGCTATGTTACATCTCTTGCATGTGTGTTTGCAATATATGTAAATATTGGAGTGTACATTAGGGTGAT
>NW_023458555.1:24673633-24679484 GCF_013731165.1 Rhagoletis pomonella | reverse complement strand
AAAAATCAACGGTATTTTATAGCAAATTGAAACTTGCACTTTCTTATTCTAAAAATTCTGAATAAAAAGTTTAAATATTTGGTGAAAATTTGTCGAATTTTTATAATTTTTGTATAAAGTTTGAAATGGGGATTTATATGGTGTTTGTTGCATAGCTAGCCAGGATTTTATAAGAAACTATTAAACATAAAATAAACCATGGAAGTATAGTCAAAACTCTTCAAAGTAAGGCGCGTCTATACTAATGACCAGGCATGGGCAGAGAGTTAGCAGGTGCTAAAAGAGCGTAAGCGTCTCGTATACGTATACAAGCGAGAGCGCAGCGATGAGAACACGACAGCATGCCAAATGAATTAGGCACACTAACACATTCTCACTTTTAGCTCACGGTTGTTTGTGGTAGTGCCCACCTCTGCTAATGACCGCCAGTGTACAAAAACATGAAAAACATTTGAGCGCTTTGAGCGACCTATAAATACTCTTTGATTTCTAAAAATGAGGCTACATTTTTTTGGTATATAAAACAATCCTAGGGGGTGAGGGTGAAAAAATTCCGACTTTACTGTTTAACATGAATTTTTGAAAAAAAATCACCGTATTTACATATATGAGAATAATGCTACTTTATTGCTTTAAAATTTTGAACTGACATAAATATTTTCATACATATGTATGTATGTAAATTAGACCCTACCACCTTCCAAGCAAACAAAAAAAAAATGCACCGTATACCCTGAGTCTAAAGTATCTTTGCAAGGCTTTTTCGATCCAGGGGTCAAGTTTTTAAATTTCTCGTTGACAGCTCTATTTGGCGATAACTTTTTTTAATAGTTTTACTAGAATAAGAAAACACTTATTTGGCGAAAGTTTAGTCAATTTTGTTGAGTTTTAAATTTCTGACATTATGGTGGTCCTCTAGCGTCATAAAACATCGATATAGTTTAAAACTCGATTGCACATTCCGAAGATAAAAAAGAAATATAAAAATACGATCCGACCTCTACGTTAGGGAAAAAATTAATTTTTATTAAATTGCCTTGCAAAAATATTTTAACTCAGCATTGTACTCTGAACTTTTTTCGTCTACGGTCTAATGTACATACATACATCTGAACAGAAATTCACATCAAACCAAAATAAAGTGATTTGCGTGAAGTAACTGATGATGTAATGCTAATGGTTGCGGCAATGACAAATACAACACAATTTAAAAGCACAAACATATGTATGCAAATGCAAAAAGCATTATCCTGCAAAGATTTTAGTTATGCTTATACTCATATACTCGTATGTACATACATACATATGCGCTGGTATTGAAAATAAAATCAGAATCCATTGAAAATAGATTTATTATGCAAATATCGAAAGCATAAGTGAAAAGCGCACATCCTTTCCTCTTCACATACATACTTTCATACATATTACGGTTTTTAAGGACGCACTGCCATTATGAAACGATAAAACAAAATGGTATACACGAGAAAAAAGATGTGAGAAATTAAATTTAAGAGCAAAGTATGTGGTAAAAGGATTCGACGACATATTTACATAAACATGTACCTATGTACATATGTATTAATATTTCTGATTTAAGGGCATTCTGGGCTTTTAAACTCCGAGAAAACCCAAACTTTTTAAAAACATGAAAAAAAGAGTGACGATAGACATAAGAATACTCGCAAAAACAAAATTCTTACAAATCATTTAAAATGCTTCATTTATTTAAAACGCACTTGCTTATACATAGATACATATGAGAGAAATCGCTTAAGAGTACTACTGGAAACATAAATACGGTGTAGCTTTTCTATGGATTTCTGGTTTATGTTACGTATAGTTGCACACCTTCATTTATATTTTTTTTTTTTTTTGCGAAAACTTTACTTGTCTATGCTAGCAGACAAATGGATTACTTCTTCGTCGGTTCTTTATTTTATTTGTTGCTTTCGTAGGAAAATGCATTAAAAACTTCTTCTTTACTTCCTCTCATTTTTTGTACTTATCTACTTCCGCTTATTTAGGCGGATATAGCAAATGAGGCAATCAGATATATTTAAATTAACTTACTGGAAATTTTCACTGCCAAATTTTGGTAAAACGTTGTATTGAGATTCGTACATACTTAAGGGGCTTTTTATACCAACCCGAGGGTTCAGAAGCATTCCTCTGTACTTTCGCTTGCAGCAGATCGCTGAAAAACTTAAAGGTAAATGAAAAATTGCACTGCATAAAAATTGTTGCAGGCCTAGAATTCTAAGCTCGCCTTTAGGGACAAAATTTTTACTTGGTAAAGCTGTACGCATTTTTTTTAAGAAGCAAACTCACCAAACAGTTGGAAAATTTCATCGTAAAATAAGGCAACAATCAAATGGTTTAAAAAACGGGGCTAGGTCCTGCAAAGATGCAGATAAAAATCTGGTAATATAATCTGGAGGAGGTGGGACCTTTGATGTAAGAGAACCCAAACCGATGTGTAGTGATGAAGCTCATGTGCTTTTATTCGAGCAAGATGAAGCGGTCTCAGAACAACAGGCCCAGAATGCGACGGTATACCGGCTGAGCTGTTCAAATCCGGTGACGAAGAGCTGGGTGGGGCGCATGTCGCAGCTGTAAAGCAAAATTTGGTCTAATAAATACATGTTCGATCCCGCCGTTTGCCTCAACTATCGCGCAATAAACCATCTTAATATTGCATACCAGGTCCTATCGACGATACTGTGTGAGAGACTGTAGCCCTTCACGAACCTACTAATTGCAGCTTATCAGTGTGGCTTCAGACCTGGTCAGTTCACCATTGACCAAATTTTCAGAGCACGTCAAGTTCTGGAGAAGGCACTTGCTGCTTTAGAATGCACGAAGAGAAGCTGCCTGCCTGTAGGGCTATGTAGACTGACGTTGGGAACAACTTATAGCTCCGTTCAAATCGGGAACAACTTCTCCGTGCCGCTTGAGACCTAACGAGGATTTAGAACGATGTTACTGCTGTATGCAGATGATATCGACATCGTCGGACTGAAGCTAAGGTCGTAACTGCAGTATTTTCAAGAGTAAAATAAGAAGATAGAGTGGTTGATCCAGTGGTGAATTAGGACTAGACAAAGTCCCTTCTGAAAACATATACAGAGTCCACGCGTTTCGGTACACACTTTGAAGAATCAAAAGACTTGGCCGATTTGGGCTTGTCCAACAAAGCACTCCAGTCATTTTTTTCTATGCTAACTTGGGCCAAATGGAGATGCCATGTGTAGCCAAATCCTTATTCACCTGGTCTTTCCTCTTCCTCTATAACCAGCATCCTGACTCGCGATGAATAGTTTCAGGTCCGGAGCGTGTTTTTTTAATCGATTTATGTGCTTGTAAAGCCAATACACGACCAGACCCACGCAGTTTACTTCTATCCCTATTCCAAGAAGGCAGAACAGACGTAGTCCTTGTTTTAACCGATGATGTCAAAGACGTCATAATATACCTAAAATATTTTGCTCTTAGAAATGAGTTTACCTTAGCGGATCAATTCTGCGGATCTTATTACCTTCTTCAACGCCTGATTAACGAATTCAATCGAAAGAAAGTCGCCCTGAATGAAACCTCGTTTGGTATCGAACGGCTTGGAGAAGTCCTTTCCCATTCTGATGGAGCTCAACGATGATAAGTGTCGTACCTATTCTCGATAGTCACTATTATTATTATTACGGCATGCAGCGCTGCAAACTAAGTAGATCTATTATGCTAGGCTATTAATGAAATTAAGCACTTTGGAGGGTATCATGTTACAGATTCTGGAAAGAGATGATAATTGTTTTCCAAGGTGTATAGGCCCAAGTTTAGTTATACGAGGTGAATCGTATAATAAGTATATTCTCCGAGGTTTTCTCCTCTAGCACACGAAACCTGCAGTTCGTCTCCTCAGATGGTCCAATTTTGAGGAGTTGGTAGAGTTCTTAATCCTTCTCTGCTAAGATTTAGCAGACGTCAGGCTTAGACTGCCTTTTGCCCTATGTCGTGCTCCATTATGTGCCTTAGGAGCTTTGTCGTGTATATGTTCACTTAGAGCAATAGAAAAGCGAAAAGTGGAAAAAGCCAACCTCTTAAATAATTCATGGAACAGTTTTACTCCGTAAAATTGTAAAATCTATGAAATTACTTAACCATTATAACTTCGTTCATTTCCATACGAGTACCTTACGGACCACTCGACTTGCTAATTTTTAATGGAAAATTCATTTGCACAATACTTTTCGAAATCGCTTCAACAACAATTACGCATACAAAACTGGACGCATATAAAATGCCAAACATGCAACTAAATCAAATTTATTTTGCACCAAAAACCGAACAAAAAATACAAAACTGCATAGCATATGTGCAACTTTTAAATTGGTACAAAACTGCAGACACACATCCATATACCTACAAATATGTATGCTGTTTTGATTCACTTTTCTCGGAGCAGCGTTCTATTTTTTTATATTCCCAATGGAAAGCTCTGATAATGTATATGTACATACATACATATATATGGCATACATGTTTGTAGATAGATGTGCATACTATACGTACATGTGGTCACTTTTGCTCGAAAAATTCATTAGTTTCAGCTTAGCTGCTGTTAAAACTAATGAATTGTGGTAGAAAGTTGCCATGGCTGATGTTAGATAAGCACATACATACATACATACCTATGTACATGCAAATATCTATGTGGGCGTATGTAACAGAAGCGCAAATTTCCAAATTGGTCCCACAATTGTCTGTGCATTGAATTGATAGGAAAACTTCTATTTACGAACAGCTGCAATAGTAGCGGTAACAATTGTAAAATAAAAGTTCTTAAAAGGCAACAACTCCTTCCCTGCAAACTGATTGCGACCAATCGTGATAGCATGAAAGGAATTGAACTTTTTCGGTTATCAGCAATTGAATGACATGCCAATGGAATTTTTGCAGCACAACCAATGAATTGAGAACAAATCAACTTTCTGATAAGATAAAAGCCAAAAAGAAAAATTAAAAAAAGAAAAAAAACACTTCTAAATAGTTTAAGATCAAATTGAGTTCGCCGCAAATGTAAAAAGGTTAATATGTACCAAGAAAAAATGCAACCTTACTAAATACGTATGTAGATAGACATGTATGTACATTAGGGTGGTTCGAAATAAGTTAAGTCGGAACTTTAATGCTCTCACCCACTAGGATTTTTCTACATAGAAAAAATATACACCTGTTCTTTTTTTATCAAAAAATATTTATAATATATATAATATGTTTTCTATGTATTTTATATGGAAGAAAAACAACTTTTCGTAGAAATGGTATAGAATTCTTGAAAATCAATGTTTTTCGATCGGAAAACCCTGGTGTTCTTCACGGGACTTCCCGTAAAAAGACTCAATTGTTTATTTAACTATTTTTGAATACTAAAGATTTTTTGTTAAATTAGTAAATTTTGCACACAAAAATACTCGCAAAACCATGGGCCATATATAGTAAAATTGCGTTTTTAGTTTTTCACTCTGACGTCAGTAATCCAAAGATTATTTAAAGTTTCTGTGCAGTGTGCTTACAGAAGTAGTATGGGTACCAAATTAAAAAGAAAATTTTGTAGAATTTTATTAGATTCAATTTTATGGTGCATAAGGACTGGCAAGTATTGAAAATGTCCTTTTAAAATTTTATCCTTGAAGTTTCGTAATATTTGTTGTTTGAAAAAATTATATGTTACGGACTTGTATAAACTCGATAACATCCTCGAATTTCGTCTTTCTAGCTTTATCAAAATTTTTAATTTAAGAAATTTCCTCTTGCATTTGGCATTCACATTTTTGTTCTACATTCCATTGAATTTTTT
>NW_023458555.1:24667021-24673533 GCF_013731165.1 Rhagoletis pomonella | reverse complement strand
ATACTAATGCATGAAAATCCTAACCTCAAAAAAATCACCCGTTACATTTGTAGAGGACGACAGAAAACATAAATCAAAGCAGATAATAACGTGTTTTAGAGCTTGTGTTGATATTCGAGGCCAACGATTGTCAACAGCCAGATTTTCAGCTGGCATAAACCCTGAGCATTTCCCATTCGAAAAAGTTGTGCTATACATATATAAAACAACAACAAAAGCAATATTTAATGCCGTAAAACTTTCTGCATTGTGTGCGGTGCTGTGCTGCGATATGCACTTGATGCCAATGAGTGGCGAGCAGATAATCCGCTTTAGTTGCAGCGTACCACATGCGCATCAGATAATGCCAAATAATTAGAGTTGGTTTGCGGTTTTTAATTGAGCAGAGCTCTAAACTTTCTGGCGATGCAGTTGACAAACTTTTTGGGGCCTTCCCATTTGTTTTCTTTTATTTTTTCAAGTTTTAACTTTTTGTTTTTTTTTTTTTTTGGGAATACCACATACATACTAGGGATGTTAATTTTTTCGCTTTTTACGATCCCGGGATTCTCGGATTGAAAAAATTGCTTTTATCTCTCCAACCATAAAACCTACCTTTTTTAATTTTAAGTGAGGTTTTTATTTTTTCTCGCTGAGGTCAGGATTTATTTCAAAGGACATTGCAATTTCAAAGAAATGATTAATTCAGAAAATTATTTAAAATGCAAGAGGAAATTTCTTAAATTAAAAATTTTGATAAAGCTAGAAAGACGAAATTCGAGGATGTTATCGAGTTTATACAAGTCCGTAACATATAATTTTTTCAAACAACAAATATTACGAAACCTCAAGGATAAAATTTTTTAAAAGGACATTTTAATTACTTGTCAGTCCTTATGCACCATAAAATTGAATATAATAAAATTCTACAAAATTTTCTTTTTAATTTGGTACCCATACTACTTCTGTAAGCACACTGTACAGAAACTTTAAATAATTTTTGGATTACTGACGTTAGAGTGAAAAACTAAAAACGCAATTTTACTATATTTGGCCCATGGTTTTGCGGGTATTTTTGTGTGCAAAATTTACTAATTTAACAAAAAATCTTTAGTATTCAAAAATAGTTAAATAAAAAATTTAGTCTTTTTACGGGAAGTCCCGTGAAGAACACCAGGGTTTTCCGATCGAAAAACATTGATTTTCAAGAATTCTATACCATTTCTACGAAAAGTTGTTTTTCTTCCATATAAAATACATAGAAAACATATTATAAATATTTTTTGATAAAAAAAAGAACAGGTGTATATTTTTTCTATGTAGAAAAATCCTAGTGGGTGAGAGCATTAAAATTCCGCCTTTACTTATTTCGGACCACCCTAATGTACATACATGTCTATCTATCTGCATACGTATTTACTAAGCTTGCATTTTTTTCTTGGTACATATAAACCTTTTTACATTTGCGGCGAACTCAATTTGATCTTAAACTATTTAGAAGTGTTTTTTTTCTTTTTTTAATTTTTCTTTTTGGCTTTTATCTTATCAGAAAGTTGATTTGTTCTCAATTCATTGGTTGTGCTGCAAAAATTCCATTGGCATGTCATTCAATTGCTGATAACCGAAAAAGTTCAATTCCTTTCATGCTATCACGATTGGTCGCAATCAGTTTGCAGGGAAGGAGTTGTTGCCTTTTAAGAACTTTTATTTTACAATTGTTACCGCTACTATTGCAGCTGTTCGTAAATAGAAGTTTTCCTATCAATTCAATGCACAGACAATTGTGGGACCAATTTGGAAATTTGCGCTTCTGTTACATACGCCCACATAGATATTTGCATGTACATAGGTATGTATGTATGTATGTGCTTATCTAACATCAGCCATGGCAACTTTCTACCACAATTCATTAGTTTTAACAGCAGCTAAGCTGAAACTAATGAATTTTTCGAGCAAAAGTGACCACATGTACGTATAGTATGCACATCTATCTACAAACATGTATGCCATATATATGTATGTATGTACATATACATTATCAGAGCTTTCCATTGGGAATATAAAAAAATAGAACGCTGCTCCGAGAAAAGTGAATCAAAACAGCATACATATTTGTAGGTATATGGATGTGTGTCTGCAGTTTTGTACCAATTTAAAAGTTGCACATATGCTATGCAGTTTTGTATTTTTTGTTCGGTTTTTGGTGCAAAATAAATTTGATTTAGTTGCATGTTTGGCATTTTATATGCGTCCAGTTTTGTATGCGTAATTGTTGTTGAAGCGATTTCGAAAAGTATTGTGCAAATGAATTTTCCATTAAAAATTAGCAAGTCGAGTGGTCCGTAAGGTACTCGTATGGAAATGAACGAAGTTATAATGGTTAAGTAATTTCATAGATTTTACAATTTTACGGAGTAAAACTGTTCCATGAATTATTTAAGAGGTTGGCTTTTTCCACTTTTCGCTTTTCTATTGCTCTAAGTGAACATATACACGACAAAGCTCCTAAGGCACATAATGGAGCACGACATAGGGCAAAAGGCAGTCTAAGCCTGACGTCTGCTAAATCTTAGCAGAGAAGGATTAAGAACTCTACCAACTCCTCAAAATTGGACCATCTGAGGAGACGAACTGCAGGTTTCGTGTGCTAGAGGAGAAAACCTCGGAGAATATACTTATTATACGATTCACCTCGTATAACTAAACTTGGGCCTATACACCTTGGAAAACAATTATCATCTCTTTCCAGAATCTGTAACATGATACCCTCCAAAGTGCTTAATTTCATTAATAGCCTAGCATAATAGATCTACTTAGTTTGCAGCGCTGCATGCCGTAATAATAATAATAGTGACTATCGAGAATAGGTACGACACTTATCATCGTTGAGCTCCATCAGAATGGGAAAGGACTTCTCCAAGCCGTTCGATACCAAACGAGGTTTCATTCAGGGCGACTTTCTTTCGATTGAATTCGTTAATCAGGCGTTGAAGAAGGTAATAAGATCCGCAGAATTGATCCGCTAAGGTAAACTCATTTCTAAGAGCAAAATATTTTAGGTATATTATGACGTCTTTGACATCATCGGTTAAAACAAGGACTACGTCTGTTCTGCCTTCTTGGAATAGGGATAGAAGTAAACTGCGTGGGTCTGGTCGTGTATTGGCTTTACAAGCACATAAATCGATTAAAAAAACACGCTCCGGACCTGAAACTATTCATCGCGAGTCAGGATGCTGGTTATAGAGGAAGAGGAAAGACCAGGTGAATAAGGATTTGGCTACACATGGCATCTCCATTTGGCCCAAGTTAGCATAGAAAAAAATGACTGGAGTGCTTTGTTGGACAAGCCCAAATCGGCCAAGTCTTTTGATTCTTCAAAGTGTGTACCGAAACGCGTGGACTCTGTATATGTTTTCAGAAGGGACTTTGTCTAGTCCTAATTCACCACTGGATCAACCACTCTATCTTCTTATTTTACTCTTGAAAATACTGCAGTTACGACCTTAGCTTCAGTCCGACGATGTCGATATCATCTGCATACAGCAGTAACATCGTTCTAAATCCTCGTTAGGTCTCAAGCGGCACGGAGAAGTTGTTCCCGATTTGAACGGAGCTATAAGTTGTTCCCAACGTCAGTCTACATAGCCCTACAGGCAGGCAGCTTCTCTTCGTGCATTCTAAAGCAGCAAGTGCCTTCTCCAGAACTTGACGTGCTCTGAAAATTTGGTCAATGGTGAACTGACCAGGTCTGAAGCCACACTGATAAGCTGCAATTAGTAGGTTCGTGAAGGGCTACAGTCTCTCACACAGTATCGTCGATAGGACCTGGTATGCAATATTAAGATGGTTTATTGCGCGATAGTTGAGGCAAACGGCGGGATCGAACATGTATTTATTAGACCAAATTTTGCTTTACAGCTGCGACATGCGCCCCACCCAGCTCTTCGTCACCGGATTTGAACAGCTCAGCCGGTATACCGTCGCATTCTGGGCCTGTTGTTCTGAGACCGCTTCATCTTGCTCGAATAAAAGCACATGAGCTTCATCACTACACATCGGTTTGGGTTCTCTTACATCAAAGGTCCCACCTCCTCCAGATTATATTACCAGATTTTTATCTGCATCTTTGCAGGACCTAGCCCCGTTTTTTAAACCATTTGATTGTTGCCTTATTTTACGATGAAATTTTCCAACTGTTTGGTGAGTTTGCTTCTTAAAAAAAATGCGTACAGCTTTACCAAGTAAAAATTTTGTCCCTAAAGGCGAGCTTAGAATTCTAGGCCTGCAACAATTTTTATGCAGTGCAATTTTTCATTTACCTTTAAGTTTTTCAGCGATCTGCTGCAAGCGAAAGTACAGAGGAATGCTTCTGAACCCTCGGGTTGGTATAAAAAGCCCCTTAAGTATGTACGAATCTCAATACAACGTTTTACCAAAATTTGGCAGTGAAAATTTCCAGTAAGTTAATTTAAATATATCTGATTGCCTCATTTGCTATATCCGCCTAAATAAGCGGAAGTAGATAAGTACAAAAAATGAGAGGAAGTAAAGAAGAAGTTTTTAATGCATTTTCCTACGAAAGCAACAAATAAAATAAAGAACCGACGAAGAAGTAATCCATTTGTCTGCTAGCATAGACAAGTAAAGTTTTCGCAAAAAAAAAAAAAAAATATAAATGAAGGTGTGCAACTATACGTAACATAAACCAGAAATCCATAGAAAAGCTACACCGTATTTATGTTTCCAGTAGTACTCTTAAGCGATTTCTCTCATATGTATCTATGTATAAGCAAGTGCGTTTTAAATAAATGAAGCATTTTAAATGATTTGTAAGAATTTTGTTTTTGCGAGTATTCTTATGTCTATCGTCACTCTTTTTTTCATGTTTTTAAAAAGTTTGGGTTTTCTCGGAGTTTAAAAGCCCAGAATGCCCTTAAATCAGAAATATTAATACATATGTACATAGGTACATGTTTATGTAAATATGTCGTCGAATCCTTTTACCACATACTTTGCTCTTAAATTTAATTTCTCACATCTTTTTTCTCGTGTATACCATTTTGTTTTATCGTTTCATAATGGCAGTGCGTCCTTAAAAACCGTAATATGTATGAAAGTATGTATGTGAAGAGGAAAGGATGTGCGCTTTTCACTTATGCTTTCGATATTTGCATAATAAATCTATTTTCAATGGATTCTGATTTTATTTTCAATACCAGCGCATATGTATGTATGTACATACGAGTATATGAGTATAAGCATAACTAAAATCTTTGCAGGATAATGCTTTTTGCATTTGCATACATATGTTTGTGCTTTTAAATTGTGTTGTATTTGTCATTGCCGCAACCATTAGCATTACATCATCAGTTACTTCACGCAAATCACTTTATTTTGGTTTGATGTGAATTTCTGTTCAGATGTATGTATGTACATTAGACCGTAGACGAAAAAAGTTCAGAGTACAATGCTGAGTTAAAATATTTTTGCAAGGCAATTTAATAAAAATTAATTTTTTCCCTAACGTAGAGGTCGGATCGTATTTTTATATTTCTTTTTTATCTTCGGAATGTGCAATCGAGTTTTAAACTATATCGATGTTTTATGACGCTAGAGGACCACCATAATGTCAGAAATTTAAAACTCAACAAAATTGACTAAACTTTCGCCAAATAAGTGTTTTCTTATTCTAGTAAAACTATTAAAAAAAGTTATCGCCAAATAGAGCTGTCAACGAGAAATTTAAAAACTTGACCCCTGGATCGAAAAAAGCCTTGCAAAGATACTTTAGACTCAGGGTATACGGTGCATTTTTTTTTTGTTTGCTTGGAAGGTGGTAGGGTCTAATTTACATACATACATATGTATGAAAATATTTATGTCAGTTCAAAATTTTAAAGCAATAAAGTAGCATTATTCTCATATATGTAAATACGGTGATTTTTTTTCAAAAATTCATGTTAAACAGTAAAGTCGGAATTTTTTCACCCTCACCCCCTAGGATTGTTTTATATACCAAAAAAATGTAGCCTCATTTTTAGAAATCAAAGAGTATTTATAGGTCGCTCAAAGCGCTCAAATGTTTTTCATGTTTTTGTACACTGGCGGTCATTAGCAGAGGTGGGCACTACCACAAACAACCGTGAGCTAAAAGTGAGAATGTGTTAGTGTGCCTAATTCATTTGGCATGCTGTCGTGTTCTCATCGCTGCGCTCTCGCTTGTATACGTATACGAGACGCTTACGCTCTTTTAGCACCTGCTAACTCTCTGCCCATGCCTGGTCATTAGTATAGACGCGCCTTACTTTGAAGAGTTTTGACTATACTTCCATGGTTTATTTTATGTTTAATAGTTTCTTATAAAATCCTGGCTAGCTATGCAACAAACACCATATAAATCCCCATTTCAAACTTTATACAAAAATTATAAAAATTCGACAAATTTTCACCAAATATTTAAACTTTTTATTCAGAATTTTTAGAATAAGAAAGTGCAAGTTTCAATTTGCTATAAAATACCGTTGATTTTT
>NW_023458555.1:24661972-24666921 GCF_013731165.1 Rhagoletis pomonella | reverse complement strand
ATTTTATAGCAAATTGAAACTTGCACTTTCTTATCCTAAAATTGAATGCTCCACAAAACTGCATACCAGAAATTCTGAATAAAAAGTTTAAAAATTTGGTGAGAATTTGTCGAATTTTTATAGCTTTTGTATAAAGTTTGAAAAGGGGATTTATATGGTGTTTGTTGTATAGCTAGCCGGGCTTTTATAAAAAAATATTATACATAAAATAAACCATGGAAATATAGCCAAAACTATTCAAAATAAGGCGAATCTATCCTAATGACCGCCAGTGTAAAAAAAACATGAAAAACATTTGAGCGCTTTGAGCGACCTCTAAATATTTTTTTATTTCAAAAACATTAGCCAATATTTTTTTGGTATAGAACAATCCTAGGCGGTGCGGGCGAAAAAATTCCGACTTTACTGTTTAACATGAATTTTTGAAAAAGAAATCACCGTATTTACATATATGTGAATAATGCTATTTTATTGCTTTAAAATGTTGGACTGACATAAATATTTTCATACATATGTAATATATCTATGTACATTAGACCCTACCACCTACCAAGCAAACAAAAAAAAAATGCACCGTATACCCTGAGTCTAAAGTATCTTTGCAAGGCTTTTTCGATCCAGGGGTCAAGTTTTCTACATTTCTCGGCGACAGCTCTATTTGGCGATAACTTTTTTTAATAGTTTTACTGGAATAAGAAAACACTTATTTGGCGAAAGTTTAGCCAATTTTGTTGAGTTTTAATTTTCTGACATTAGGGTGGTACTCTAGCGTCATAAAAACATCGATATAGTTTAAAACTCGATTGCACATGCCGAAGATAAAAAAGAAATATAAAAATACGATCCGACCTCTACGTTAGGGAAAAAATTAATTTTTATTAAATCGCCTTGCAAAAATATTTTAACTCAGCATTGTACTCTGAACTTTTTTCGTCTACGGTCTAATGTACATACATACATCTGAACAGAAATTCACATCAAACCAAAATAAAGTAATTTGCGTGGAGTAACTGATGATGTAATGGTAATGGTTGCGGCAATGACAAATACAACACAATTTAAAAGCACAAACATATGTATGCAAATGCAAAAAGCATTATCCTGCAAATATATTAGTTGTGCTTATACTCATATACTCGTATGTACATACATACATATGCGCTGGTATTGAAAATAAAATCAGAATCCATTGAAAATAGATTTATTATGCAAATATCGAAAGCATAAGTGAAAAGCGCACATCCTTTCCTCTTCACATACATACTTTCATACTACGGTTTTTAAGGACGCACTGCTATTATGGAACGATAAAACAAAATGCTATACACGAGAAAAAAGATGTGAGAAATTACATTTAAGAGCAAAGTATGTGGTAAAAGGATTCAACGACATATTTACGTAAGTACGTAAAAAAAGGTATGTACTTATGTACATATGTATTAATATTTCTGATTTAAGGGCATTCTGGGCCTAAACTCCGAGAAAACCCAAACTTTTTAAAAACATGAAAAAAAAGAGTGACGATAGACATAAGAATACTCGCAAAAACAAAATTCTTATAAATCATTTGAAATGCTTCATTTACTTAAAACTCACTTGCTTATACATACATACATATGAGAGAAATCGCTTAAGAGTACTACTGGAAACATAAATACGGTGTAGCTTTTCTATGGATTTTATGGTTTATGTTACGTATAATATAGAAGCACACCTTCATTTATTTACTTTTTTTCGAAAACTTTACTTGTCTATGCTACCAGACAAATGGATTACTTCTTCATCGGTTCTTTATTTTATTTTTTTCTTTTGTAAGAAAATGCATTAAAAACTTCTTCTTTACTTTGTCTCATTGTTTTGTACTTATCCACTTTCAGCGGTGGTATTAAACAAGATTATAAGCAGCTCCTTTAGGCGGATATAGCAAATGAGACAATCAGATATAAATTAACTTACTGGAAATTTTCACTGCCAAATTTTGGTAAAACGTTGTACATACTTAGGGGGCTTTTTATACCAACCGGAGGGTTCATAAGCATTCCTCTGTACTTTCGCTTGCAGCAGATCGCTGAAAAACTTAAAGGTAAATGAAAAATTGCGCTGCATAAAAATTGTTGCAGGCCTAGAATTCTAAGCTCGCCTTTAGGGACAAAATTTTTACTTGGTAAAGCTGCTCACAATTTTTTTAAGAAGCAAACTCACCAAACAGTTCGAAAATTTCATCGTAAAATAAGGCAGCAATCAAATGGTTTTAAAAACGGGGCTAGGTCCTGCAAAGATGCAGATAAAAATCTGGAGGAGGTGGGACCTTTGATGTAAGGGAACCCGAAGCGATGTGTAGAGATGAAGCTCATGTGCTTTTATTCGACCAAGATGAAGCGGCCTCAGAGCAACAGGCCCAGAAGGCGACGGTAGACGCTGAGCTGTTCAAAGCCGGTGACGAAGAGCTGGGTGGGGCACATGTACCAGTTGTAAAGCAAAATTTGGTCTAATGAATACATGTTCGATCCCGCCGTTTGCGTCAACTATCGCGGAATAAACCTTCTTAATATTGCATACCAAGTCCTATCGACGATACTGTGTGAGAGACTGTAGCCCTTCACGAACCTACTAATTGCAGCTTATCAGTGTGGCTTCAGACCTGGTCAGTTCACCATTGACCAAATTTTCAGAGCACGTCAAGTTCTGGAGAAAGCAATTGCTGCTTTAGATTGCATGAAGAGAAGCTGGCTGTACGATGACTTGTCTATATTTGGGATCCGGGAAAAACCAACAGGGCTATGTAGACTGACGTTGGGAACAACTTATAGCTCCGTTCAAATCGGGAACAACTTCTCCGTGCCGCTTGAGACCCAACGAGGATTTAGAACGATGTTACTGCTGTATGCAGATGATATCGACATCGTCGGACTGAAGCTAAGGTCGTAACTGCAGTATTTTCCAGAGTAAAATAAGAAGATAGAGTGGTTTATCTAGTGGTGAATTAGGACTAGACAAAGTCCCTTCTGAAAACATATACATAGTCCACGCGTTTCGGTACACACTTTGAAGAATCAAAAGACTTGGCCGATTTGGGCTTGTCCAACAAAGCACTCCAGTCATTTTTTTCTATGCTAACTTGTGCCAAATGGAGATGCCATGTGTAGCCAAATCCTTATTCACCTGGTCTTTCCTCTTCCTCTATTACCAGCATCCTGACTCGCGATGAATAGTTTCAGGTCCGGAGCGTGTTTTTTCAATCGAACCACATGATTTATGTGCTTGTAAATCCAATACACGACCAGACTCACGCAGTTTACTTCTCTCCCTATTCCAAGAAGGCAGAACAGACGTAGTCCTTGTTTTAACCGATGATGTCAAAGACGTCATAATATACCTCAACTATTTTGCTCTTGGAAATGAGTTTACCTTAGCGGTTCAATTCTGCGGATCTTATTACCTTCTTCAACGCCTGATTAACGAATTCAATCGAAAGAAAGTCGCCCTGAATGAAACCTCGTTTGGTATCGAACGGCTTGGAGAAGTCATTTCCAATTCTGATGGAGCTCAACGATGATAAGTGTCGTACCTATTCTCGATAGTCACTATTATTATTATTACGGCATACAGCGCTGCAAACTAAGTATATCTATTATGCTAGGCTATTAATGAAATTAAGCACTTTGGAGGGAGAGATGATAATCGTTTTCCAAGGTGTATAGGCCCAAGTTTAGTTATACGAGGTGAATCGTATAATAAGTATATTCTCCGAAGTTTTCTCCTCTAGCACACGAAACCTGCAGCTCGTCTCCTCAGATGATCCAATTTTGAGTAGATGGTAGAGTTCTTAAGCCTTCTCTGCTAAGTTTTAGCAAACGTCAGAGATGCTACGAAAGGGAGTTATGATTCACTTAGACTTCCTTTTGCCCTATGTCGTGCGCCATTATGTGCCTTAGGAGCTTTGTCGTGTATATGTTAACTTAGAGCATTAGAAAAGCGAAAAGTGGAAAAAGCCTATCTCTTAAATAATTCATGGAACAGTTTTACTCCGTAAAATTGTAAAATCTATGAAATTACGTAACCATTTTATATACATATTAACAATTTAAATTTATAACTCCGTCCATTTCTATACGAGTACCTTACGGACCACTTTTTTTAATGGAAAATTCATTTGCACAATACTTTTCGAAATCGCTTCAACAACAATTACGCATACAAAACTGAACGCATATAAAATGCCAAGCATGCAACTAAATCAAATTTATTTTGCACCAAAAACCGAACAAAAAATACAAAACTGCATAGCATATGTGCAACTTTTAAATTGGTACAAAACTGCAGACACACATCCATATACCTACAAATATGTATGCTGTTTTGATTCACTTTTCTCGGAGCAGCGTTCTATTTTTTTATATTCCCAATGGAAAGCTCTGATAATGTATATGTACATACATATATATGGCATACATGTTTGTAGATAGGTGTGCATACTATACGTACATGCGGTCACTTTTGCTCGAAAAATTCATTAGTTTCAGCTTAGCTGCTGTTAAAACTAATGAATTGTGGTAGAAAGTTGCCATGGCTGATGTTAGATAAGCACATACATACATACATACCTATGTACATGCAAATATCTATGTATGTGTGCGTGTGTAACAGAAGCGCAAATTTCCAAATTGGTCCCACAATTGTCTGTGCATTGAATTGATAGGAAAACTTCTATTTACGAACAGCTGCAATAGTAGCGGTAACAATTGTAAAATAAAAGTTCTTAAAAGGCAACAACTCCTTCCCTGCAAACTCGATGCAACCAATCGTGATAGCATGAAAGGAATTGAACTTTTTCGGTTATCAGCAATTGAATGACATGCCAATGGAATTTTTGCAGCACAACCAATGAATTGAGTACAAATCAACTTTCCGATAAAATAAAAGCCAAAAAAAAATAATAATAAAAAAAA
>NW_023458555.1:24643225-24661872 GCF_013731165.1 Rhagoletis pomonella | reverse complement strand
AACCGATGAGATTTTGCAAATTTTATGCGTTTTTTTTAAAAAAAAAGGTATCAAGCTCTTAAAAAATCACCCGTTATATACATAAGTATATATGTATCTAGAAAATGCTTGCATGCTGCTGACTTCTAAATATTTATCTCAAAAACAAGTAACAGCATTAAATAATTCCACACACTTGTTGGCGATTTATGGCGAACGATTGTAGTTTGTATTTGCAGGTGTGTTGGCACAACGGTGTTTAGAAAATTTATAAAATTATGTAAAACTAAAGATACCGAAATATTTTGTAATACACTTAGTTACATAGAAAAGATATTTAATCGTACATTCTCACAACAGCCGTATGTACGTACCAAAATTACTCGGATTTTACCCGATCAAAAGGAGTTGTTTTGTCGATATACATTTGACTATCTACACAGCCGTTTTCGGTGCTTGGAGCAACACCTTCCATAGGATGTCTCTTCCTGGAGCAACATCTTACAGTAGACATGTTTCACATCGTTTTACTTTAGGTAAGGATTGAGTCCAACCCAGAAGTCTATTTCTCCTAACGATGCCAGAGATGGCTCCATCCGAATTCCCCTGCTGTTAGGTGCAGCTCTTTTAATGAATGGATCCATTTTAGAACCTGAATTATCTTGGGTCACATAGGCAGTAGACAAAAGGCCATATGGCATCCTCTTGCTCCATGCCCTCACCTGCCAATTACCACACCAGCCAACAACATGAACAGCAGCAACATGACTAAGGTGGGCGGTCTTACTTGTCTCATACACCCACACATAGCGACTAGCCTATTAGGTAGGTAGGTAGAGTATTTTAATCTTCTTATCACTCCTCCCTGCTTGGGTGTTAGCCTCTTAAGGCATACAAAACTTGCACGGACTTCATAACAAGATCCAGGAGCAAGCCACTCTAACGAGTCGGGTCGGTATATAGATGGCTGCGATTGAAGAAACGAAATCCTCCGGCAACTTAATCTTCGTTTTGTTGAAGAATAGATACATACCACCTTAGGATGTCAGAGCAATGCGACTAAAGGTTGCCGAGCTCAAAACCACTTCTCGCCTTGTGCTCGACAGGTTATTGCCTTAAGTCGGCTTTCATCTATCAGTCAGAGAGTGTATAGCTAGTTCTGCTTAGTGTTCTCCAGCTTAAGAAACAGGATCCGAAAGTCACGCCGTAACTGAGATGAAAAAAGCGTACACAAGAATAAGCATTTAAAGACATTTATCGGTATCCCGACCACATGAATTAGCGCACTTTAGTTAATAGACCGTGCTAGAAAAATTAATTAATTTTTGTCACACATGAAGAAATCGATTTACGAAACTAGAGCGCAAATATAATAAATTGCGTTTAGTTTTCAAAAAAAATCTTATAAATTTAAAATCATACAAGGTCTGCAAATATTGGAATTAAATAAAATAGGACAGAGCACAAAACTCTAAGGATTTTTTGATGGAACACAAAAAAATATTACTTATGCTTAGCGTATCAAAAATAAAAATTGTGTACCTACTAATACTCCTTTGAAGAGCGTGTTCGGATATTTATTCGTACTTACCTATAAAATACATACATATATGTGTTAACATATATGTAAATTAAATGATAGTTCTAAACTGATATTTGGGTATTCCTTGGCACAAGGTTAGATATGTAAGTAATATTATATTTATCTGAATATTTGCATAAATGATTTCATCTATGTAGCTGAACCTGTAATTAATATTTGCATAATTCAAAAGTATCTGTCTGGCTTTCGACGCATTATTTACTCATCTGCATACTTTATGTTTACTTTTGTACTTATTTACATACGCATATCCATAACGTGCTTAAAATTTCTGTGCAAGAATTTCGTTGCTTTTTGCGCGAAAAAGCATTAGCTTTATATGTAGTTGTACTAATATTTGTGCGAATATTTTATGCTTCCCCTCAAAACTTCCCAGCTGCCTTCTTGAGAAACCATCTCACAAGTAAAACTATTTCGTTACTTTGTTATTAATTTCCCGCCCCAATTTTAGACTGAAACTGTATCAGAGCCAAAGATATAGTGGAAAATCGCATATCTTGCTTTGACGTTGGACACGGTAAATTTTTATTTTAAGTTAGGTAGAGTAAATTAGTACATTTTGACCAGTTTTTGTTTTTTATTTTCTTAATCTTATGTTTTTTTTTTTTATAAAAGTCTAGCACTTTACTTAACCAGCGCCACATAAGTCCACATTTCGAACTTCGTAAAAAATTGGAAAAATTCCAAAAAATTTAACAATTACAACCAAAAATTTTAATTTAGTTAAAGTGCAAATTTGAAGACGCTGGGATATCTTGTTGATTTTATAAAATTTTTCAGAAATTTCTGAATAAAAAGACTTTTTCAAGATTTAGGGTATTGCGTATGGTGGATTTACCAGGTCTGAAGCCACACTGGGCTTCAATCTTTCACACAATTCGCTCGATAAGACCTTGTAACCTGTGCTTAGAAGGCTGTTCCCGCGGTAGTTGGCGCGAATGGCGGGGTCTCCTCTCTGATGGATTGGGCAGAGCACACTTAAATTTCAGTCGTCGGGCATGCGTTCCTCTTGCCATAAATATGGACACGAAAAAAACTGGTCAATTGTGTTTACTCATCACTTGCGTAAAACTAACTGTAGCTAAAAAGTAGGTATACACATTCATAGGGTATATTGTCGTTGTTAATTTCGCGTATCTACTTTTTGTAACTTCGACGTACTCTTCAAAATGTGTACGGCGAAGTGTTTGCTTTCCGAGAAAATTTTGTGCAAAAAGCATGAAAAAGTAGAGGTGGTCCCATATTAATCTGGTTAAGATCCGATCATTTGATCATGAAATATATATATATATATCGTCTTTTGAAGGTCAAAACCGCGTATCGTCATTCTGCAAAACCGCGTAACTGACATTGGCTGCCAAAAATTGGATTTGCTTGCACAAGCTCTTGGCTCAATCCTTATCCATTCGTCCTGAAATATACTAGCCAGAAATGCGATTGCTTTATAAAAAAGGTAACCATTTTGAAATATGAGTGCTTTTACTCTCTAGAAAATAATTTATGCATTTTGTTGATACGCGGTTTTGCACTTTAAACGACGATATATATATATATATTTTTATATGAGAACTGAAGTCGGTTTTTTTTTTTGCTAAAAATTACTTGTTTATGAATAAGCTACCAAACTGCATACATACTTGGAATTTTTATAAAAATTATGAATACAAAATTTGTTGCGCAATTTTTTTTTATTTCTCCACAAGGTTTCAAATTTGCATTTGTATAGTGGTAAGAATTTTATAATTAACTAGACTTTAATAAAAAATGTATAAAGATTAAACAAACGAAAGGAAAATAGTCAAAAGTGGTCAAGATGTCGTGCCCTTATTATACTTTTCATGAGCATGAAATGGTATTATAACTTTGGTCCGATGTTTGTAAGTACCAGAACAAAAAGAGATAGACCCATTAAAATGTATACTTATATGATCAGAACGTCGAGCTGAGTTGATTTAGCCATGTCCGTCTGTCCGTCTGTCCGTCTGTCTGTCTGTTTGTATGCAATCTAGTCTCTCAGTTTTCGAGATATCCGTATCAAATTTGGTAGGTGGGTGTATTTTTATAATGTATTAATCATTTGTCGGAACCGGCAGAATCGGACAACTATAACATATAGCTCCCATACAACTGATTGTTCAGATATGAGATTTCTCGTTATAACTTCTCCATTTATGCAGCTACGAACATGAAATTTTGCAGTACTTGCACCCATTATCAACAGAATACTTACAGTGAAAATTACAAAGATCGGGTCACTATAACCTATAGCTCCCATACAACTGATTGTTCAGATATAAAATTTTTCGTTATAACTCCTCCATTTATATAGCTAGGAACATGAAATTCCGCACTATTTTCAATAATTTTCAACAGAAAACTTACAGTGAAAATTAAAAAGATCGGGTAACTATAACCTATAGCTCCCATACAACTGATTGTTCAGATATGAGACTTTTCATTATAATTCATCCATTTATGTAGCTAGGACCATGAAATTTCGCGCTGTTTTCACTCATTATCAACAGAAGACTTACAGCGAAAATAACAAAGATCGAGTCACTATAACCTGCAGCCCCCATACAACTGATTGTTCAGATATGAGGTCTTTTATCATAACTCTTCCATTTATGCAGCTAGGAACATGAAATTTCGCACCATTTTCACTCATTATTAACAGAATACTTACAGCGGAAATAACAAGGATCGGATGACTACAACATATATCTTCCATACATCTGATTGTTCAGATATGGGATTTTACTGTAAAACTCCTTTATTTGAACAGCTAAAACCGATAAATTTCGTAAGATATTTTATAAATAATAATACAAAGTCTACTGAGAAAATCGTCAAAATCTATGCTGTATAAGCTTTATCTCCTATAGCACTGATTGTTCAGATACCAGTTTTGCCATATATCTCCTTTATGTAGGAAACTAAACCCAATAAATTGTGTTACCGGTTTACATACCGATCACATAGCAGTGAAAATCACTTAGATTGGTGCCATATAAAGTATATCTTCCATACCTCTGATTGTTTAGATGCGATTTTTTATATAAGTATGTAACTCCTCTATCAATGTATGCACATGTATTCAAAAGCAGTAATCTGTCAAAGTAAAATTTGCAGATGTTCATGAAAGGTATGAAGCCTTCGGCATAGCCGAAGACAGCGCTGCTCTTACTTGTTTTTTTACATAACAGTATACACTTATATAAATTTTCATAGTGTTCCCACGAACACTGTTTATTAAAAAAACTGAGCCAGGAAAAAAACCATACATGCAGTATTTTGGGAAAGAACCGTATTATACTGCCAAAAATAGTATATATACGAGCGCTATGCATGCACCTTATCAGCTCCCCGTCGCCATAGCTCAGCTGGCTTAGCTGGAAATTCGAAAAAAGAAGCGACCTATACAGGCTTTGCGCTTAAATTCCTATCGAAATAACAAGGATTTCTTAAGTGTGTCTCTCATGCCACAAATTTCGTTGAAATCTGTGCCAAAGAGCATGTGACTGCTGAAAAGAAATGTCAGCTGTCTACAAATTGAAGCTGCCGAATCCCTTGAAAAGGAGAGTGTGCTGATTTGTGAAAGAGAGAAAAGTGGCAGAACGAAATATATACATATATATGTATGTACGTGAAAAGTCTCAAATGCTAACGTTGCTGTAAAAGTGAAATCTTGCTAAGCATGTGCATGTCAACACTGGCACTTTCTAGTATATATTTTTTTTTTCCTTACCAAACTAAAGTTGCGCAAAGAGTGCAACGAGAGGCCAACTGTGGTACATGAAGCTAGAGGAAAATTGGCAGAGAAGTGCGCAGCAACTATATAAAGTTAAATTGCGATGCAATTGCAACATTGACAATGTCACGTACGCAAACTTTTAAAGCCGACTGGTAACCCTGCGGGAAATGTATCTAACTATAATTTAAATTGAAGTTGCTTAGGAAGGAACTAAAGGTCACTATAATCTGTATAGTTGCTTTGAGGAAACCAAACTATATTTCTATTTCCAACTTTTAACTAACTAATTTTGGACATAAAATATCAATAAGAAAAAAAATATTTTATTTTTATTTTTTTATTATTATTTTTTTATTGAGCTATTTACTTCATTTTATTAAACTTCATATATGTTTATACCCTGCAGTCAAAAATTATCGGTTGTTAAAAATAGCTAACTCGTAGTTAACTTTTTGGCCGGATTTCGATAAATACCTTACTCTTAATTAGCTGTGACAAAACCAACTCAAATCAAAATGATAATATAAAATTTCGAACTACATTTTCTTTGCCTTGAATTCAAAAAAGAATTTGTGAACTGCAGAAAAAATGTATTCAAAATAGTTTTTGTACGAGGATTTTTAAATAGAGACTTGTAAAAAAACAATCTCCCGATTACGTCTGCATTACTTTACAACTAGTTTCAAATTACCTTTATGTAGCTAAATACAAGTTATATATTTTATAAAAATCCCACAAAAAAAAGAACTACAAATTGGCTACTTTTTGTCAATTGATAATTTTTTTCTGCAGGGAAATAAATAGAATAAACCTGGACCGTCGCAAGATTAAATATGTGCGCGTGAAACTTTATATGTATGCAACTGACTACTTGCTTCATACTCACTTTTATAACGATCGAGCCAGTAAAGATCCACTTAAGCTTTTGGCGCCACGTTTCAGGCTATATGTTTTCAGCACTTTGGTACTCATGCATACATAAATATGTAGGTAGATTGGGGAGGGACAATTTGTATGGAAAATTTTTTCGACTATATGCGTATAGCATAAAAGAAAACTGCGTGCCATTCTAATCAAATTTGCCAAAGAAATCATGGGTCTAAAATCAATTTGCCAAATTGTAAATTGTGTTGTAAAGAAGTACCTAAGTTTTGTATAAAAACATGCTATAGTAGATTTTTTGGTATGAAGAATCCATGTCCGCACTTATTTTTTCAAAAAACTTCCACCAGAGGGCGCAACAGTAAAAATGTTAACACTTTCTGAGTAACCCATTTTCTTAATTTGACAAACTTCAAATTGATATTAGTCCCATGGTTTCTTCTGCAAATTTGCTTAAAATTACACATAGAATCCTATGCGCTATATGCGCATAGTCAAAAAAAAATTACCCGCTCTAATGTAGATATATACTTGTGAAGGTATTTCAATCGAGAAAGGAGATTGGTGTTTGTTTGTTTAATAAACGTTTTATATACCTGGTAAATATATACGTAGATATTTAAAAATTCAATTAATTCAAACAAAAAACTGAAAATATCGTCAACCTGAAATAGATCTATTTAGCTCAAAAGCCAAACTATGTATCACTTTATTATTAATGAAACGTGCCACGATAGCTTTACAAGCAACAATATTTTCTAGCTTCATATTATTATTTATCTGAGCGCATGAAATCTCTCGCACTGTCTACAAAGTTATTTTAAATCAATTCACGAGTAAGTTCAACAAAAACTTTACAGTTTATCGTGAATTGGTCACTTTGAACTGCAACTAAGTATTGCCAGTTGCTGTTGCATGCAAATGTGCAACTTCAGCTGCTATAGAAGAAATAATATACATACTTACATATGTACGTATGTACATGCCAAAGTAGCATAAAACTTTGGTTTGTGTACGCCAAACTGTATACTTCATCTAATATTTGCCAAACGCACACAAATTCATACTGCACTCAGTATCTTTGCCATGTCTTCTTTCTTATAGTTTTGTGTGTTTTCTACAGTTCAATTTTTTTTTTGTTTGTTCTATAGCAGCGTGATTCTTACTTTGTGGTAATTGCAATGTACTTACACTTAAAGCTTTTACAACTGCGAGCGCATTATTAAACTTTCTTCAACTTTGAATTCAATAACTGTTATATTACTAGTTACATTGAAGTTTGATTGACTCAAAGAGTGGGAATATTGTATGGTAAAATGGGATCTTACTAATACATTTGTAAGGGACTATGTGTATGTAATGTGTGAAATTCTGGGAGAAGCTATGTAAAACAAAATGCAACAAGTAAGGACAGTTCTGTCTTATCTGCAATTTCGACCTTAGGAATGTACATGAAAATTAGTGATCTAACGAGTTGGCTAAGGTCGGAGCCTAAATTTGTTGAATCCGATGCTCGAGACAATAAACCGCCCACTCGGACTCATTTACAATTTTCACGTATGGCTGGTGCACGTAGGAACAACCTTCAGAACTGAAAAACTTCGAGGATATATGGTCGCTTTATGACAAACCAAAGACGGATGCATTTCTAAAGAGGTCGAGGAAATATATAGTCAGCTTAACTGGACATTGTCCCATTGGCGTATATACAACCAAAATTGGCTTTCCGTACAGCCCACGGTGCCACAGCTGCAACCTATAGGGAAATAAGGGAACGGTCCTACACTACCCCTGCGAGTCAAAGTGGTGCTCTCACCGCTAATTAGGTTCTGGGCATTTTTAAGCAATTGTTTGGGATATACATATCTACATATACAGGGTGTCCAATAAATACTATGAAAAACTTAAGTAATAGGTACAATTAGGATGACCTTCACTATAAGAAAAAAGTTTCCTCTATAAAAGTGGAAACATTTCTGAAGTTTTAATAATTTTTTTTTATTATATAAAAGTAAGAAGAGCGCTGTATTCGGTAGTTTTAATTACATAAGTTTTTTGGGCGCTTTATAAAATATTTACCTTCACTGCATACATTTGTAGATAGAAGAGTTATAACTGAACAATCAGTGGTATGGAAGATATACCTTATAATGCACCGATCTAAATAACTTCCAGTACTGTATATGATCGACGTGTAAACCGGCCACAGAATTAATTGCATTTTCTGCCAACATAATGGAGTTATATCGCAGAAACCTGTATCTGAACAATCAGCATCGATTTTGAAGATTTTCTCAATAGACTTTGTTTGATTGTTTGTAAAATAGTTCGCTAAAATTCCGGTTGTTTGCTGTTCAAATTAAGGAGTTTTAAAGAAGAACCTCATAACTGAACCATCAGTTGTAGCGAGGCTGTAGGTTATAGTGAACCGATCTTCTAAAAAATTTCTGTTGAAATGAGCGAGAACAGTGCGAAATATCATATTCCTAGCTTCATAAATAAAATAAAGTGCACGCCGTCGCGAATGCCGAGGCAGCATCCAAAACTACGAAGCCACCGAGCTCAAAGGAGCGACAACACTGAGCGGGAATCAAAGAACCCCAGATCTCAGAATTCCTCCGAGCGCTTCCAACCCTCCTTGGGCCTTTAAAGAAGTCCCTAGAGATTATGTGGTAGTAGCAATTGTGAATAGGGGGCACTCGAAGTCCATCCTTTTGGGTCTCTGCTGGATCTACAAAAAGATTCTAGACAAAAACCCCTCTATACTCCGAGACACGAGCCTTTGTCAGGTTCGCATAGAACCGCTTTCCTGTGAGAGGTCGCAAAGGCATCTTTTATAACAAGTAAATTTTCTTTGTGCTAATGTATGCGTAGGCAGTGACAATAAATTCTATATAAACGCTCAGAAAAGTTCCGTAGATTTACTAAAAATAAATATTGAAATTCAGAGAGCTCACATCTTCCCTGAGGCACGGCCCACCTCTCGACCGCCCAGGATATCAAACGGGAGAGATTTAGGAAAGGGAGGTTAAAGTAAGATGTTAAAAAAGCTCTTTCTACAAAATATTTTTTCAACCTGTTATAAAAGTCAAATTTAACATATGTAGTTAATTGGTTACTTAAAACATAAAATCGGTACCTCTGTGTTTTAAAAACATTTTTTGGAGAGTTGCCATATTTTCAAAATTTATGAAAATAATAAATACCAATTTGGTATTGCATTTAGCACAAATATTGGCCATGGCCTGGTACATAATATCGAGACTGGCTCGGTTGAGATAAACATCTGAGTAAGAGCATCAAAATGATCAGTACAACTCTGTAGCATTCAGCTTAAAATATTGAAGTGCAGCTGTAAGACTTTACAGCAAAAGCAGACATAACATACATACCCGACAATTTGACAGTGCATGGCTTTGCATAACGCTAAGTTGCGACAATCTTCCGTAACTTTTTCCTTATAACAAAAGTGCGTATTCAACGAAATCACAGGCATGCAAACAATTTGCAAAAACTTGTTCTGCATGTCCCAAGTTAAAGTACAAAATATACACATAATATGCTTACATATTATACTCACATATATGTATACGTATAGGCGACAAACATTGCCTGTGGCAAGCAGTTTGTATCATCCGACATGCGGCATGTGTGAATCTAACAATCGTGCTGGCAAAATGTACTAATTGCTTTTACTTATCGAACCAATTTAATCTGTGAAAATGTTATACGCGCACAAGCAAACAAACAGTTTGCCCAAAAAGCCACATACATGCGTAAGTACATAACTATGTATGTATACATACATATGTATATGAAAAAGGTAAAAACCAGGTGCAGAAACTGTACATGAGGTTTTTAAAGTGAAACCAATTGAAGAGGGATTTTTGGTAAAGCAACAGCAGTTGGCAAAAGAAATACGAAGAAAGACAAGAACGTCAAGCATAAAATGTTACACATGAGATGCATGGCTTTGCACAAAATTGTACGATTATACTGATTTAAGAGATAGTTTACTGTATTCGAAAAGAAGCAAGAGACAGAAAAAAATTCTGAAAGGAGATAAAATGGGCAAATTATGATGAGATAAATCGAAATTTGTGTCATTAGACTGAAGGCTGGAAAATTCTTCTGACTCGTAAGTAAAACGTGCGAAGCTGAGAAAATTGAACAAAACTGTGTATGTGTAGAAACGTCAAGCATTTGGTATCTTAGCAAATATGGTATAAATAAGGCAATCTCATAGACAGAACATTCCTTGTGTTTGTGTGGTTTTGGATTGGCATTTTAAACTTCGGTCTGTGTATTTATTTTACTTTCACAGTTTATGTTCTTGGATAGAAATTTGGCCCAATAATTTTCCGATGGAAATCGTAAAATATGTAGATACAATTTTCAACTGCTTTCAGTTTAAGCGATTAAACGAATTCGAATATATAGGGTGATATTATGCATATCTATTCTAGCTGTTTTTCTAGATCTGGTAATTTTCAAATAGTATTTTAATTTGTTATGAAAAAATGCGAACTTTAACAAGAAAAAATAAAAAAATCTGTTGTGATTTTTCATACGTTTTTTTATGAAATAGGAACAGGAAATAATGTTACTCATACGCCGTGCCGTACATAGACACTCTCGTACATGGCGTATTGTAACATTTTCCTTGTAAGAGTTTGAATTTTTTTATTCTTGGCAAATTACCTGATCTTTCAAAACGATATACAGATCCGTAATCTAGGAGCTAAAATTAACCTTACGTATCTCGGCATTGCACAGTTTAAGAGCCCCATACAAAATGTGGAAAAAGTAGTAAATGTGCTCCGATTTTGCTAAAAATTTTACGTGGAGTACTTTTACCATGGAATGAACAAATAGGAAACAATTTAGCGGTTTGCCACACCAACTATACTAGGTGGCGGATATGGTTATCATCACTAGTGTAGTTGGCGTGGAAGTTTGACAATTTTTACAAGTTAACGTACTTTTTTTTCTTAGTCAAAGTGTTTCAAATAGCAATTTTCAGCAAAATCGAGTTTCGTTTACTATCTTTTCCTGCTACTTTTATAATGACATGGACGCAGGCGGGCGCATCGTAAATTTGTTTTGTCATACGTTTAAAGTGTACAAAGTGTTTTTGTGCTAACCACCCTACACCGCACGGCGCCGCAAAGTATTTATTCTCTCCAGAAAAACACTAAAAATGCATAATACCACTGAAATGTCCTTAACCCTGTAAGGACTGTACAAAAATAATGAAAACCTGATTTGGAGGCATCTTTGCTTGCTATTGAGCTTAATAGTGAACATTCAACTACCGTTTCTGATCCCGAAAAATTCATATTTAATTTCTTACTCAAAAATTCTATTCATACAACACCGACTTCCTGTGTTCTTTGACAATTCCTCGAGTATACACTCAATTGGATATTTCCACACATTTCTTAGCTAGGACTTTCGACCACTTTCATACCACTCCGCATTGTTTTGTGTAACCTCGGCCTCCCTACATTGTAGTTTATGACATGTTACGGTTTTTTTCAATATCTATTCAGACAATTAGTTCTAGAGCCTTTGGCACACTCAGGACGGTGCCAATTCCAGAACGCATTTTCTGCCGAAACAAAGACACAAAATGGCCGCCAAGTTCTTGCGATTTGATAACATTGAACTTTTATGGCTACGTGAAAAGTATGGTCTATGCTGGTAAACTGTATATCATTCCAGAGCTGAGGAAGGAAGCCATATGCATTGTAAATAATATACAGCCCAAAGTAAGCCAAAAGGTAATGCAATTTGTTGACACGCGCATTTAACGGATATAACCTAAAAATAAACATAATGAAAAAATCATTTCGAAATTTTGTTATGCTAGAGATGGGCGGTCAAAGCGATTGTGAGCTAAGGATGGCCAAATTTGTCTGGTAGTATGACAAGTGGTTTTCACAGCCTATCTCGCTGAGTTCAGTCTTTAATCTTTGTTTTCAGAAGATTAGAAGTATGCTCGCGTCTCAAGCAGAGTTAATTTTAGATACCTTCTTCCATCCCTCTCTTTGCCAGTTCATTAGCTATGCATTTGGTAGTAATGTTTCGGCGTCCAGGGCCCATAAAATAGTCAAGGAGCATTTTGATGCCAGCAGGTTAGGAAGCCTCTGCCTTCTGTGGCTACTTTGGACGTTGTTCTGTTAGATTTTAAAGATGTAGTAGTGTATTCGCTGTCAGAATGTATAGTGTTTGACCACCGAGCAGCCTTCATTTATGACGTTTAGCGCTGCTTGAAAAACACAATAATCCGCTAACCGGAAACTTAGACTTAGCGCGGGTTCAAAAGCGTAGATCCCGCCGCCTACTCTTTCGTGAAGCTTGGAACCATCTGTAAATAAATAATGCCGTCGACTCTGGGCAACTTCCCGTTCATTCTTCTTGGGGCTTCTTATGGAGAAGTTGTTCTCTAGACAGAGTCGGAGAGTAGTATAATTTAGTTGTCGTAGATCATTATGCCGAGTTTCCAGGAACTTTTCATGTGCGAAACTGAGGTCTCGACAAAGGGGCAAAAATCCATATTTTATTTAATTTTTTTCTAAGAAACTCTCAAAACGATGAGCAATAACAGCTCAGCCAACGCTGAGTTGTCAAACAATCTTTTGTGTCGGATACTCACCGAATCAGCGGAGGTTAGATGTCGGGAGTTAAACTCAAAACCCACACCCATTCCAATGGGATATTAAATTATGTTATACATTTTTTTTTTTTTGATGTTAATAGGAATTAAATAAAGGGGATCATAAATTTACGATAAAGTCTTTTTTGTACAGATTAAAATTAGTTTAAAATATTAATATTTTTATTTTTTTTTAGAGAAAAAATTATTAGCGAAGAATTATCTTATTTATCAGTTAAATATGTATAATTAACGTAAAATGTTCAAAATAAAAAGCTATTGATGACATGTTAATTTCTCGTACAAATATAACATAAAACAAACAAAACCAATTGGTACGAAAAAATTGCAAATTCGCTAACAATCAATAGCAGTCAATTAACTGCATGAATACTTTGAAAAAAATAAATAAAAATAGTGATGAGTGAGTTGTAAATGCCACAGCTTTTTGGCAATGTGTAAATACTCAAAAAAGAAAAAGTTTACTCAAAAGTATATTTGTATGCACATCAAGCTACATATATTTACATATGTAGACATCACTTATAAATTTAAATAACAATGTCGAAAATTGTATTTGCTAACTGACGCCATTTATAGAAATCAAACAGCAATAATACATTGAGCAATTACAAGAAAAATATATGTACATTAGGGTGCAACACTCTAAAAAAAAAGTCGGTACAGTTTTTCCATCGGAAACGAAAAATGTATTTGATTTTAAGACCTCCACCAAAAATTTGTCGGAAATATTTTACGCTTTACGTGTGCTGGACCTATTTTAAAATACTTCCAAAAATGTATTTCTTTATAACTAAAATTTGCTTTTAAAATCATTTTAAGCCGTTTTTATCAACAAAATGAAAACAATGAGATTTTTAGGGATATTTTCAAATCGGCTAGCTCACGCCAATCTTAATATTTTTCCGCAATATTTTGACGGAAGTCTTAGAATATAATAAATTATATAAGACTGATGAAAAGTCCGTAATTTATTTTGGTGATGTACCCTAATGTACACATGTATATATCCAGCTTTGTCGCTAAACAAAAAAATTATGAGTAAACAAAACCATTCAAAATACGAGTATTTACTACACAAAGAAATAAAATCATTTACATCCCAGTGAGAAAAGGTAATGTGTGGTAATGTATAAATTCATACACATGTATGTATGTTGTTAGAAATTGCGTTTTGCTTTTTGCTTAAAAATTTCACATGACCCTTTCGATCGCATGGGAATCCCAAAGTTCCGTCAACTCAATAATTCGGCATCAAATATTCGACTACATATGAATGGGTCATATGTACATTGGAATGCATTTTTTCATGTTCAATCATACTCATCGACCTTTCCGTGATAGAAAAATATAATACATTACCCATTTTCCTACTGGGATACATACTAAATACATACACACATATTTACATATGTTCGTGGGCGTACACATACAAACCTAACAGCATTTTTAAGTAACTTCAATAAAGCATATACGAATGGAAATTTTAATTACTTTATAATTATGCTATTAAAAATTCAATAGTAAATAACAATGGTAAACAACCGCAATGGCATAGAAAATTCGAAACAAGAACAAAGAAAATCACAAAAAAAAAAGAAGTTTTAACAAAATCAAAGCAATGCTCTAACATAAATATAAAATGCGCCAATTAAATTGCATAATTAGCATAGAAATTATTTAGAAGGCAGTGGATTTAGGTAAAAATTTATTCGCATAGCCAAGCGGCTACGTCTGCTATATCTTCTCTAGAGTTGCCAGACCTAAAATGCCAAAAGGGTGTGAGGGGATAGGAACAAATTGGGGGACTTGGGGTACAACTTAGAAAGAAAAAGTGGGAGGACTAATAAAACTAAATGTATTAACAAGACAAATAGTTTATTCCCTCAACAAAACAAAGTTACACTGGCGATCAAAACTGAGTGCATAGTGATTTTATTTTAAATATTTACGATGTTTTTCAAGTTCATTTTTTATAAAAATATTTGTCGTGCTTTAGTCAAAACCATAAAACTGATTGAAACTTTCAAGCTTAATACAAACTCTAGAAAAATGCAACAAATTTCTATTAAAATTTTGAATTTTTAAAATAAGTGGAAGTTTTACGCAGCTAAAAATTACGTCGATTTTTGATACTTTTTTGCTGATGGATATTTTTGCATAAAGTCATGAATGTAACACTCTTGGATAGATCGGCGAAAACCCGTATATGCGCGATTTCTATTTCCTTCTGGGGCGGTCGAGCGCACTCCATACACTTGTAAAGCCACAGTCTCACGCTTGGTGGGGGTTATAACGGGTGGTCACTGGCCAATCGATATCGATACCATTGGCCCCGTTGTATTTCTTGCACGTTTTTTATCAACTCTGTTTCTTGTATATCCGGATTTCAATAAACTGAGGGCTCCGAAGCCCTCCTGGCCCAGAACCTACCACGGGCCGCCACTACAAAATGGCAGATTACATACTTTTTACAATACCCTTAATATGGATATCAAATGATATAGCTTGAAAAATATCAGGGGTGAATTTTTGATTTCACTTGAATGAAACCTATTTTTGTATAGCAGATAATGCCAAACACCCTCAATGAAAAAAAAAATCAAAAATCTACATTAATTCTTGGTGACTTAAAAAACCTAAAATTCAATGGGCTAAATAACTGCATACCCAAATTTTTTTTAAAACTAATTGAAAAGTTTCAAATTTTTTGTGACGAGTTTTTAAATTAGGAAAAATTTTTGGGAATTTTAGACGAAGTTTGATACTTTGATGTTTGCGGTTTGGTTATTGAATGAAATACGTTTTATTAAAATTTACCAAAAAATATTTATCATGCAAAACATTGTGAACATTGTAGAAATATTCACTCAGTAGCGGCATATTTTACCTATATTATATTGAATTTTAATAAGCATCTAGTTGTTGCACATGCATACCTACATTTAAGGGAAAGTGAAAATTAATTGCAAATAAGCGAAATTAATCATTGAACTATTAAAATGTCAAAAAAATATTTTTGTAAAAAAGGCGACGTGCAAACAACCGCAAACACAAATAATTGTTAACAATTTATTAATTAAAAACGTTTGTGCTTCAAATAATTTACTTTGTTTGTTGTGGGCTGCAAGTTTTATGGAATTAAAATATTTACTTTAAAATTTGTTCTGTTAATATTAGTATGAAATATTTATGTAAAAGATATTTGCAAATGCTGAGTTATCGTGAAAATTTAATATAAAATGCTATGAGAATATAATCAGAATTTAAAAACCCTCATTTAAGTAGGCATTTTTTTGTGGTCAGTAATGGATCTTGTATTCGAACAAAACTCCCTTATTTACGTACATTAGACCGCATCACCAAAAAAAAGTTTCGGTTTTTCCGCCGGGATTACCAAATTTATTATATTTTAAGACGTCCACCAAAATAATTCGTAAAAATCTTAAGGTTTAACCCTTCGATTTGTGAGAAGGTCCCTAGGGACCTTTTCGTATTTCATGTGCCTATATCTTTTTGTTCAATGCATTTTTGAAAAGAATTTATACATGTATTCCAAGAATAAATTAAGCTGAATCATTTAAAATAAGTTTCGAAGGGATACGGGATCACGTTCGAGTGTTATTGAGATTTCAACATATATAGTACGGGGATTAGTGACAAGGTCCCTAGGGACTTTGTACAATTTTAGAAGAAATAACAAGTTACTTGCATTTTTAAAAAAAAGAATGTATACATGTATTCCAAGAATAAATTAAGCTGAATCGTTTAAAATAATTTTCGAAGGGATACGGGATCACGTTCGAGTGTTATTGAGATTTCAACATATATAGTACGGGGATTAGTGACAAGGTCCCTAGGGACCTTGTACAATTTTAGAAGAAATAACAATTTACTTGTCTTCATGTTTTGATTTTTTTTCACTTGTTCTTCAAATTATTTCATTCCTAATATATATGCAGGACGTTAATTTAATCAAAAGACAACATAAATACCAAAGAAGTTGCACATGTACAGTCGAAACATCGAGCAACTCTTTGTAGGTCCCTAAGGACCTTCTCACGAATCTAACGTCATCGGCACTGTCACTCATCGGAGGGTTAAGCTAGCTGGATCGATTAGAAAATACCTGCAAAAATGGAGTTTTTTATGAATAAAAATAGTTTCTTAAAAAACTTTTTGAAAAAGGGCCCCTCAGATGACAAAACAGATCATGATTAAAAAATCTGCATAAAATCTTTTCAATGGAATCGTAATAATGAAATTTTTAATGCTGTTTTTTACGTTTACCAACACATCTTATTTTTTCCGAACTATTTTGGTGGACGTCTTAAAATATAATAGGTTTTATAATTCCAATGGAAAAACAGTACCGTTTTTTTTTGTGTGGCGAGTGATGCAGTCTAATGTAAATACATATATGTGTATGTACATAAGTGTGTAGCTGTGTTTTCCAACATGCATTCAAGCGCCACATTATATGCCACAAATACGTTTAGCGTTCATATGTGCTATAGCTTGGCATTCATTTTCAATACATTCATACTTTCGGTCATTCATTAATTTGCTAAAGCCAAAAAATAAAAATGTTTGACAATCCAGAAAACATTAGAGTGGTCGAAATTTCTTATGGGATGAAAAAAATGCATTCGTAGAATCGGGGCATCCGCTAATTATACCTTTCATGAGCATGAAATGGTATTATAACTTTGGTCCGATGTTTGTAAGTACCAGAACAAAAAGAGATAGACCCATTAAAATGTATACTTATTTGATCAGAACGTCGAGCTGAGTTGATTTATCCATGTCCGTCTGTCCGTCTGTCCGTCTGTCCGTCTGTCTGTCTGTTTGTATGCAATCTAGTCTCTCAGTTTTCGAGATATCCGGATAAAATTTGGTAAGTGGGTGTATTTTTATAATGTATTAATCATTTGTCGGAACCGGAAGAATCGGACCACTATAACATATAGCTCCCATACAACTGATTGTTCAGATATGAGATTTTTCGTTATAACTTCTCCATTTATGCAGCTAGGAACATGAAATTTTGCAGTACTTGCACCTATTATCAACAGAATACTTACAGTGGAAATTACAAAGATCGGGTCACTATAACCTATAGCTCCCATACAACTGATTGTTCAGATATGAGATTTTTCGTTATAACTTCTACATTTATGCAGCTACGAACATGAAATTTTGCAGCACTTGCACCCATTATTAACAGAATGCTTACAGTGAAAATTACAAAGATCGGTTCACTATAACCTATAGCTCCCATACAACTGATTGTTCAGATATAAAATTTTTCGTTATAACTCCTCCATTTATATAGCTGGGAACAGGAAATTCCGCACTGTTTTCAATAATTATCAACAGAAAACTTACAGTGAAAATTAAAAAGAACGGATAACTATAACCTATAGCTCCCATACAACTGATTGTTCAGATATGAGATTTTTCGTTATAATTCATGCATTTATGCAGCTAGGAACATGAAATTTCGCACCATTTTCACTCATTATTAACAGAATACTTACAGTGAAAATAACAAGGATCGGGTGACTACAACATATATCTTCCATACATCTGATTGATCAGATATGGGATTTTACTATAAAACTCCTTTATTTGAACAGCTAAAACCGATAAATTTCGTAAGATATTTTATAAATAATAATACAAAGTCTACTGAGAAAATCGTCAAAATCTATGCTGTATAAGCTTTATCTCCTATAGCACTGATTGTT
>NW_023458555.1:24639264-24643125 GCF_013731165.1 Rhagoletis pomonella | reverse complement strand
TTTTTTAAATAATTTTCGGAATTAATCATTTCTTTGAAATTGCAATGTCCTTTGAAATAAATCCTGACCTCAGCGATAGGTTTTATGGTTGGAGAGATAAAAGCAATTTTTTCAATCCGAGAATCCCGGGATCGTAAAAAGAGAAAAAATTAACATCCCTAGTATGTATGTGGTATTCCCAAAAAAAAAAAAAAATAACAAAAAATTAAAACTTGAAAAAATAAAAGAAAAACAAATGGGAAGGCCCCAAAAAGTTTGTCAACTGCATCGTCAGAAAGTTTAGTGCTCTGCTCAATTAAAAACCGCAAACCAACTCTAATTATTTGGCATTATCTGATGCGCATGTGGTACGTTGCAACGAAAGCGGATTATCTGCTCGCCACTCATTGGCATCAAGTGCATATCGCAGCACAGCACCGCACACAATGCAGAAAGTTTTACGGCATTAAATATTGCTTTTGTTGTTGTTTTATATATGTATAGCAAAACTTTTTCGAATGGGAAATGCTCAGGTTTTATGCCAGCTGAAAATCTGGCTGTTGACAATCGTTGGCCTCGAACATCAACAAAAGCTCTAAAACACGTTATTATCTGCTTTGATTTATGTTTTCTGTCGTCCTCTACAAATGTATATACATAAGTATATATGTATCTAGAAAATGTTTGCATGCTGCTGACTTCTAAATATTTATCTCAAAAACAAGTAACAGCATTAAATAATTCCACACACTTGTTGGCGATTTATGGCGAACGATTGTAGTTTGTATTTGCAGGTGTGTCGGCACAACGGTGTTTAGAAAATTTATAAAATTATGTAAAACTAAAGATAACGAAATACTTTGTAATACACCTAGTTACAAAGAAAAGTTATTGGATCGTAAATTTCCACGACAGCCGTATGTACGTACCGGAATGACTCGGATTTTACCCGATCAAGAGGTGTTGTTTTATCGATCTACATTTGACTTGGAGCAACACTTTCCATAGGATGTCTCTTCCTGGAGCAACATCTTACAGTAGATATGTTTCACATCGTTTTACTTTAGGTAAGGATTGAGTCCAACCCAGAAGTCTATTTCTCCTAACGACGCCAGAGATGGCTCCATCAGAATTCCCCTGCTGTTAGGTGAGCTCTTTTAATGAATGGATCCATTTAAGAACCTGAATAATCTTGGGTCACATAGGCAGTAGACAAAAGGCCATATGGCATCCTCCTGCTCCATGCTCTCACCTGGCAATTACCACACCAGCCAACAACATGAACAGCAGCAACATGACTAAGGTGGGCGGTCTTACTTGTCTCATACACCCACACATAGCGACTAGCCTATTAGGTAGGTAGGTAGAGTGTTTTAATCTTCTTATCGCTCCTCCCTGCTTGGGTGTTAGCCTCTTAAGGCATACAAAACTTGCACGGACTTCATAACAAGATCCAGGAGCAAGCCACTCTAACGAGTCGGGTCGGTATTAGATGGCTGCGATTGAAGAAACGAAATCCTCCGGCAACTTAATCTTCGTTTTGTTGAAGAATAGATACATACACCCCAGATATACCACCCTAGGATGTCATAGCAATGCGACTAAAGGTTGCCGAGCTCAAAAACCACTTCTCGCCTTGTGCTCGACAGGTTATCGCCTTAAGTCGGCTTTCATCTATCAGTCAGAGAGTGTTTAGCTAGTTCTGCTTAGTGTTCTCCAAGCAATAAGCATTTAAAGTCATTTATCGGTATCCCGACCACATGAATTAGCGCACTTTAGTTAAAAGACCGTGCTAGAAAAATTAATTAATTTTTGTCACACATGAAGAAATCGATTTACGAAACTAGAGCGCAAATATAATAAATTGGAATTAAATAAAATAGGACAGAGCACAAACAAATATTACTTATGCTTAGCGTATCAAAAATAAAAATTTTGTACCTACTAATACTCCTTTGAAGAGCGTGTTCGGATATTTACCCAGTGGGAATTAGGAGCACGTAATAATACCTTATTAGCAACTTACTCTTCACCTGGCAGTCATTACCATTTACCTGCCGAACGTCCCTTACTTTTACAAAGGCATGGCCGCCTTATGTAAGTAGGAATTTAGAATGTACATTTGGTATCAGACATACTTCTGAGCCGCTATACAAAGTAAGTTACGTGTAATGCAGAGCAGTCGCTCGGAGTAGTTCGGTGCTTGGAAATAACTTCGGCTGCACGTTATTTTGCAACTGACAACGTAATGTGTCTTCGGAGGTGTTCATTTTGCCCTTTACTAGTAGATGACATTAGCCATGATGACAATTTTGGTACTAAAAACTGAAAGAAAACATGGCTTACCTCGGAAGGTGCTTACCTATTTTCCCAGTGGGTATTTGTACTTACCTATAAAATACATACATACGTATCTATGTGTTTACATATACGTGAATTAAATGATAGTTCTACACTGATATTTGGGTATTCCTTGGCACAAGGTTAGATATGTAGGTAATATTATATTTATCTGCAAATTTGCATGAATGATTTCATCTATGTAGCTGAACCTGTAATTAATATTTGCATAATTCAAAAGTATCTGTCTGGCTTTCGACGCATTATTTACTCATCTGCATACTTTATGTTTACTTTTGTACTTATTTACATACGCATATCCATAACGTGCTTAAAATTTCTGTGTTGCTTTTTGCGCGAAAAAGCATTAGCTTTATATGTAGTTGTACTAATATTTGTGCGAATATTTTATGCTTCCCCTCAAAGCTACCCAGCTGCCTTCTTGAGAAACCATCTCACAAGTAAAACTATTTCGTTACTTTGTTATTAATTTCCCGCCCCAATTTTAGACTGAAACTGTATCAGAGCCAAAGATATAATGGAAAATCGCATATCTTGCTTTGGCGTTGGACACGGTAAATTTTTATTTTAAGTTAGGTCTAGTAAATTAGTACATTTTGACCAGTTTTTGTTTTTTATTTTCTTAATCTTATGTTTATAGTTTTTTTTTTTATAAAATTCTAGCACTTTACCTAACCCGCGCCACATAAGTCCACATTTCGAACTTCGTAAAAAATTGGAAAAATTCCAAAAACTTTAACAATTACAACCAAAGTTCTAAAATTTTTATTCAGAATTTTTTTAAAAAATTTAGGTTTGCAGTTTTATAGCCCATTAAATTTTAGCAGGTTAAAGTGCAAATTTGAAGACGCTAGGATATCTTGTTGATTTGATAAAATTTTTCTGAAATTTCTGAATAAAAATTCTTTTTCAAGATTTAGGGTATTGCGTATGGTGGATTTACCAGGTCTGAAGCCACACTGATAAGTCCCAATCCGTTCGTTTACTGTGGGCTGCAATCTTTCACACAATTCGATCGATATGACTTTGTAACCTGTGCTTAGAAGGCTGATCCCGCGGTAGTTGGCGCGAATGGCGGGGTCTCCTTTCTGATGGATTGGGCAGAGCACACTTAAATTTCAGTCGTCGGGCATGCGTTCCTCTTACCATAAATATGGACACGAAAAAAACTAGTCAATTTTGTTTACTCATCACTTGCGTAAAACTAACTGTAACTAAACAGTAGGTATACACATTCATAGGGTATATTGTCGTTGTTAATTTCGCGTATCTACTTTTTGTAACTTCGACGTACTCTTCAAAATGTGTACGGCGAAGTGTTTGCTTTCCGAGAAAATTTTGTGCAAAAAGCATGAAAAAGTAGAGGTGGTCCCATATTAATCTGGTTAAGATCCGATCATTTGATCATGAAATATATATATATATATCGTCGTTTGAAGTACAAAACCGCGTATCGTCATTCTGCAAAACCGCCTGTTCGTGCCCATATGGCAACTCTGTTTTGCTTTGTTATTCCAATGG
>NW_023458555.1:24603842-24639254 GCF_013731165.1 Rhagoletis pomonella | reverse complement strand
CAATCGGACTTTTGTAATAATACGCTTTTTCGCTTTTGTACGCAACACCGCCTAACTGACATTGGCTGCCAAAAATTGGATTTGCTCACACAAGCTCTTGGCTCAATCCTTATCCATTCGTCCTGAAATATACTAGCCAGAAATGCGATTGCTTTATAAAAAAGGTAACCATTTTGAAATATGAGTGTTCTTACTCTCTAGAAAATAATTTATGCATTTTGTTGATACGCGGTTTTGCACTTTAAACGACGATATATATATATATTTTTATATGAGAATTGAAGTCGGTTTTTTTTTTTGCTAAAAATTACTTGTTTATTAATAAGCTACCAAACTGCATACAAACTTGGAATTTTTATAAAAATTATGAATACAAACTTTGTTGCGCAATTTTTTTTTATTTCTCCACAAGGTTTCAAATTTGCATTTATATAGTGGTAAGAATTTTATAATTAACTAGACTGTAATAAAAAATTTATAAAGATTAAACAAACGAAAGGAAAATAGTCAAAAGTGGTCAAGATGTCGTGCCCTTATTTTTTTACATAACAGTATACACTTACATATATAAATTTTCATAGTGTTCCCACGAACACTGTTTATTAAAAAACTTAGCCAGGAAAAAAAGCATAAATGCAGTATTTTGGGAAAGAACCGTATTATACTGCCAAAAATAGTATATATACGAGCGCACCTTATCAGCTCCTCATCGCCATACTTGAATAGTTCAGCTGGCTTAGCTGGAAATTCGAAAAAAGAAGCGACCTATACAGGCTTTGCGCTTAAATTCCTATCGAAATAACAAGGATTTCTTAAGTGTGTCTCTCTTGCCACAAATTTCGTTGAAATCTGTGCCAAATAGCATGTGACTGCTGAAAAGAAATGTCAGCTGTCTACAAATTGAAGCTGCCGAATCCCTTGAAAAGGAGAGTGTGCTGATTTGTGAAAGAGAGAAAAGTGGCAGAATGAAATATATACATATATATGTATGTACGTGAAAAGTCTCAAATGCTAACGTTGCTGTAAAAGTGAAATCTTGCTAAGCATGTGCATGTCAACACTGGCACTTTCTAGTATATATTTTTTTTTTCCTTACCAAACTAAAGTTGCGCAAAGAGTGCAACGAGAGGCCAACTGTGGTACATGAAGCTAGAGGAAAATTGGCAGAGAAGTGCACAGCAACTGTATAAAGTTAAATTGCGATGCAATTGCAACATTGGCAATGTCACGTACGCAAACTTTTAAAGCCGACTGATAACCCTGCGGGAAATGTATCTAACTATAATTTAAATTGAAGTTGCTTAGGAAGGAACTAAAGGTCACTATAATCTGTATAGTTGCTTTGAGGAAACCAAACTATATTTCCATGGCGATGGCCCGCTATATAGTCAAGAGTGGTTTTACCTCTGCATTAAATGCCAACTAACTGGTAACTAACCAATTTTGGACATAAAATATCAATAATAAAAGCAAATTTTTTATTTTACTATTTACTTTATTTTATTACACTTCATATTTGTTTATACCCTGCACACGGTGGGCAGGAAGCAAAGATAGGTTGCATAAAAATGTCGACAAAAACTGAAAGCAGGGTTGTATTTGTTGATATTTTTAGGTTAAGAATCCCTTTGAATTGAAATCCTAGCTGCTCCTGTTTTAAAGATATCAAGATTTTACATAGTTATGATAGGACCGACTTTTGCGAAAGAGAAAAACATCCTTGTGCATTAAATATTCAACAATGTATGTGTGAGTAAATGTGTGTATATATATTATGTGAAAATATAAGTTTATGTAAGTTTTTAGCCGGTTTCAATCGTTTCCAAGGCGCACCACGTAGAGGCAACTCACTTTTTTATATTTTTTTCTTGCTTTATTTTTTTATATTTGTTTTTTGTTTCCTTTTATTTTTTTTTTGTTGGCTTACCATATAATATAGTCACACATTTTAGTATTTAAATATTTTATTATTTAGTTAAGTTTTTATATATGCTGGAATGAAAATGTCATTACAGTTTTCTTCAGGCGACTCACAAAAGTTGGTTTATCAATCATATTTATTTTGAATCTATCCCAGAATTTAATGAATTCCCTACGAACTGACTTCCCGGCCTGCTCGGACCATAATCCTAAACCATCGTTATTCAAGAATGAAATAGATTGCTTTAAATGTTTAAGGATAAAATGGATTTTGACAGTTTGAGAAATTCCAGTACTTTTCAAAGCTGTGCGGAGTTCGTTAAGATTTTTATCAAAATTACTAAGATCCGCTTGTTTTGCGGAAAACCATGTATTCACGATTTTGCTCATGGCTTTGAACGAGGCAATATATTTGGTATTGTTTTTACTGAGAGTTTCTTCCATACAAACTATGTTCGACATTTTTTTGTATGTGGAAGACACTGTCAGCAAAAAATAAATAATTGCAAAAAATCAACGAAATTTTCTGGTAACTTCAGACTTGCACTTTACTAATTGGCTCAAAAGCTACATTTTAAACATTTTTCTAAAAGATCTGATTAGAAATTGTGATCAGATGAAAGTGTCTCCGAGCCAATAATTTTGTACGGCACGGTACTTATAAGTAATCTAGGTTTCACGAAAAAAAAAAATAATAAATACAAGGTAACATTAAAATATCAGTCAATTTTTTCGTTGCTGTGAGCTTGTTTCAAAACTTCTGGCTTTTGCTATAATTGTAAAACTCTGTGCATGTCATTTTAACGTATTTAGGTACATACTTATATTAATCATCAACTATTGCTTATGCAAAACGTGCTACATTAAAAAAAAAAATCGCATATGAAAGAGCACCAACGCAACTCGTAATAATTTAAGTATACAAATTTTAGTATTTAGTATAGAAATATTCAATTGAAATACGCCAATAATAAAATGAAGCGCTTTGCACTTAACGGATGCTTTTTCATAATTAAGTTAAAAAAAAATGTATTTAAATTCCATGGTCTCTGTAATGGGATTTGAACCCTGACGCTCTGGAAATTAGCAAATTGTGGCAAGCATCTTCGTGCACTCACCTACAGCCGGACATGTAAATGTGCATTCAAATGTTCAGTTTGATTCAACACCACGTGTGCGTGGTATGAAAGTATTGTTTTTAAGTACGAACATTTCAAAACGATAATCAAATAAAAAATATTCATGTTTACTATGCGTTATTTCCCCGAGTAAATTCATAAAATTTTTCTTAATATTACAACGCGTTTTTTCTCTCAGCGTAGTCATTTTTAAGCAAAATTTGTGCAATCAAATCGAAAACCGGGACACTTAAATGAAACCCGGGACATTTTAAGGTTGGACCGGGACACCGGGACAAATAGTCTAAAACCGGGACATGTCCGGGAAAACCGGGACGTCTGGCAGCCCTACACATAAAGCGCATACTTTCATGCGATTTTCTTTATGATCGCATTTGTGTTCTGGATGTACAATAGTCATTATTTCCTGACAGAAGAGTACATAAATACCAAAATAAATCTCATACAAGCTTTGAATTTATTTACTTATTATGAGGAGTACCGTTGGCCTAAGTTAGAGCATTTTTATTTCTTGCACAAGCGCAGTGCGACTTGCCTGCGCTACTTGCTTATAGCAACAAACCTTTAATAAAAAATTACTACCGTATTATATAGCATACAATATTGTATACATACATACATATATTGCGATATTGAAAGTGTTTGTAATGAGAAAGTTCACGGTACAGAAAAAGGTAATTGTGGTGTTTTATTTAAGTTGTATACCGGTAGCGCCCAATAAATCTCGATCAATTATTCTTTCGGTAGGAAAAAATGAAAATGTTTTACATTGATTTGATCCGTTTTAGTGAGTTAAAAAAGGGGAACAGATTTGTATGAGATTTCTTTTCGTATAAATATGCTCTAATTATCGAGAAGTACGCCTTCCTCTTCCTCCTATCAGAAGTATATAAAATGTGGATATCTTTAAAACAGGAGCAGCTAGGATTTCAATTTAAGCGGATTCTTAACCTTAAGATATCAACAAATACAACCCTGCTTTCAGATTTTGTCGACATTTTTATGCAACCTATCTTCGCTTCCTGCCCACCGTGTGCAGTGAATAATTACACTGGTCTACAAATTTCAACTTTTTTTCTGCGAATAAGACGGGACCTGGTGTTTCTGAACGGATTTTTCGTGCTGAACACGAATCCGGGGTCAAAAATGTCCCATCACGTCACGTTTTCGAGAAAAAAGGGGTTGAAACCCCTAAAAACAGCGTTTTTGGCCATTTTCGAAAAATTATAGAGCTGAACCCTGACGTGGTACAAATTTTGCATATATCAGAAATTAAAGGCTAAACCGTGCCCTTTCGAATGAGCCCTATGCCGAATTGATCGCGTGCACCCTTAAAGCAGGGGGTGTATTTGTGTTTAGGGGTGCAGGAAAAATTGATCACAGAAAGAATTTAATCTTAAACGATCATAGAAAATTAATAATGCCAAGGTTTTAACTATACTAAAAGTCGCTGATTACGAATCTGCAGTTAGATTTTAAAAATTTAAGAAATTTATATGGTCGTTTAAGATGAAATTCTTTCTGCGATCAATTTTCCCTGGACTCCTAGACACAAATACACCCCCTGATCTAAGGGTGCATGCGATTAATTCGGCATAGGGCTCATTCGAAAGGGCACGATTTAGCCTTTAATTTCTGACATATACAAAGTTTGTAGCACGTCAGGGTTCAGCTCTACAATTTTTCGAAAATGTCCAAAAACGCTGTTTTTAGGGGTTTCAACCCCTTTTTTCTCGAAAACGTGACGTGATGGGAAGTTTTGGACCCCAGATTCGTGTTCAGCACGAAAAATCCGTTCGGAAACACCAGGTCCCGTCTTATTCGCAAAACCCTTGTAGACCAGTGTTATCAGTTGTTAAATTGCTCACTCTTAATTAGCTGTGACAAAACCAACTTAAATCAAAATGATAATATAAAATTTCGAACTACATTTTCATTGCCTTGAATTCGAAAAAGATTTTGTGAACTGCAGAAAAATATATATTCAAAATAGTTTTTGTGCGAGGATTTTTAAATGGAAACTTGTAAAGAAAACAATCTCCCGATTACGTCTGCATTACTTTACAACTAGTTTCAAATTAGCTTTTTGTAGCTAATTACAAGTTTTATATTTTATAGAAATTTCACAAAAAAGTTCACTACAAACTGGTTACTTTCTATCATTTGATGATTTTTTCTGCAGGGAAATAAATAGAATAAACCTAGACTGTCACAAGCACTTAAAACTATATATGTAGACTATACATGTAGACAACTGAGTATTTGCTGCATACTCACTTTTATAACGATCGCGACAGTAAAGATCCACTTAAGCTTTTGACGACGAGTTTCAGGCTATATGTTTTCAGCACTTTGGTACTCATGCATACATAAATATGTAGGTAGATTGGGGAGGGACAATTTGTATGGAAGATTTCTCGACTATATGCGTATAGCATAAAAGAAAACTGCGTGTCGTTCTTAGAAAATTTGCCAAAGAAATCATGGGTCTAAAATCAATTTGCAATTTGCCAAATTTCTAAAATACGTTTATTAGCATTTGGCTGAAATGTTGTAAAGAAGTACCAAAGTTTTGTATAAAAACATGCTATAAGGAATTCTTTGGCATGAGGAATCCATTTCTGCACTAATCTTTTTCTTAAAACTTCCACCAGAGGGCGCAACAGTAAAAATTTTAACACTTTCTGAGTAACCCGTTTTCTTAATTTGACAAACTTCAAATTGATATTAGACCCATGGTTTCTTCTGCAAATTTGCTTAAAATTACACATAGAATCCTATGCGCTATATGCGCATAGTCAAAAAAAAATTACCCGCCCTAATGTATACTTGTGAAGGTATTTCAATCGAGAAAGGAGATTGGTGTTTGTTTGTTTATTAAAATGTTGTATATACCTGGTAAATATATACGTAGATATTTAAAAATTCAATTAATTCAAACAAAAAACTGAAAATATCGTCAACCTGAAATAAATCTATTTAGCTCAAAGCCATACTATGTATCACTTTATTATTAATGAAACGTGCCACGATAGCTCTGCATGCAACAATATTTTCTAGCTTCATATTATTATTTATCTAAGCGCATGAAATCTCTCCCACTGTCTACAAAGTTATTTTAAATCAATTCACAAGTAAGTTCAACAAAAACTTTATAGTTTATCGTGAATTGGTCACTTTGAACTGCAACTAAGTATTGCCAGTTGCTGTTGCATGCAAATGTGCAACTTCAACTGTAATAGAAGAAGTAATATACATACATACATATGTACGTATGTACATGCCAAAGTAGCGTAAAACTTTGGTTTGTGTACGCCAAAGTGTATACTTCATCTAATATTTGCCAAACGCACACAAATTCATAGTGCACTCAGTATCTTTGCCATGTCTTCTTTCTTATATTTAGTTTTGTGTGTTTTGTTCAGTTCAAATTTTTTTTGTTTGTTCTATAGCAGCGTGATTCTTACTTTGTGGTAATTGCAATGTACTTACACTTAAAGCTTTTACAACTGCAAAAGCATTATTAAACTTTCTTCAACTTTGAATCCAATAACTGTTATATTACTAGTTACATTGAAGTTTGATTGACTCAAAGAGTAACAGTGGGAATATTGTATGGTAAAATGGGATCTTACTAATACATTTGTAAGGGACTATAAACGGTGAAATTCTGGGAGAAGCTGTGTAAAACAAATTGCAACAAGTAAGGACAGTGTTGTATCAGCTGCGTTTCCGGCCTTAGGAATGTACATGAAAATTAGAGATCTAAGGAGTTGCCTAAGGTCGGAGCATATACTGATGAATCCGATGCAGAGACAATAAACCGCCCACTCGGACTCATCGAAAGGTAATTGCATTTACAATTCTCACGTATGACTGATGCACGTTAGAACAACCTTCAAACCTGAAAAACTACGAGGATATATGGCCGGAGTATGACAAACCAAATAGGGAGGAACTTCTAAGGAGGTCGAGGAAATATATAGTCAGCTTAACTGGACATTGACCCATTGGCGTATATACAACCAAAATTGGCTTTCCGTACAGCCCACGGTGCCACAGCTGCAATCTATAGGGAAATAAGGGAACGGTCCTACACTACCCCTGCGAGTCAAAGTGGTGCTCTCACCGCTAATTAGGTTTTGGGCATTTTTAAGCAATTGTTTGGGAGATACATATCTACATATACAGGGTGCCCAATAAGTACTATGAAAAACTTAAGTAATAGGTACAATTAGGATGACTTCCACTATAAGAAAAAAGTTTCCTCTATAAAAGTGGAAACATTTCTGAAGTTTTAATGATTTTTTTTTATTATATAAAAGTAAGGAGAGCGCTGTATTCGGTAGTTTTAATTATATAAGTTGTTTGGGCGCTTTATAAAATATTTACCTTCACTGCATACATTTGTAGATAGAAGAGTTATAACTGAACAATCAGTGGTATGGAAGATATACCTTATAATGCACCGATCTAAATAACTTCCAGTACAGTATATGATCGACGTGTAAACCGGCCACAAAATTAATTGCATTTTCTGCCAACATAATGGAGTTATATCGCAGAAATCTGTATCTGAACAATCAGCATCGATTTTGACGATTTTTTCAGTAGACTTTGTATGATTATTTATAAAATAGCTCGCGAAAATTCCCGTTGTTAGCTGTCCAAATTAAGGAGTTTTAAAGAAGAACACCATAACTGAACCATCAGTTGTAGCGAGGCTGTAGGTTATAGTGAACCGATCCTCTGTAAAATTTCTGTTGACAATGGGCGAGAACAGTGCGAAATATCATATTCCTAGCTTCATAAATAAAGTAAAGTGCACGCCGTCGCGAATGCCGAGGCAGCAACCAAAACTACGAAGCCACCGAGCTTAAAGAGGCGACAATATTGAGCGGGAATCAAAGAACCCCAGATCTCAGAATTCCTCCGAGCGCTTCCAACCCTGCTTGGGCCTTTAACGATGTCGCTAGAGATCATGTGGTAGTAGCATTTGTGAATAGGAGGCACTCGAAGTCCATCCTTTTGGGTCTCTGCTGGATCTACAAAAAGATTCTAGACAAAAACCCCCCCCCCCCCCCCTATACTCCGAGACACGAGCCTTTGTCAGGTTCGCATAGAACCGCTTTCCTGTGAGAGGTCGCAAAGGCATCTTGTATAACAAGTAAATTTTCTTTGTGCTAATGTATGCGTAGGCAGTGACAATAAATTCTATATAAACGCTCAGAAAAGTTCCGTAGATTTACTAAAAATAAATATTGGAATTCAGAGAGCTCACACCTTCTCTGAGGCACGGCCCGCCTCTCGACCACCCAGGATATCAAACGGGAGAAATTTAGGAAAGGGAGGTTAAAGTAAGATGTTAAAAAAGCTCATTCTACAAAATATTTTTTCAACCTGTTATAAAAGTCAAAGTTAACACAGTCATTGGTTACTTAAAATATAAAATCGGTAACTCGGTGTTTTAAAAACATTTTGTGGAGAGTTGCCATATTTTCAAAATTTATGAAAATAATAAATACCAATTTGGTATTGCATTTAGCACAAATATTGCCCAAGGCCTTACACATAATATCGAGACTGGCTCGGTTGAGATAAACATCTGAGTAAGAGCATCAAAATGATCAGTACAACTCTGTAGCATTCAGCTTAAAATATTGAAGTGCAGCTGTAAGACTTTACAGCAAAAGCAGACATAACATACATACCCGACAATTTGACAGTGCATGGCTTTGCATAACGCTAAGTTGCGATAATCTTCCGTAACTTTTTCCTTATAACAAAAATGACTGTTCAGCGAAATCAGAGGCATGCAAACAATTTGCAAAAACTTGTTCTGCATGTCCCAAGTTAAAGTACAAAATATATGCATATACAGATAATACGTTTACATATTATACTCACATACATATATGTATACGTATAGGCGACAAACATTGCCTGTGGCAAGCAGTTTGTATCATCCGACATGCGGCATGTGTGAATCTAACAATCGTGCTGGCAAAATGTACTAATTGCTCTTACTTATCGAACCAATTTAATCTGTGAAAATGTTATACGCGCACAAGCAAATAAACAGTTTGCCCAAAAAGCCACATATATGTGTAAGTACATAACTATGTATGTATACACACATATGTATATGAAAAAGGTAAAAACCAGGTGCAGAAATTGCACATGAGGTTTTTAAAGTGAAACCAATTGAAGAGGGATTTTTGGTAAAGCAACAGCAGTTGGCAGAAGAAATACGAAGAAAGACAAGAACGTCAAGCATAGAATGTTACACATGAGATGCATGGCTTTGCACAAAATTGTACGATTATACTGATTTAAGAGATAGTTTACTGTATTCGAAAAGAAGCAAGAGACAGAAAAAAATTCTGAAAGGAGATAAAATGGGCAAATTATGATGGGATAAATCGAAATTTGTGTCATTAGACTGAAGGCTGGAAAATTCTTCTGAATCGTAAAACGTGCGAAGCTAAGAAAATTGAACAAAACTGTGTATGTGTAGAAACGTCAAGCATTTGGTGTCTTAGCAAATATTGTATAAATAAGGCAATCTTATAGACAGAACATTCCTTGTGTTTGTGTGGTTTTGGATTGGCATTTTAAACTTCGGTCTGTGTATTTATTTTACTTTCACAGTTTATGTTCTCGGATAGAAATTTGGCCCAATAATTTTCCGATGGAAATCGTAAAATATGTAGATACAACTTTCAACTGCTTTCAGTTTAAGCGATTAAACGAATTCGAATATATAGGGTGATATTATGCATATTCTAGCTGTTTTTCTAGATCTGGTAACTTTCAAATAGTATTTTAATTTGTTATGAAAAAATGCGAACTTTAACAAGAAAAAATAAAAATAAAAATAAACAAATCTGTTGTGATTTTTTCATACGTTTTTTTATGAAATAGGAACAGGAAATAATGTTACTCATACGCCGTGCCGTACATGGACACACTCGTACATGGCGTATTAGTAACATTTACCTTGTTAGAGTTTGAATTTTTTTATACCCGAGCGCACTTGTGCACAAGGGTATATTAATTTTGTTCACATAACGGTTGTTTGTAACAGCCAAAACGAATCGAGATAGATATAGACAAATGTATACATAAATGATCAGGATGAAAAAGGAAATCGATTAAGCCATGTCTGTCTGTCCGTCCGTCTGTCCGTCTGCCCGTGTACACGATAACTCGAGCAAAAATTGAGATATCTCAACGAAATTTGGTATGTAGGTTTCCCTTAATCCAGGGTAGGTTGGTATTGAAAATGGGCGAAATCGGACTTTAACCACGCCCACTTCCCATATAACGGTAATTTCCAGAAATACGAAAACTGCGATATTTTAGTAACTACTAAAGATAATTCACCCAAAATTGATACTTACAATAACTTTTAGACGAAAAATAAGAATATTATAAATTTTTGGAAAATGGGCGTAGCCACGCCCACTTATGGTTACATGTGTATATCTTGGTAACCGCTGCACCAATTTCTTCCAAACTTGGCACAGTTGTTGGCCTTGGTACAGCATAAAAAACCGCCGAAACTTTTTAAAATCGGGCAATATCCACGCCCACATCCCATATAACGGTAATTTAGAGAAATACAAAATCTTCGATAAATCATCAAATATTGAAGCTAATTTATTCAAAATTGATGCTTGCAACAATTCTTTACCAAGAAATACGTTTATGGTAAAATTTTGGAAAATGGGCGTGGCACCGCCCACTTATGATCACATATAAGTATATCGGTAACCGTTCTACCAATTTGTACCAAACTCGGTATGGTTATTCTACTTGCCACGTGTAAGCAAAACGTTGAAAATTATTGAAATCGGACTAAAATAACGGCCGATTCTCATATAACGGTAAATTTAAGAAATGCTTGAAACTTCAATATTTCGAAATTGAAGGAGGCTAATTTACTCAAAATTGATACACCTCCGCTTACCATCTAGCGGAAGGTTTCGGAAAGGTGAAAAAACATATATTTAATACTTGCGCCGGGTATTTAATGTTCGGCTCCGCCCGAACTTAGACTTTGTTTTTTGTTATTCTTGGCAAATTACCTGATCTTTCAAAACGATATACAGATCCGTAATCTAGGACCTAAAATTAACCTTACGTATCTCAGCTTTGCACAGTTTAAGAGCCCCATACAAAATGTCGGAAAAAGTAGTAAATGCGCTCCGATTTTGCTAAAAATTGTAACGTGGTGTACTTTTGCCATGGAATGAACAAATAGGAAACAATTTAGCGGTTTGCAACACCAACTATACTAGGAGGCGGATTTGGTTATCGTCACTAGTGTAGTTGGCGTGGAAGTTTGCCAATTTTTACCAGTTTACGTACTTTTTTTCTTAGTGAAAGTGTTTCAAATAGCAATTTTCAGCAAAATCGAGTTTCGTTTACACTATTTTCCTGCTAATTTTATAATAAAAATGGACGCAGGCGGGCGCATCGTAAATTTGTTTTGTCATTAGATTAAAGTGTACAAAGTGTTTTTGTGCTAATCACCCTACACCGCACGGCACCGCAAGGTATTTATTCTCTCCAGAAAAACACTAAAAATGCATAATACCACAGAAATGTCCTTAGCCCTGTAACTAACTACTATACAAAAATAATGAAAACCTGATTTGGAGGCATCTCTGCTTGCTATTGAGCTTAATAGTGAACATTCAACTACCGTTTCTGATCCCGAAAAATGCATATTTAATTTCTTACTCAAAAATTCTATTCATACAACACCGACTTCCTGTGTTCTTTGACAATCCCTCGAGTATACACTCAATTGGTTATTTCCACACATTTCGTAGCTAGGACTTTCGACCACTTTCATACCACTCCGCATTGTTTTGTGTAACCTCGGCCTCCCTACATTGTAGTTTATGACATGTTACGGTTTTTTTCAATATCTATTCAGACAATTAGTTCTAGAGCCTTTGGCACACTCAGGACGGTGCCAATTCCAGAACGCATTTTCTGCCGAAACAAAGACACAAAATGGCCGCCAAGTTCTTGCGATTTGATAACATTGAACTTTTATGGCTACGTGAAAAGTATGGTCTATGCTGGTAAACTGTATACCATTCCAGAGCTGAGGAAGGAAGCCATATGCATTGCAAATAATATACAGCCCAAAGTAAGCCAAAAGGTAATGGAATTTGTTGACACGCGCATTTAACGGATATAACCTAAAAATAAACATGATGAAGAAATCATTTCGAAATTTTGTTATGCTAGAGAAGGGCGGTCAAAGCGATTGTGAGCTAAGGATGGCCAAATTTGGTAGTATGACAAGTGGTTTTCACAGCCTATCTGGTGTTTACATCCTCGCTGAGTTCAGTCTTTAATCTTTGTTTTCAGAAGATTAGAAGTATACTCGCGTCTCAAGCAGAGTTAATTTTAGATACCTTATTCCATCCCTCTCTTTGCCAGTTCATTAGCTATGCATTTGGTAGTAATGTTTCGGCGTCCAGGGCCCATAAAATAGTCAAGGAGCATTTTGATGCCAGCAGGTTAGGAAGCCTCTGCCTTCTGTGGCTACTTTGGACATTTTCTGTTAGATTTTAAAGATGTAATAGTGTATTCGCTGTCAGAATATATAGTGTTTGACCACCGAGCAGCCTTCATTTATGACGTTTAGCGCTGCCTGAAAAACACAATAATCCGCTAACCGGAAACTGAGACTTAGCGCGGGTTCAAAAGAGTAGATCCCGCCGCCTACTCTTTCGTGAAGCTTGGAACCATCTGTAAATAAATAATGCCGTCGACTCTGGGCAACTTCCCGTTCATTCTTCTTGGGGCTTCTTATGGAGAAGTTGTTCTCTAGACAGAGTCGGAGAGTAGTATAATTTAGTTGTCGTAGATCATTATGCCGAGATTCCAGGAACTTTTCATGTGCGAAACTGAGGTTTCGACAAAGGGGCAAAAATCCATATTTTATCCAATTTTTTTCCTTTTTCGGATGCATTTTCGGCTTTTCAGCTGACTGAGAAACTCTCAAAACGATGAGCAATAACAGCTCAGCCAACGCTGAGTTGTCAAACAATCGTTTGTGTCGGATACTCACCGAATCAGCGAAGGTTAGATGTCGGGAGTTAAACTCAAAACCCACACCCATTCCAATGGGATATTAAATTATGTTATACAATTTATTTTTTTTTGATGTTAATAGGAATTAAATAAAGGGGATCATAAATTTACGACAAAGTCTTTTTTGTACAGATTAAAATTAGTTTAAAATATTAATATTTTTATTTTTTTTTTTTAGAGAATAAATTTGTGGTTTGTGCTATTTAACATTATTAGCGAAGAATTATCTTATTTATCAGTTAAATATGTATAATTAATGTAAAATGTTCAAAATAAAAAGCTATTGATGACATGTTAATTCCTCGTACAAATATAACATAAAACAAACAAAACCAATTAGTACGAAAAAATTGCAAATTCGCTAACAATCAATAGCAGTCAATTAACTGCATGAATACTTTGAAAAAAAAAAATAAAAATACTGATGAGTGAGTTGTAAATGCCACAGCTTTTCGGCAATGTGTAAATACTCAAAAAAGAAAAAGTTTACTCAAAAGTATATTTGTATGCACATCAAGCTACAGCTTTACATATGTAGACATCACTTATAAATTTAAATAACAATGTCGAAAATTGTATTTGCTAACTGACGCCATTTATAGAAATCAAACAGCGATAATACATTGAGCAATTACAAGAAAAATATATGTACATTAGGGTGCAACACTCTAAAAAAACGTCGGAAATGAAAAATGTATTTGATTTTAAGACCTCCACCAAAAATTTGCCGGAAATATATTACGCTTTACGTGTGCTGGACCCTTTTGAAAATACTTCCAAAAATTTATTCCTTTATAACTAAAATTTGCTTTTAAAATCATTTTTTTCTAAAAGATGGTCTCAGATGATAGATAACAACAAAATCAAAACAATGAGATTTTTAGGGATATTTTCAAATCGGTCTAGCTCACGCCAATCTTAATATTTTTCCGCAATATTTTGAATAGAATATAATAAATTGTATAAGACCGATGAAAAGCCCGTAATTTATTTTGGTGATGTACCCTAATGTACACATGTATATATCCAGCTTTGTCGCTAAACAAAAAAATTCTGAGTAAACAAAACCATTCAAAATACGAGTATTTACTAAACAACGAAATAAATTCATTTACATCCCAGTGGGAAAAGGTAATGTGTGGTAATGTACAAATTCGTACACATGTATGTATGTTGTTAGAAATTGCGTTTTGCTTGTTGCTTGAAAATTTCACATGACCCTTTCGATCGCATGAGAATCCCAAAGTTCCGTCACCTCAATAATTCGGCATCAAATATTCGACTACATATGAATGGGTCATATGTACATTGGAATGCATTTTTTCATGTTCAATCATTCTCATCAACCTTTCCGTGATAGAAAAATATAATACATATATTAACCATTTCCTACTGGGATACATACTAAATACATACACACATATTTACATGTGTTCGTGGGCGTGCACATACAAACCTAACAGCATTTTTAAGTAACTTCAATAAAGCATATACGAAGGGAAATTTTAATTACTTTATAATTATGTTATTAAAAATTCAATAGTAAATAACAATGGTAAACAACCGCAATGGCATAGAAAATTCGAAACAAGAACAAAGAAAATCACAACAAAAAAAAGTTTTAACAAAATAAAAGCAATGCTCTAACCTAAATATAAAATGCGCCAATTAAATTGCATAAATAGCATAGAAATTATTTAGAAGGCAGTGGATTTAGGTAAACATTTATTCACATAGCCAAGCGGCTATGTCTGCTATAACTTCTCTAGGGATGCCAGACCTAAAATGCCAAAAGGGTGTAAGGGGACAGGAACAAATTGGGGGACTTGGGGTACAACTAAGAAGGAAAAAGTGGTATTTTGTGGGGCACAAATAAAACTAAATGTATTAAAAAAAATTAGCTTATTCGCTCAACAAAACAAAGTTATACTGGCGATCAAAACTGAGTGCATAGTGATTTTATTTTAAATATTTACAATGTTTTTCAAGTTAATTTTTTATAAAAATATTTGTCGTGCTTTAGTCAAAACCATAAAACTGATTGAAACGTTCAAGCTTAATACAAACTCTAGAAAAATGCAACAAATTTCTATTAAAATTTTGAAATTTTTTATGGGCATGGCTCATGAAATTTTAGTAAAATAAGTGGAAGTTTTACGTAGCTAAAAATTACGTAGATTTTCGATACTTTTTTGCTGATGGATATTTTTTCATAAATTCATGAATGTAACACGCTTGCATAGATCGGCGAAAACCCGTATATACGCGATTTCTAGTTCCTTCTGACCGACGGTGAACAAGGGGCGGTCGAGCGCACTCCACACACTAACAAAGCCACAGCTCTCACTCTTGGTGGAGGTTATAACGGGTGGTCACTGTCCAATCGATATCGAGACCATAGACGCCGTTGTATTTCTTGCACGTTTGTATCCACTATGTTTCTTGTATATCCGGATTTCAATAAACTGAGGGCTCCGAAGCCCTCCTGGCCCAGAACCTACCACAGGGTTAGTCTGTTGTTGGCCGCCACTACAAAATGGCAGATTACATATTTTTTACAATCTCCTTAGTATGGATATCAAATGATAGAACTTGAAAAATAGCAGGGGGTGAATTTTTGATCTGACTTGAATGAAACCTATTTTTGTATAGCAGATAATGCCGAACACTCTCAATGAAAAAAAATCAAAAATCAACATTAATTCTTGGTAACTTAAAAAACTAAAGTTCAATGGGCTAAAAAACTGCATACCCAAAATTTATTAAAAACTCTGATTCAAAACTTTCAAATTTTTGTGACGAGTTTTTAAATTTTGAAAAAATCTTTAGGAATTTTATGCGAAGTTTGAGACCTTGATGTTTGCGGTTTGGTTATTGAATGAAATACGTTTTATTAAAATTTACCGAAAAATATTTATCATGCAAAACATTTTGAACATTGTAGAAATATTCACTCAGTAACGGCATATTTTACCTATATTATATTGAATTTTAATAAGCATTTAACTGTTGCACATGCACACCTATATTTCAGGGAAAGTGAAAATTAATTGCAAATAAGCGAAGTATTGAAGTATTAAAATGTCAAAAAATATTTTTGTAAAGAAGGTGACATGCAAAGAACCGCAAACACAAATAATTGTTAACAATTTATTAATTAAATACGTTTGTGTTTCAAATAATTTACTTTATTTGTTGTGGGCTGCAATTTTTATGGAATGTAAATATTTACTTTGAAATTTGTTCTGTTAATATTAGTGTGAAATATTTATGTCAAAGGTCTTTGCAAATGCTGAATTATTGTGAAAATTTAATATAAAATTCTATGAGAACACAATCAGAATTTAAACACCATCACTGAACTATGCAATTTTTTGTGGTCAGTAATGGATCTTGTATTCGAACAAAACCCCGTTTTATAACATATATGTATATATATCTATTGCGCTCAGTGATGACGGCATTCTATCATTTATTTTCAAAACCCTACTGATATTTAAGAACAGATGACCAAGCCGCTGCATTCATGTTTCTACAAAAAAATGGAGTTTTTTATGAATAAAAATAGTTTCTTAAAAAACTTTTCGAAAAAAGTCCCCTCAGATGACAAAACAGATTAGGCTTAAAAAATCTGCACAAAAATATTTAAAAATCTTTTCAACGGAATCGTAATAATGAAAATTTTGAGGCCGTTTTTTTTTAATTTTTTCAAAGATTGATTTACGAAAAACTTATATAACTGGGCTCAAATTATTCTGATTTAGACTTATGGAATTTCATTAGATTTGTTATTTATTTATGTGCAAAAAAAGTCATTCGTGTCCCAATTTTTTTTTTTTCAAATACCAACACATCTTAATTTAACTTTGAATGATGTTCGTTTATGCTACCTTTCTCTTTCATCCTTTGAATGAGCTTATTAATAAAGAAATAAAAAGGGTGAGTTATTTAAGTGTTTCTTATACTAATCTTTGAAAAAAGTTAAAAAACAACATCAAGAATCTCATTATTACGATTCCGTTTAATGTTTTATTATTTTAATTTTTTAAATATTTTTTTTTAATTTTTAAGCTTAAACTATTTTGTCATTTGAGGCGAAACTTTAAGAAACTATTTTTATTTATAGAAAACTCTATTTTTGGAGGTATTTTCAAATCGGTCCAGCTCGCTTAAATCTTAATATTTTTCCGAAATATTTTGGTGGACGTCTTAAAATATAATAGGTTTTATAATTCCAATGGAAAAACAGTACTGTCTTTTTTTTGTGTGGCGAATGATGCAGTCTAATGTACATACATATATGTGTATGTACATAAGTGTATAGCTGTGTTTTCCAACATGCATTCAAGCGCCACATTATATGCCACAAATACGTTTAGCTTTCAAAGCTTGGCATTCATTTGCAATACATTCATACTTTCGGTCATTCATTAATTTGCTAAAGTTAAAATAAAAATGCTTGACAATCCAGAAAACATTAGAGTGGTCCAAATTTCGTATGGGATGAAAAAAATGTATTGGTAGAAACGGGGCATCCGCTAATTTTTTTGCTTTTGGTATTTGTAATATCGATACCAGCTACCAATTTTCTATTGTAAACAATGCAAGGTGGTCAATAATCTTGAAAAGCGCTACTGAATCCTTTGGAAACTCATGAAAATATTGCTGATTTTTATAAAAAGCTACTATTGCCATGAAAACTGAAGCTTGTAATATTTTTTTTAGCTAATTTAATTTGAAATAATCTTAGGTTGCTTAAGGGTGCGTTCACACAGAGAGCGGAGCCGAGCCGAGCCGATCGAAGCCGTTCCGAGCTAAGTGAAGCTTTCAAATTGTTGTAGCTGTGTAGTGTTCATACAGCAAGCTTTTTCATAAGCGTTTTGGAGCTGAAAGTAAAACAGTTTTTGATTTTGAATATTCTATTAAATTTTTATGTTTAATGACGCTGCTGCAAACAAGAAATCAAAATATTTAAATAAAAACCAATTTTACAACGAATCTTTCGAATAAAATTGAGCAAATATTTTTGCCTCTTTTCATTGTTGGTAAAAAGTTGGACCACTCTAATGTAAATACATATTTGTGAAGAAGTTAATGATTGTGCAAGCACTAAACTGAGTAACCACGAGCTCAGTCACAAGATATAAAGTATAAAAGGAAAATGTTGTTTTTATTTCGCTTGTTCGTTCATTCGGTTTTTCACCATGCGTAGGCGTATCTATTTAAATAGTAAATCGGATAAAATATACAACCTGTCATGACTATTTTTAGACCTTACGTGGCGATATTAAAGTGGTCAACCTTTTTCGATTGTCTTTACCTTTCAGCAACACTTTAACTACTACCAATTGGGCGATATGTACATATGTACATACAAACGTTATAAGTTTTATTTATTTCTTCGCATTTAATATACGCTCTTCCTTCAAAATCTCCATTTTTGTTATGTTCTCCGGAAAGTCGCTGACAGCAACGCTGACAGCTGTCATGCTCCTCGGCCGCGCTCCAATACAAAAAAAAAAAATAAAAAAAAAATAACCGAAACCTCTGGCCTGGTAAACGCAGTGGGAATTTGTGTAAGGACCATTCGCATATTCTCCATATGAAATACTTTTATATTTTTACTATACCACACACATTCGCCACCACAACATTGGCAGTGATACGCTCACACAGCCATTCGCACAAATAGATGATAGTGTGCAAGAAAAATGTGCCACATGAGAGTGCATGAACAAATGATTCGCATCATTGTAAATGATGATGTGCATTTGTGTGTGAGTGTATTATAAACAATTTTTTTTTTATCTTGGGAATTTCGGTTAGAAAATTGTCTGGCATTCCTTTTTAGTTTTTCTCTTTATTTTCTCAGATCTTTTCATGAAAAATGAACTACTAAAAATCTTAAAAGTATGTAGACTGACAAATTTTCTTATTATTTGGTGCAAATGAGCAACGCTGAATGGCGGACTAGTTGTGAGGAATTTGCTATGGAAATTCATTGTTTGTAGCTTGTTGTTGACTAATTTTTGTATTGAATTTTAACAGATGTTAAGTGCAGTTATTAATTTTTCTTCAGAATCTACGTAACATCTACGAACCCAATGACCAACGTATCGGAGTCGCTGGTATTTCGATCCGCAGTACCTCAGGCAGAGTTCTTGGCCCAACACTGTATTGTATACTAAATATACTTGGGATATTCCTATAGGTAAATATCCAAACAACGACCACTACATTTGCCGCTGACATTGAAATACTTTGTCGCTCCATATGTCCGCTGTGAAACAATTTCAGGGGCATGTCTTGAAGCGGAATAATTCCAACAGCAAATTTCTGTAATAAATGCAACTAGCGGCTTTTTTCCTCTGCATATGTAATTTTTCTAAACTAGAATAAGTTAAAAAACTTTATAATATACCTACTTATTACTTCATTTCAACTGGGATTCCAACTTGCTGCAATAAGCCAAATGATGCTGCAAAATTTTGCATTTTCAAGGACATATGGATAGCGTTGCCAAGTTTTGAATTTGAAAAAGCACTACATTTTTCAAATAATTTAGTCGCTACATAGAACCATGTTTTCCAAAAAAGTCTTCATTACCTAATTCTTTGATTACATCGTTCGGCAGTCAATTTCATACACGAAAAAATAAATATATTCACAAAACTGGGGGCCACATATAGTAAAATTGCGTTTTTAGTTTTTCTCTCTGATGTCAGCATTTTTTTAAGGACTTTGAAATTTCTAGAATATTATCGAATAAAAAAGTTATTCAAAAGATGCGGTGCATTGTAGAATAACGATTCGAGGATGTGAATTTCGTCCTTCTAACTTTATTATATTTAGATAAAAAAAATACACTTCCGTTTATAAGATATTGATAGTTAAAATATACATAAATGAAGATACTGGAGTCATTATTATGGAACCATGTATACGCTCTAAAAGAACAAACTGACCGTATGATATACCTTTAATACTTTAATTGTTTTGTATACAAGGGCGTAGCCAGCTTTTCATCTAGGGGACAAAAGTTGATATAGAGGGAAAAAAATGGTTTTAATTATATACTTTTTTGTGTAAAATATTTTATTTAATAAAAAAAAGGTATTTTTTTCCTTTTAAATGTTTTTTTTTACATTCAAAGTCACAAAAACAAAATCACTTTTTTACCTATAACTCCACCTATAAACCAGCTCAAGCTAAAATCCGGTAGTCTTTGCTTGGAGTACAAAGTTCTTCTCTGTAACAAAATACTTGTTAAAGCCAATCTGGACATATGGATCCGGACTATGGAGCCACGCTAGCAACAGAAATATCGAAATTATTCAAGGAGCGCATTAAAAAATACAGCGAACAATCACTGAATCGCCATTTTATATTAGAAAAGCGGACATTCACAAAGCCCTTTAAGTTTGTCAGTGAAAGGAGAATTCTACGAAATCAAAATAAACTGTCTACACATCCTAATAGGCTGTGTCATTGTAGTAGAGTTCATACACCTCATTCATCTATCCTCTGAGGCATTCGCCTTTAAAATCACTTAAGTAAAGTAAATGAATTCATTTTTGTGCAAGTGCGCTCGAGTATAATATGCAAATTCAAAGAAATTTTAAATTTTTTTGGCTTTGATCAAAACCTAGTAATAAAATATTCATATAAAATCTTGCTGCGTAAAATGGACAAACCTATTTAAAAAATGCACTTCAAAATAAAAAAAAAAATATTAGAAAATACTCCCTATATACAAAAAATACAGATGATATGCAATTCCTTAGAAATACAAGTAAAGCTATGTATTTTTAAAATTATGCATAGACCTTGATGTCAAGAATGAAGCACAAAGCAAAAATTCTAGGAAACCATATGCTAAACTTTAATTTCATTCAGCCACGAACAACTGAAGAAATGAGCAAACAAAAAGAAACGCGAGGAAGATGGAATTACAAATCCAAATGCTGCTGATGGAAAAAAATTCCCATTTCATGTTTCACCTAAGCACGCTTACGTACATATATATGTATGTTTGTATGCACATTAGACCGTATCACAAAGAAAGTACAATTTATAGCTTGACATGGAGAATATTTTTCTGACACATAATATTTCATACAGGGTGTTGTATTCAGACAGATGAACATAATATGCAAATCTTTTGATATCAGTAATTCATCAATTCTATATATACATATATATACAACTTAAGGCTTTCTCAATATTATTACAACGCTGTGCAATGTTCACGGAAATCGAATATGAAATACAAATTTTATATGAAAGAAACCGTTTTAGCAGTTTTTGCTTTGTGGCGAGAAATAAAATTTAATAATAATATAATATTTTTGCGTATACACTTTTGCTAGGTGTTTGACCGAGCTTCTCTTTCAATTTATAATGTTCGTCATTACACCAACATCAAATTGTTACACAAATTGAGGGACCTACATCCTCTTCTTTTTCATGGCAGAAATACACCTTCCGAGTGGCGACCGGTTTTTGAAAGAATTTTAATTTAGACGCTACCCGAACCAAGGATCGAACCCTGGTCCTACGGAGTTGTGGTACACACCACTCAGCCACAGCTTTCCTGAAATATTCTCTTAATAAGTGTTCAAAATCGCTTGGAAATATTGAACTTATTTTTCGGCTCATACATCGTGATACGACCTAATGTACATACTCGTTGTAACAATGTACTTATGTGAGTGGCATGCAGGAACTCTTGACATTGGCCCGACTATCTGACTGTTGCATGCGCCAAAGGTAGAGAGAAAAAAAGAAAAATATCAGTAGATAGCTTGCTGTAGGTTGTAAACTTCAAGGAAATACGAGCGCAATTGCCTAAATTGGAGCATGTGTTAGTTTTCAGCAAATTCAATTTAGTTACTTTGCCCACGTGCGCAAACAAAAATAAAAGAATATTATTCCATTGGTACAAGTTCGAAAATGCATGAATAGCTTGGGGTGCTACATTTTCACAGCTGTTCAAAAATTTAATGCCAATGCTCAAGCCTGCATTCGAAGCTATTCGGCAAGACTGCTGTCATATCAGAGAGAAGGTTTGAAGGAAATATAGAAGATAACAAAATAATCTTTTTTTTTGCCTATTAAAATGGTTTGAGGTTCTTACTACCTTCTACGAAAGTTAACCCTCTTAATTTATGGGTTCAATAAAATATTACTACGATATGGATGTCAAACGAAGGGGTATCGAAAACGATTTATTTGGAAAATATTTCTTAAGGGGCTATCAGACCATAGGGCCTTTACGAAAGCTGTACCTTTTTCGAAAATATTTTTGACGAGGTTTGCCACCAGACTAGGAAAATGAATTTAATTGACAATCTAAATTAAATTTTAGTAAAATAAACTAGCAAATAACCGGCATGCTTCACTGTGCCTTAAAATTATTTTCGTGTTGTTACTCCCTCCCAAAATTCGTATGGCTTCATTCATAAAAAAATAAGATAGATTTGAAAAGCGTTATGAAGTTAGATTTTCAAACAAATTTTCGATTTATGAACCTTACTTTATTTATTATGAATGTGAGTGTTAGTTAATATATTTTCGAAGGTATTTAATCCTGGAAATTAAATTTATAGTCTTATAACTCGATTCTATATATTGTTCACTTTCTACAAAGTAATAAACCTTTCAGTATCTTTTCATTTTAACTAAATAAAATTTTTCAAATAGGTGGTAAACCTCTTCAAAAATTTGTTTGGTAGTAAATTTTTCCAAACCTTTTCAGTTTGATGCCCACATTGCGACATTTACTTTATCTTATCAATTAAATCAAATTAAAATTTTAAAATAGGTGGCAACCTTCCACAAAAATATTTTCGGCTGTAAGCCGTCTTAAATCGCTTTCTTTTGACAGCCATATGGCAATATTTACTTATACTCAACTCAATTTTTTTAATAAGTTATAAGTATTACAATATCTTTTGCTTATGAATGAGGTTTAAGAAATTTTTATTTTGATAATATTCTACAAAGGGTTACCACCCGTTCAAGAGTCAGATCCCATTTTTTCATAAGTTAAATACAATATTACAATTTCAATACAACAAAAACTAAAATATTACACCTTTCTAGTTAGCTATACTTTCATAAAAAATATATTAAAAATTTTATTAGCGAAAGAAAAATTAAAAAGATTTGTTAAAATTTCGTGTCCCTATTACCGTAAGTATTTAGTAATACTAAACACATATAAAGTACATAATTTCTTCCTTTTGGCTACTAACTTGCATTTCCTCCCCTTTTCTGGTTGTATAGTTTTGTTTGTATTTCAATTGTCAACACTATAGCCATAGGTGTTCAGCCTGTGCTGCAGTAAATACAAGCATACATAAACAACAAACAGTTAGATGCATTTAGAATGCAAATGCAATTGGTACAAAGATGTTTAGCAAATTCAAAATGCATCACCTTTCGACATGCCGGTCAATTTGCTGAGAAATTAGTTTATTTGTGGTGCCCTTTGCCGAAACTGTTACAATGCCCTAATTAAGGCGGTTTACAAAGCCAAATATATCTGTGAGCTTATTAACAAAATAAATTTTTGCATGTGATTTATAAGTATATAGTATGTATGTATGTAGTATGTATAGAGGAAATTAAAGTACCTCTTTTCAAACATCTAATTAGGGTTAAAAATTTTATGCATGAAAAATATAGCACCGCTGAAAAAAAATAATTTAGTCTAAAGTCTGCAGGTGTTTTAATAAATAAAACACTGAAAATCGGGACAAATAAATACGAAAAATCAACGCAATCATACGTTTCAACTTTTAAAAAATATTCAGCAGGACAATTTTCTCTAAATCGGCACTGTCCCGCCAAAATCGGTACAATTGGTCACCGTACGTATGAGTAACATTTTCGATGGCAAAGTTTGATTTTTTTTTTCATTCGCAATGCAAACTTAAAATGAAAATATCTTGGGGAAAATAACCTGATCTAAAAGAACGACATACACACCACAATCTACGACCCAAAATTAAGTCCACATATCTCGGCGTTTTTTTTTTTTTGTAATATTAGCGGTCCTACAGTGTATTTAATCGGGTCCAATTAAAAACTTTAAATCGATTTTCAGTTTATTAACTTAATTGTTATACTTCAATATGAAAAATGATTGCATTATTTTTAGGGAAGTGAAGTCCTATTTAGTGAGTAGAAATTGAGTTGGGAGATTTTAGTAGGCTAAGGATATGCTCTATGTCAACTGGATCTTCTAAAATATGTTTATGATTAAAAAAGTAAGTGCGCCTGGGCTACACTGGAGAAGTGAAACTTGCCGTTACATATCTATTTTGTCTCATAACCAATATAAGATCTGCCTCAGTTGAAATCTGGGAGGTATTAAATAGCAAAAAAAAAACAATTTTAATGTGAATAGTTCAGTCGAAACTTTTTTAGAACCTTCTTTTATTTCTATTTAAATGAAAGATTTACAAATATTATTAGAATTAATATCCACGCCAAAATATCCGTACTTTAGAGATGACACAATCCATTAATACTTGGAAATCTCTTTCGTTGATCGATTGAGCCTATTTTCGCCACATTCTGCAGAACTGCGCTATTCTTGAAGCCGTGCATTTTTTTTTTCTAATTTTAATTTCATATGGGCCCAATAACGCTCGATCGTTTGCAGCTCTGGGTAATTCGGTGGATTTCTCTCTTTTAGTACAATCTTGATTCCATTTTGTGTATAAACCTCTTGCGCTTTTTGCACAATGGCGTGTTGCCAGATCAGGCCAAAACAATAGAGGCTCTCAGAACAACACTCCAGGTACAACAACAAGTTCAGAAATATTCGGCTTCCTTTTCAAAGTCCTTCGAACATCCTTCTCCACTATTTTATTTGTACTGCCTGATTTTCCGCCAGATTCTGCCTTTCTCTCAATGCTTCCATTTTTCTTGATATTTGACAATACATTTTGAACCGTCGACCTTCCAATTTTCAGCAATTTTACTAACCGACATACCGACATGGGGAGATGTGTGGCTTTTGCATGAATTTGTCCAAAAATCAATTTTCTTTGCAGAAGTTCTTTGCTCTCCACATCACTTATTTTTAAAGTTACGCATATAAAAATTAACTGAAATAAAAAGCAACGATAGGAAAACTAACACACTAAATAAACAGCTGATCGAGTAGTCGATAACAAAGTTGTGCTATGTAGAGTGCTGCCAGATTTCAAATGAAGCAGATATTACATATATATGTAGATACATACATACATCTGCTTTTGCTTAAGGGTATATTTTTCGTCTTTTTTCTATCTACATAGATCCATACCTCTACCCTGTTCGTTCTAATTACATTTATGTTATTCTGTTTTCCTTTAGCTTCATTTTTATTTTTATACTCCATCGATAACAAAATCTATAGTAACATCCAACAAATTATCGATAACAAAATCGATAAAAAATTCGATACAAATGTCGATAACAAAATCGATAATAATATTGGTAGTAAAATCGATAAAAAAATTGATAAAAATATCGATTACAAAATCGATAACGAAAATCGACAAAAACATAGATAACAAAATTTGTAACAAAATCCATAAATAATTGATAACACAATCGATAAATAATCGATAACAAAATCAATAAATAATCGATAACAAAATCTACAAACAATCGCAAACAAAATCGATAACAATATTGATAACAAAATCGATAAAAGTATCAATTATTATATCGATAAGTCCCGAGAATCTCTAAAATCCCAAAATAGTTCCCAGATTGAGTCTCTGTGTCTATCTACAAATATCCTTTTCTCTATAATTACTTTTATTTTCATCTGTCTTCCTCTATCTTAATTCTAATCTTTTTCTTTATATTTATCTTTGTTTTCAATTTTATGTTTATTAGTTTCTCTATCTACATATGTATTCCCCTTCAACTTTGACCTTATATACATACATAAGTAAAGTGTTTAAATTTACCTTGGTCTTAAATTTTGCCCTTATCTTTACGCATCTTTATTTTTGTTCTTATTTTTAACTCTGCCTGTATCCTGTTCTTTATCTATGTATGTAAGTACTCACGTTCACTTTCATTCTTGTATTGGTCTTTTTCTAAGTGTTATTCTTTAACCTTTTATTAGCACGTTTTTGTTAAATTAATACCATGTGCATACACACAAGAAGCACTTGTTTCAGTCCCAACCATTTCCGTTGCATCATTTCCGTTGTGCAATATCCGTTGAATTTGCCAATTTATTCCCAACCAACCAACCGCCGCTAAAGAAGTCTCACTTCAAAAATACTAAATCCAGTCATAAATAAAAAAGTACCTAAAGAAAAAATTTCGATTCTGGCTGGTTTTAGGACTCGCCAAAGACGAAAACTTATATTATCCCAAACTACTCTCAAAGTATATTTTCAAACTAGAGGGAGGCCAGTAATTTCAACTGGCCTCCGCGACCTAGTCCCCTGTACATTCACATATTTACATAGCCTCAATCCAAATTATTTTCTTATGTACATTTTCGAATAGAAAATCTCAATGGTCGTGGCAATTAAAATTATTGAGTCATTTTCATCAGTTACTTTATTAAGGAGATATTCTATTTTATTAGGCACTAGTGACGACATGACATTTCAACATGAAAATAACTGCAAGGCAGACATACATACATTTATATGGACTTACTCATTTGTGTTTTGAATCTAATTTATTTGAAGTCCCATAATACGTACATAGTATCTACAGACTAATGTGTGCATAAATTTATTACAAGTAGCAGATACGCAAGTATGTATTTGTAAGCTAACTTCATATGCTCACTTACTTACATATGTAAGTAAGTTTATAAACCTACGGCCTATCTCAAATCTTAATTCCATACAAAACTTGCAGCTCATTAAAATTGTAGTTTACATTCTACATATGCACACTCATACTCTAATGCTATAATGTACACTTCCAACGGGTATTGAAGGCTACATGCCAACCAACTGTCTCCTTTCTCTTAGCGAATCTAATGTCATTGGCCGCAGCTATTATTCTATCTTCATCATATACAGTTTGTACCCTCATATATCTTCATTTCACTTTGTCTGGCGGCATACATACTACATAACTAATTAGTGAAAGCTAACAAAGGCAAGCTCGAAATATATGTATGAATTTGTAGGTATGTAAGCACTTGTGAGTGTAGAAGTGCAAATGAATCTGACAATGTGCATACACACACACATATATATAACAAAAGGCGGTTAGTTAGTAATAAATACTCAGTATACGATGAGGCGCAAAAGACATTTGTCTGCTAGATGCTTACTAAGTATTGTGGCAAGGCTACAGACAAAATGGTTCTTTGCTCACTTTCCAATATCCTCAGCCTACATACATATGTATGTACATAGTTTCACCGATTTTGCATACCACTTTGCCTTTGCTGTTGTTATTGCTCTTGTTATAGTTTCACTTGGTTTGGTCATAAACGAAATATATGCGAAGTATTTATAAAATTTTGTTTTTGTTGATTACTATGAAGTAGTTGTGGCTTTGATGCAAATACTTACGCGTTGTGGGTAAGCATCAGCCAACTATAGTGAAGAATAGGCATTTGAATATATAAAATTTCCACCGGCTGTGGTAAATGAAACTCATTGGCGAATGTGATTAGCTTGAAGACTGGCAGGATAATTGCGAAGCAGTCGGGAAATCCCGAAATAGTCCTGAAAACACCGACGTAGTCCCGAAACAGTCACGAAGAAATCTTGATAATCTCCAAAATGTTCCGAAAACTCGCGTGGGACCCAACAAGTAGGACCAAAGAAAATATAAAAAAGTGAAAACGGAAAGTGATCCATACCTATTAATTGTGTATTTAGTATCCTAATAGCTACTTTAAAAACAGTATTATGAGAGCACGCACAATATTTCTGTCTGTTTCGAAAGGACGGAAGATTTAAATAGTAATTATGATTTTTAACAATATTTTAAAAATAAAAAACCTTTCGAATTTTATTTTTCACCAAAAACTAACTGGCATTACTAATTATTTTCTGCTCGGAAAATAACTGATTTAATCAGCCTTATAATGAGTTTCATTTTCCCCGAATCGGTTCACTTTTGGTTTCCATGGTTTTACTATAGGCGGATGACAAATTTTCGGGTGAATTTTTTTTTTCATGCAAAATGTGACTGGTGGAACACTGAAAACAACTATATTTTACCTTTGTGAACTCAAAGATGTATTTTAGCCAAAACACTTAATTTCCACGAAGGATGATTTTGTATTGTAGTTGTAAAATATACACTACACGCTTTAGTTTTCAATAAAAAATAACACTTATATATGTATGGGTGTTTCCATTGGCCGATTTGTCTGCTTTTTAAAATATATACTGGCTATAAAAGTAGAATCATGCTTGCGTAAAATGGTCTTAGTAGGTGGCGCCAAGGTCGAGATATTTCGAAAAACCGTATTTATGGTCCGATTTGGTTCGAATTTGGCGCATGTATTTGAAACATAATAAATCATAGATTTCCAACAAATTGACCCTGAATTGGCGCTGAAGTCAAAATATAAAGTATATTCTACATAAAATACATGTTTAATTTGCGTTAAAAATTCATTTAAAAGCAATATTAACAAAAATATAACTATGGAAATTTGTGTCACGTGACGCTACGTTACGTGACGTTTCACACTTGGAGTTGTAAAAGAAAATTGAAACAAGTTGCATTAATCCAAAAGACTCTAAAAACAACTAGAATTGCTCCAGATCATATTAAAATAAGTTTCATGAAAATAGCCATCCACATTTCGCAGAGTTTGGCGATTTTGTAAGAAAAGAAAAAATCGACTTCCATTTTTTGTCACGTAACGACACTCTCTTTAAATGCTTATATTTCAGGACCAAGCAGTTCGATTGTTTTCATTTTTCGGCTAAATATAGAGCTAATTATGTGCTATATAATGGCCCAAAAAAGTTAAAGAAAACAAATGGTATTCCTTGTTTGTGTCACATTGAAACGTACGACTGTCACGTAAGCGACGTATGGAAATACCCATATGTAATTTTCAAAGGAATATTAAAATTGTGACAAGTGGGACATGTGCTTGTGATTGGTGTAAATTAATTATGCATGAAGTCAAAGTTCCCAAAAGAAAAAAATTACAACTTGTTTTTACTTTTTTTGATATTTTTCAAACCAAAGAAAATTTTTCCAAGCCCTCAGGTAGTATTGCTGATTGAACTTAAGGCTTAGAGGCAGTATTTAGATCGGTGATTCTCAAAGTGGTCCAGGTGGACCCCCAAGAGTCCACGGTGTGAAAAAATAAGGGGGTTCAGGAGTTGTAAGTGGGGGTTCACAAAAGTGTATCTGGTAGCAATTAATAAAAATGTTGGCTTGGCTTTACCTACCAATGTAGGCAGATAATACATTATTCAGACAAATTAAGGGAGCAAAAAAAAAATCAAATTTTTTGGTTGTTTTTGACAGGCTGTATTTCCATGAATATGTTCGCATTGAGATTAAAAAAAACAAAGTCATTTTAAAGTTTTAACGTTCTAATTTTCTGATTTCTTGGCTAACCCTGACTGATAGCGTCAAAAGATAATTAAGCAAATTTTTAGATTTTTTTTCCACGGGCTTGACAAGATTTTTTTCAGTTGGGCCAAATCAGATGGCCTCTTCGTTAAACTTTAATTTCCTTTGCTAAAACCTTCCTATTTTTTTTTTTTGAGCAGTGTATTTTAAAACGGAGATCGCAAAATTTCCTCACTGAGGAATAAAGCCGGATTCATCGTTCTAGCTTCTCTCTTTGTGAGAGAAACGCAACAACAACCACATGGAATAAAATTTCTGACCTAAAACGATGAATTTGCCTTTAAACTTCCGTCTTCCTCTTTACTAAAACTATTTCTTTTCTTATCTTTAATATAACTAAGTTTTTTTCCCCTCTATATTTACCTCACGCTCCCACGTCACTCAAAATATTACTCCTCATAAAAGCAGAACTTGCATTTGTTGCTTTCATAACGCAGTAGTTTTTGTTGTTGATTAACTCATTATAGCAGCAAGGAGCGCTCATTGAGCAATCTTTTTATTTATGCTCTAAATTTGATCAGCCGCTTGCTTTGTTGTTTCTCATAGATTTTTCTAGATTCGTTCTATTTTCTATTGTCAATTTCTGAATTAGAAGTTTGGAGTAAAACGCTTTGCAGTTTTGTTGTTTTGTGTTTTAGAAATCAGAGTGATACATATTTTTCGCATCACTTTAAAACTCGGAGCGATGACAATAAAAATGATGCCGCCATAAGAAATAAACTCTTTTACATATACCTACTGCCCATGCAATTTCATCAGGGAGCCAAATATGCGAGCTGTTTATAGTGAAGAGAATTTAAATAACGCAAGCGCTCTCCGTTTTTGAAAGTGGAGTGCTTTTAAGAAATACAACTCCTCAGAGCGAGATCGTATTTTGATGGTTTTACGAACACCATTTTAAGAAAATCAGCGACTATTATTAGGAAAAACTTGCATATTCCATCGTCGTATGTGTTATTCAAATGGAAATATGGTAGAAATGTAGCAGCATGGGGTTCACCGAAACCAGTAACATTTTTAAAGTGGTCTACGAGAAAAAAATGAAAGGATATACATACATATGGATATGTTGGGTTGCCATTGCACCCAAAGCAGTAAAGCATCTGAAGTTACCGTCCAGATGTTATCCAGTCCAGTACCTTTTTCAGCCTTTGAGCCGGCGGTATAGAAAGATTTCAGCAAGCTTTCTAAGAGGGTGTCTGTATCTCCATTGTTTCTTTTAGGAAATCTAATGACATACAGACTACAGGTATCAGTATGTGCTTAGGTGCCTAAATCAAAGAGTATTGCTCTGACAATCGTGAAAAGATTCTTCGACTCCGCGCCCATGGGTGGACAACGAAAGCAAGGGCGCCCACGACCAAAATCGAAGGACCAAGTGCATAAGGACCTGTCTGCACTCGGGATGAGAAACTGGGACTAGTTTGCACAGGAGAAAAGCAGTTAGAGAAGCTTTTTGGTCTCCGCTCAAATCGACATACGCTTGCAGTGCCAAATAAGAAGAAGTCATAGGTTTCTTAAACCTCAAAATTGAGTAGAAGGCTCTAAGGACTCTACTGCCCTAAAAGTAAATATGTGCACGTAAGTCAGCCTTTCCGGCATTTTGGGCCGATACGAACATCCGAAGTGCTTCGAGGAAGCATCATTGCTCGAGATAAGTGCCACTCTATCAATCCAAGGCCCTCGCATAAATATAGCAACGTAATTTGAATATTTGGGAGCCAGTAATTTGACATGCGACATTCTCTCCGTCCACTGCAGCCATGCAGATTAGCGCTATTCAGTTCCGGGGACTTGTAGGATTTGAAGGATTATGCAACAGGTCTGAGAAGGGCAACCCTCATGATTTGGTTCGCGAGAGACTTATTCTTAGAACGCAATGCCTGGCTTTCCTACAAAGAACTTTATTTTCAACAAAAATGCCTACGTACGGAGCACATGAATGTGCGTGTGAGTGATGTTTCTTGTTCTTTTGTGTTGCTAATTTAAATTTATTGACGCCAAATAGTTTATCAAACTATGCTTGTTTCGTTGTCATTTCACTGGATGTTCAAACTAGTAAATATGTAGCGTGGAGGAAGAAACGAGAGCTGCGAGTGACTACAGCAAATGCGTTAAATGTGGCAACAACAGTCGTAGTCGATAAAGGGGTAAAAATTGAAGACATGACAAACACCCACACGCAACTAGGGAGTTATTACCCAACACGCACAAAGCAATAATTCTTTAAATTTTTAAAAATTTTATAGATGTACAACATTTTTCTCCGAAATTTTTTCCAAGGTTTGAATAAAAGTTTAATAAAGTTTGAATTCTAATTTATATCCAAGCGTTTATCAAGTGAGGAATTCAAATTATTTTTCATACAAAAAAGTAAGTGCGCCTGGACCACACTGGAGAAGTGAAACTTACGTTATATATGTATCTATTTTGTCTCATAACAAATTTATCTACATGTGTAAATACATGTATGTATCTGCTTTTGCTTAAGGTTTTATTTTTATCCTTTTTTTTATCTTTATACTTTGTTGAATATAATTTATACTCTATCGATAACAAAATCGATAGCAACATCCAACAAAATATCGATAAGAAAACCGACAAAAATATTGATAACAAAATCGATGACAAATTCGATAAAAATTTCGGTAGCAAAATCGATAATAATATTGGTAACAAAATCAATTAGAAAATCGATAACAAAATCGATAAAAATATCGATAAGAAAATCTAAAAATAACCGATAACAAAAGTCGATTAGAAAATCGATAAAAATATTCATAGCAAAATCGATAAATAATCGATATCAAAATCAATAAACAGTCGATAACAAAACCAATAAATGATCGATAACAAAACCGAGAAAACATCGATGACAAATTTGATGAAAATTTCGATAACAAAATCGATAATATTGGTAGCAAAATCGATTAAAAAATCGATAAAATGTATCGATAAAAAATATCGATAAAACGATCGATAACAAAATCGATAACAATATCGATAAATCAACACCATGTGCATACATTCAAGAAGCACTTGTTTCAGTCCCACCATTTCCGTTGCACCATTTCCGTGTACAATTTCCGTGTACAATTTCCGTTGAATTCCCAACCAACCAACCGCCGCTAAAGAAGTTTCACTTCAAAACTGTTTCCTTTTTCTTGAGAATTGATTAGTTCTCTAATCGATAATCAACAACGTAAATTGTAATGTGTATCGGATCTCCACTTGACCTTCAACCCAAATGTTTATTGGGTACGCAAGAAGAGTTAAAAGCCTACCAGGGGAGCTGGAAAAATATGCCTGGCAACTGACTGCCTGCAACGAAAATACTTCGCAACACACAATGATGCAGCACCAAAGAAAGCAAAATGAATTTCTGTACGCCTGCTACTTAAGCATAGCTACTGGAAAGTATAGCGTGGGCGTGGCATCTGCCGCATATGGTAGCGTTAGTGGCAACAAAGTTACAAAACAAACAAGTAAGAGCAGCGCTGTCTTCGGCTATGCCGAAGGCTTCATACCTTTCATGAACATCTACAAATTTTACTTTGACAGATTACTGCATACATCGATAGAGGAGTTCCATACCTATATAAAAAATCGCATCTGAACAATCAGAGGTATTGAAGATATACCTTATATTAGCACCAATCTAAGTGATTTTCACTGCTATGTGATCGGTATGTAAACCGGTAACACAATTTATTGGGTTTAGTTTCCTACATAAAGAAGATATATCGCAAAAACTGGTATCTGAACAATCAGTGCTATAGGAGATAAAGCTTATACAGCATAGATTTTGACGATTTTCACAGTAGACTTTGTATTATTATTTATAAAATATCTTACGAAATTTATCGCTTTTAGCTATTCAAATAAAGAAGTTTTACAGTAAAATCCCATATCTGAACAATCAGATGTATGGAAGATATATGTTGTAGTCATCCGATCCTTGTTATTTTCACTGTAAGTATTCTGTTAATAATGAGTGAAAATGGTGCGAAATTTCATGTTCGTAGCTGCATAAATGGAGGAGTTATGATAAAAGACCTCATATCTGAACAATCAGTTGTATGGGGGCTGCAGGTTATAGTGACCCGATCTTTATTATTTTCGAGGTAAGTCTTCTGTTGATAATGAGTGAAAACAGCGCGAAATTTCATGGTCCTAGCTACATAAATGGATGAATTATAACGAAAAATCTCATATCTGAACAATCAGTTGTATGGGAGCTATAGGTTATAGTTACCCGATCTTTTTAATTTTCGCGGTAAGTTTTCTGTAGATAATTATTGAAAACAGTGCGGAATTTTATGTTCCTAGCTATATAAATGGAGGAGTTATAACGCAAAATTTTATATCTGAACAATCCGTTGTATGGGAGCTATAGGTTATAGTGACCCGATCTTTGTAATTTTCACTATAAGTATTCTGTTGATAATGGGTGCAAGTATTGCAAAATTTCATGTTCGTAGCTGCATAAATGGCGAAGTTATAATGAAAAATCTTATATCTGAACAATCAGTTGTATGGGAGCTATATGTTATAGTGGTCCGATTCTTCCGGTTCCGACAAATGATTAATACATTATAAAAATACACCCACCTACCAAATTTCATCCGGATACCTCGAAAACTGAGAGACTAGATTGCATACAAACAGACAGACAGACGGACAGACGGACAGACGGACAGACGGACAGACGGACATGGCTAAATCAACTCAGCTCGACGTTCTGATCATATAAGTATACATTTTCATGGGTCTATCTCTTTTTGTTCTGGTACTTACAAACATCGGACCAAAGTTATAATACCATTTCATGCTCATGAAAGGTATAATGAAATAAGTGGTGGCAAAGTGAAGGCTGGAAGTGCATATTTTCGCTAAGGGGGCATGCGAAGAGCCGAAGTATAGCAAGTCAGCGAATGGGATATTAAAGCAATTATGTTGCGTTGCCAAGTACATAGGCTGCAGCATGCAATGCATAGTAAGTCGGCATGTGGCGAGAATACTCTACACAGGAGTAGGTATCGCATACAGGCAAAATTGTGGCAAAGACGTGTGGCTGCCGCGCTTCAGAAGTTAAACGTTGCGGAAATATTTGCCCCACGCAGTGCAGTGAATGCGTGTAGTGGCTGTTCACAGCAATGCTTTTTCTTTGTGTATTTTGTGCTTCTGTTTTGTAAAGTGCAGTTGCGTTTTCTGTAGATATATATACATATTTTTTTGTCTATATTTTTTGGGTTGCAGCCAACGCTGCATGAGTGTGCTTCCATGAGTTTTGGTACAGGTTTTATCGTTTGGAAATTATGCTCTAAATTTTTGAATGCCACACAGGCCACAAACGATGATCGAGTGGCTTTTTTCGCGCAATTTCTCTTTGCTGTGGTTTTTCGGTCGCTAAAAGCCAAACGCGTATTTCTTAGTTTTTACATAACAGATTCTTTGCGAGCCAAGAATGGTCTTAAAAGGAAGTTAAAATGAAAACGTTTGGAATTGTGGTGAACATATCGAGCCCTAACCGCCAAAATAGCGTAAGGGCAATTTTTTTTAATTTTCTTTTTTATGAAGAAATACATCTAGATGCCCTAGGAATATTTCTGAATCAGAATTAAAATTTTGAAAAAAA
>NW_023458555.1:24600814-24603742 GCF_013731165.1 Rhagoletis pomonella | reverse complement strand
AAATACTAATGCATGAAAATCCTAACCTCAAAAAAATCACCCGTTATCTATGCCAACTATCAATTTTCTACTGTAAACAATGCAGGGTGCTCAATGATCTTGAAAAGTGCAACTGAATTCTTTCGAGACAGATGAAAATATTTTTGATTTTTATAAAAAGCTACTGTTGCAACGAAAACTAAAGCTTGTAATATTTTTTTTAGCTAGTTTAATTTGAAATAACCTAACCAATTGTTCGGTTTTACGTACATATATGCACCTACAATATGCTTCTAGAATAAAATATAAACATTTCATAAGTATCCTCTGAATTTATACTTAGACGCAAGAGGAAATTTTTGGAAGGTATCCCGATTCCTATCTCGGCAAACAAAATTGGCCCACTCTAATGTAGGTACATATTTGTGAAGAAGTTAATGATTGTCCAAGCACTGAACTGAGTAACCTCGGGCACAGTCACATGATATAAAGTATAAAAGGAAAATGTTTTTTTTATTTCGCTTGTTCGTTCATTCGGTTTTTCACCACCACTTCATCCATTCATTAATTACTGTCGTATGTGTTTGTAAATATGTATGTGGTGAACGTAGGCGTATCTATTTAAATAAAAAATCGGATAAAATATATAACCTGTCATGACTATTTTTAGACCATACGTGGAGATATTAAAGTGGTCAACCTTTTTCGATTGTCTTTACCTTTCAGCAAAAATTTAACTACTACCAATTGGGCGATATGTACATATGTACATACACACGTTATAAGTTTTATTTATTTCTTCACATTTAATATACGCTCTTCCTTCAAAATCTCCATTTTTGTTATGTTCTCCGGAAAGTCGCTGACAGCAACGCTGACAGCTGTCATGCTCCTCGGCCGCGCTTCAATACAAGACAAAAAAATTATAAAAAATAATCAAAACCTCTGGCCTGGTAAACGCAGTGGGAATTTGTGTAAGGATCATTCGCATATTCTCCATATGAAATACTCTTATATTTTTATTATACCACACACATTCGCCACCACGGCATTGGCAGTGGTGATACGCTCACACAGCCATTCGCACAAATAGATGATAGTGTGCAAGAAAAATGTGCCACATGAGAGTGCATGAAGAAATGATTCGCATCATTGTAAATGATGATGTGCATTTGTGTGTGAGTGTATTATAAACAATTTTTTTTTATTGTCTTGGGAATTTCGGTTAGAAAATTGTCTGGCATTCCTTTTTAGTTTTTCTCTTTTTTTTTGTTCTCGAATCTTCTCATGAAAAATGAACTACTAAAAATCTTAAAAGTATGTAGACTGATAAATTTTCTTATTATTTGGTGCAAATGAGCAACGCTGAATGGCGGACTAGTTGTGAGGAATTTGCTATGGAAATTCATTGTTTATAGCTTGTTGTTGACTAATTTTTGTATTGAATTTTAACAGATGTTAAGTGCAGTTATTAATTTTTCTTCAGAATCTACGTAACATCTACGAACCCAATGACCAACGTATCGGAGTCGCTGGTATTTCGATCCGCAGTACCTCAGGCAGAGTTCTTGGCCCAACACTGTATTGTATACTAAATATACTTGGGATATTCCTATAGGTAAATATCCAAACAACGACCACTACATTTGCCGCTGACATTGAAATACTTTGCGCTCCATATGTCCACTGTGAAACAATTTTAGGGACATGTCTGGAAGCGGCATAATTCCAACAGCAAATTTCTGTATTATTATTATTATTCTTTATTAAGCAAAGTATACAAAATACAAAACTTAATGTATATAAAGAGTACAAGCTGCTAAGGCCATCGACTCACTGTTTGAAATATTTTCTCATGAGAAAATAAAATATAGCTTAAATATACATATTATTTATAAAAATTACAACTAAGTAATATACAAAAAAAAAAGAAAAATTGAGTGTAGTGTTTTATAAGCGTAAATTGCAGTCTTTTATGAAATTATTTATAGTTAGTAGATATATTACAATGAGATATAGTTTTTAAAATATTGAACGGGTTTACAGAACCAAAATGTTTTAGCCTGAAACTCTCTAAAATTAAACAGTCCTTGAGGAAGTGGTCCACTGATGCAACGCTGGAGCAAAACGGACAGGAAGCTGGAGATTCTCCGGTGAGTAAGTGTCTGTGCGTGATGTCGGTATGGCCGATCCTTAAGCGTGTAAAAATTGTTGATTGGTGACGAGTAATATTGCTGGGATATATTACTCTGCTGCGTTCTGGGTTGAGACTTGTATATCTGTGAGCGAAAATACGCCACTCTGAACCCCGTTTCGCATGTATATGGCGTTGAATATGCTTTCTTAAGTCTTTGGGATCTAGGGACATAAATTGAAATGTAGGAGCATCTTCAAAATAACGAGCGGCACGGTCGGCAAATTCATTTCCAATTATACCAGTATGGCCAGGCACCCAGAGTAATTTGATTTTGTTTTTATATTTTACACACAGGTCACGGATTTTAGAAACTAGTGGGGTAAAATTGTATATGTTACGGACAGCTTTTAAACCGGAGTAACTGTCCGAGCAAATGACAAATCTCCCTTGGTTTTGTACAGCGAATTCCATAGCTTTGTAAATTGCAAATACCTCAGCTGTAAACACCGATGAGTAAGTTGGTAGAACGCCACCGGATATAGTTGTACCGTCTTTAGTAACGACTGCAAATGATGTATTCATTCGTTTGGAGCCATCCGTATATATTGCAGAATAATTAAGGGACGTCAATTCGTTCATTAGTTCCAAAAATTTTTGCTGATGGACCAGAGGACTGGTTTCTGATTTTTTTCAAATCGTGTAGAGAAGTGTTAATGGAGTTCTCATTCAGCACCCATACGGGTTGATTGTTGATTAAAGAACGCTTTTTTAGGAGGGCAAATGCCAAGACTCCTTGCGTAAACGACACAACG
>NW_023458555.1:24596995-24600714 GCF_013731165.1 Rhagoletis pomonella | reverse complement strand
ATAAAAATTTCTTAAACCTCATTCATAAGCAAAAGATATTGTAATACATATAACTTATTAAAAAAATTGAGTTAAGTATAAGTAAATATTGCCATATGGCTGTCAAAAGAAAGAGATTTAAGACGGCTTACAGCCGAAAATATTTTTGTGGAAGGTTGCCACCTATTTTAAAATTTTAATTTGATTTAATTGTTAAGATAAAGTAAATGTCGCAATGTGGGCATCAAACTGAAAAGGTTTGGAAAAATTTACTACCAAACAAATTTTTTAAGAGGTTTACCACCTATTTGAAAAATTTTATTTAGTTAAAATGGAAAGATACTGAAAGGTTTATTACTTTGGAGAAAGTGAACAATATATAGAATCGAGTTATAAGACTGTAAATTTAATTTCCAGGATTAAATACCTTCGAAAATATATTAACTAACACTCACATTCATAATAAATAAAGTAAGGTTCATAAATCGAAAATTTGTTTGAAAATCTAACTTCATAAAGCTTTTCAAATCTATCTCATTTTTTATGAATGAAGCCATAAGAGTTTTGGGAGGAAGTAACAACACAAAAATACTTTTAAAGCGCAGTGAAGCATGCCGGGTATTTGCTAGTTTATTTTACTAAAATTTAATTTAGATTGTCAATTAAATTCATTTTCCTAGTCGGGTGGCAACCCTCGTAAAAAATATTTTCGAAAAAGGTACAGCTTTCTTAAAGGCCCTATGGTCTGATAGCTCCCTTAAGAAATATTTTCCAAATAAATCGTTTTCGATACCCCTTCGTTTGACATCCATATCGTAGTAATATTTTATTGAATTTATAAATTAAATGATTTTTTAACTTTCGAAGGAGGTAGGAAAAACCTCAAACTGTTTTAGTATGCAAAAAGTAGAATATTTTGTTATCTTCTATATTTCCTTCAAACCTTCGATGCCGAAAACGCTAGAAATAAAATAGGGTTTCAAAGACTCTGATAAGACAGCAGTCTTGCCGAATAGCTTCGAATGTAGGCTTGAGCATTGGCATTAAATTTTTGAACAGCTGTGAAAATGTAGCACCCCAAGCTATTCATGCATTTTCGAACTTGTACCAATGGAATAATATTCTTTTATTTTTGTTTGCGCACGTGGGCAAAGTAACTAAATTGAATTTGCTGAAAACTAACACATGCTCCAATTTAGGCAATTGCACTCGTATTTCCTTGAAGTTTACAACCTACAGCAAGGCATCTACTGATATCTTTCTTTTTTTCTCTCTACCTTTGGCGCATGCAACAGCCAGATAGTCGGGCCAATGTCAAGAGTTCCCGCATGCCATTCACACAAGTGCATAGTTACAACGAGTATGTACATTAGGCCGTATCACTGTGTATGTGCCGAAAATTAAGTTTAATATTTCCAAGCGATTTTGAACACTTAAATATTAAGACAGTGTCTCAGGAAGGCTGTGCCTGAGTGGTTGTAGGTGCGTACTACCGCTCCGTAGGACCAGGGTTCGTTCCTTGGACCGGGTAGCGTCTAATCGGTGGGCAATAGCGCTTAAATATTATATTATTATAAAAAATATTTTTCGGCGTCCAGTAAAAACAGCTAAATTGGTTTATTTCCTATACACTTTGTAGTTACTGTTCGATTTCCGTGAACGTTGTACAGCGTTGTAATGATATTGAGAAAGCCTTAAGTTGTATATATATGTATATATAGAAGTGTTAAATTACTAATATCAAAAGGTTTGCATAATATGTTCATTTTTTTTTTAATACAACACCCTGCACGAAATATTATGTGTCAGAAAAATAATCTCCAGGTCAAGCTATAAATTGTACTTTTTTTTGTGATACGGTCTAATGTGCATACAAACATACATATATACATATGTACGTAAGCGTGCTTAGGTGAAACATGAAATGGAAATTTTTTTCCATCAGCAGCATTTGGATTTGCAATTCCATCTACCTCGCGGTTTTTTTGTTTGCTCATTTCTTCAGTTGTTCGTGATTGAATGAAATTAAAGTTTTGCATATGTTTTCCTAGAATTTGTGCTTTCGGCTTCATTCTTGACATCAAGGTCTATGCATAATTTTGAAAATAGCTTTACTTGTATTTCTGAGGAATTGCACATCATCTGTATTTTTTGTATATAGGGAGTATTTTCTAATATTTTTATTTTTTATTTTGAAGTGCATTTTTTTAAATAGGTTTATCCATTTTACGCAGCAAGATTTTGTTATTAGGTTTTAATCAAAGCCAAACAAATTTAAAGAAAATATTTTTCTTTGATTCAGTGATTGTTCGCTGTATTTTTTAATGCGCTCCTTGAATAATTTCGATATTTCTGTTGCTAGCGTTGCCCCATAGTCCGGACCCATATGTCCAGATTGGCTTTAACTAGTATTTTGTTATAGACCAGAAGTTTGTACTCCAAGCAGAGACAACTGATTTTTAGCTTTAGCTGCGTTTTTGTTTGCCTTCGATGTGCTTGTTACCAAGTCATTCGTATGTCTGTTTTGAAGGCGGAATGATCCCAACTTAGGCTGAAAGACCCATAAAGTAAAACCTCGAAATCTTCGTCCATTCTCAGTTGGTTAACATTTGATTATGGCCATATTACTTTTGAAACTTTTTGCCGTAGTGCTTTTAGAATGAATGGAAAAGGGTTAATAGGCGACAAACACAGTGCTACTGACTCGTGAGTCGATTTGGATGTCTTTGTGAAAATAAATATGTGTTAGTTACACCAACATGACTCCCGTCATGACTCTGAATGATTCAATTGTGTGTAGTCGAAGGCGAGTCAACACGTACGCAATTGAATCGCGAGTCTGGAGCCTATAACAAATTTTATCGGAGCGAAATATATCAAGATTGCTTAATTTTAAGAAAAACGGCCACGCTGGTAACAGAAAAAATTTTGAAAACAAGAACAATAATATTAACGTCGCTCGGACGCGAATATTTGAATTTATAGCATGCATAATAAATTCGACCGTCGATCAGGAAATATTGATTTTTATTAACTTAAATTGGCATCCCTACAATATGTATATAAATAAATTTTAAAATTCACACAAAGTCCATTAAATAATCCAATAAAAATTTGGTGCTTTTTATAAATATATAAATAAATTTTAAAATTCACACAAAGTCCACTAAATAAACCAATACAAATTTTGTGCTTTTTTCGAGACGAAATGCAATTTTTATTGCGTTTTAGTGCTTTTTCAAATTCAAAACTTGGCAACGCTATCCATATGTCCTTGAAAATACATTATTTGAAGCATCATTTGAATTCAATGAAAAGCGCGAGCGCTATCAGCAAGTTGGCATCCCAGTTGAAATGAGGTAATAAATAGTTGTATTATAAACTTTTTTAATTTATTCTAGTTTAGAAAAATTACATGTGCTGAGGAAAAAAGTGGCCAGTGGCATTTATTACAGAAATTTGCAGTCACCGACTATCTCTCGCGTTGAGCAGACGTCTCTCTTGCTACGGATTTTTTGGTTACTGATTTTGCGACTTCTTGCTGATTGCTTGAGGCACACCAGCGTAGTGTTCAACTGTTCTTTTCCATTAAAATATTAGTTTTTCTTTTACTCGCGTGTGCAAGTTTTATTTTTTATTTAAGTAAGTGATTTTGTTTCCAATTTAATATGGCCCCTGGGCCATATAATTTAAGGGCAAATCGTTTTGCCCTGCTGGATCCTGACCCTGACCGAAAAAAA
>NW_023458555.1:24561332-24596895 GCF_013731165.1 Rhagoletis pomonella | reverse complement strand
TTTTATTTTATTTTTTATACTTTCTAGTCTTGTCTGTATAAAATTTTGCAATAGATATTAAAATAATTCAACTTGCAGTGAAAAGAAAACAGAAGACTATGCAAGCAAAATATTTTGTCCTCACGTTGAGTAAATACATACATATGTACATTAGGGGGGTTCAAAAATTCAGATGAAAAATTAAAGTCGAAATTTTTTATGCTCTCACCCCCTAGGATGGTTCTATACCGAAAAAAATATATAATAGAGGTCGCTCAAAGCGCTCAAAGTTTTCCATTTATTTTATATGGAGAAAAAACAACATTTCGTAGAAATGGTATAGAATTCATAAAAATCAATATTTTTCTATCGAAAAGGCCTGCTTATCTGCAGGAGATTCCCAGTTGTTTATTTAGCCATTTTTTCATCAAAACTATAATTTATAGGTTCACCAAAAACCCACAAAAACCCTGAAAAATGCAATGGGTGGACCGATCAAATATTGTTAGTATTACAAATGGTTAAATAAAAAATTGGGTATTATTATTGAAAGTCTCCTGAAGAGAAGCAGAGTTTTCTGATCGAGAAATACTGATTTTCAAGAATTCTATACCGTTTCTACGAAAAGTTGTTTTTTCCCCATATAAAAATACATGGAAAACTTTAAGCGATCTGAGCGACCTCTAAATATTTCTTAATTTCAAAATAAAAAATAAGGTATACTTTTTCGATATAGAACAAATTAGGTGGTGAGAGCATTACAATTCCGACTTTACTGTTTTTGGACCATCCTAATGTACATACATGTATATAGCAGGAATGAATTTCATTTAAAGAAATAGCGTGATGTCTATTTCCGCTGTCGCGTATGTAGTGCATATTTTTAGGCGCAATATTTCACTTCTTCTGGCGGGCCGGCATCTAAAGTCTTCTAATTGTATGTCTTTGATATGATATCTACAACGAGGTTGATATCTAGACTAGGTTGATCTAGACTTTGCCATAAATACCTTTGCTATATAAATAGTATAAATGGTGGTCTGGACACACAACATTGCAAGTTGATAAAAGCGTTGTAAAAAAAGAAACGAGTGTAAACACAACGGAAAAGGTAATATGGAAAAGAGCAATATGTAGAGAAAGAGGTGGGGATAAAAGCGGATGGATATAAAGACATTAAGACTTGTTTATCGTCGAATAAGACTCGAAAATAGCGAAATTTTCCCAAAAATCCTGAAGTAGTCCCGAAGATACCAATATAGTCTAGACTATACACAGAGAATCCCAAAAATCTCGAAGTATTCACGAAAATCCTAAAATAGTCTCAGAAATATAAATATTTTATTATGTGATATGCAAGATTTACAATATGGGTATTACTATATATAAAAGAGTAAGATTTAAAATACAAAATAAAATAAACATTTATATGTCAATAATAATTTTATATAACGGTAAGGACGCTAATTTACTTTAAGTTGGTACCCGCGAACAAAATCGTTTTATCATACACATCTATAAAGCAAATAAAATCCACCGCAGTAATTTGTAGAGGATTTTCAAATTCCTTCGAGTTCGTTTTACTCGACTGTTAAACAAGACGCTCAAATAACTGTACAACTAACTTTATTGCACAACAATCAATTTACAATACTGCATCTTTATACTTGGAACCTAAGTTTCTAATTCGCAACGGAATTCCTTTGTACTTCTAGCTCTCTGTTTTACAAAACTGCCCTCTATGACTCAGCTACAGCGTCTTCCTGTGTTTCTAATCAGCACGTTTCTAGTAATTATTGTTCTTGTGAACGATCTGTCATTCTATCGTTGTCCGCTTTGAACTCTTATTTGTTTGCTCGCACTATTCACTACACTGCCGTTCACCTAAGTCTGATCATTCCGATTTCTGTTCCAAATGCGGCAACCCTCTCCAAGGTCTTGATTCGATGCATAACGTCATTTAACGTTTTTATACACGAGCGCACTTGTGCACAAGGGTATATTAATTTTTTTTTTTTTTAGTTTCTAGGTCAAACCTTTCTGACGTTGTATATTGTACCATACCTGGCCTTATTCTCATCAATCATAATTTGAGTAAATTGTATCACAAGGGCATGTATTTCCCTTACTGACTGGTATCCCATTTCTTCCTTAGTCAGTTCTATAGGTGCACGGTATCTCGCAACCTAATTATAGGCGAATAATTCCGCTAATGTTTTAGCTTCCTGGCAAGTGTTTTCGCTTGATTAAAATTTTTGGAAAATTTAAGAAAAACCCGGTATTTGTAATAGCTGCGAATATAGGTTAAATATGCACACATGTGTATGCATGTATATGTACATATGTATGTGTTTTTATATTTGCTTTTCATTAGAAATGGTAACCACTTTGCAAGTTTTTCTTTTCCTATTTTATTTTTATATGTTTTTGAATTTTCAAGCGTTCGTTATAATCAAAGAAAACTACTGGCATAGATAGTCTGAACAACTATTGCCAACACTCAGAACAACTTTGAGTAACAAAAGGAAAACTGAAAACGGAAATTGTAATAAAATATTCTAAATAAATAGAAATTGAACTGCAAATACTATCTCAAATATAATACAATAAATATGTAGGTATGCATATGTACACTCTTTTTGCATATAAATACATACCAGATATGTTTAGAATATTCGCATTCGCATTCGTTATGCGAATAATTCGCATCATTTAACACATTCGTATTCAATATTGGCATTCGCATTAATTGATACGAATGTTTTGCGAATGCGAATGTGTACATGGGCAGAGAGTCCACTCTAATATTGTTGAAATGGCTGTAAGTCTGTCTAACCAGGGTGCGGACAATAACCGGCTTTTAGCTTCAGACGCTAAACAGTTAAGTAGTATAGCAACTAACATTGATGGGCCTTCAACAAGTACTACTAAAAGTCTTATAAGCAGCCTAGAAATAATTTTAGATACCTCCAGCGAAAGCTAAGACTCGGACGTAGAACCTGGAGACATTAAAAAATTTGAAATTAAAACTCAATTGAAGGCCTATCTTAAAGATAAACGAGCTCATCTCGGTGAAAATCCTCTCGATTGGTGGCAAACTAATGCCCCTTTTGCACTTTGACTACTAGATTTAAACACTGTATACGTTAAGCACTCGTTCAATGTTCTAATAATATACAAAAGTTAAAAGTAATAAAAACGATGAATTAAGTTGATTATAGCTTTTTTTAATGTTATTCCTAACAATCGCATTCGCATTCGCGAATATGAAAAATATGACATTCGAAACATCCCTAGTATAATATTCACATACGCATGTTAAAGCTTACAACAACCTCAGGAAAAGTCATATATGTATGCAGTGCGTCCATTCGAGTAGAATGGAAGACTGTCACAATAATACATACATATGTATATGCGACGGCCGCTGTGGTGTGATGGTTAGCAGTGCTTGCTACCATTCCGCAGAACCTGGGTTCAAGCTCGGTTCAACCAAACATGAAAACAAAACAAAAAAATTGTGTTTTAAAATAGCGATCGCCTCTCGGCAGACAATGGCAAACCTCCAGTGTACTTCTGCCATGAAAAACAGCTTCTCATAAAAATACAATCGCAGTTAAGAGTCGGCGTAAAACTGTAGGTCTCTCTGCTTTGTGTGACAACATCAAGGCGCGCGCCACAAATCGGAGGAGTAGCTCGGCCAAACACTATCATGTGTGTAAGCGCCAATCTATTATACTAGCATAGACGCAAATATGCATTTATATAAAATTGACAAACAAATCAACAAGTATTTTCATGTTCTATTTCGTATGTCAGCATTGAACCTAGAGAGAAATTTAGTTCGTTTAAATTCTAAATTTAAATAATACAAGACTACCTGGTGCTGCAGGTTTCCCTTTGAAGCAACTGGGTTGGTTTTGCTTGGCAAGTTTTTGATGTTCAAACGGAACCGCTTTTCTTTAATTAAAATACAAATTTTGTAATTCCTTTCAAATCATAAGTTCTTCAAGGTCTTCAAAATAACCTTTTGTTACAATGACAACCTCTTCATTCGACCGCCCAACCACTTCTTAAGGTTTGGAAACAGAAAATAGTCGCTGTGGGCTAAATCTGGTTAATATGGTGGACGGGGCAGGAGTTTTTAACTTAATTTGTGGATTTTTTCCAATGGTAACTACACGCGTGTGCACTAAAGTGGTGAAATTTTTGCCCATTTCAATGTAACCGATGTAAATAATACCGCAAGAATCCAAAAAAAAAATTTTTATGACCTTATTAACCGACGGTCCAACTTTGGCCTTATTTGCTGCACTTCTTGATTGTTGATTTGGCTCTGGTGTATTATGGTGGATTCAAGTTTCGCCAGCGGAAATAAATGGCGCAAAAGCTCATTTCTATTGCTCCGGAACATCGCCAAAAACTCCTTTGAAGTAATCACACCGTTGTGTTTATGGTCAAGTGTAAACGAAAGCGGCAGCATTCGAGCGGATAGCCTTTAAATATCCAAATATTCATGTTAAGTATAACCGCTCAATCGAGGTGCTTAGAGCCTCAGCTAAATAACTCACACACTTTCACTCTCTGATCGTCCAATATCATTTTATAGATTTTATTGACGACTTCAGGCGTGGCGATCATTTTTTGGGCTACATAAACGTTCGGAGTGCCTACATGTGCTGGTACGACAACAATGGAACTCAGTAAACCACTTTTTAACTATTGAAATTGATCGCGAAGAATCCCCTTAGTATTCATCACGTCTTTAATGGTTTTTGGTAATGGACTTTTACGCAATGGAATCGAATGCTCAATCAGCGCACGATATTCAGTGGCTGCCAAGCAGTGTTGACACTTTAGCAAATCGAGGTAAATCTACCACATTTCCGGTCATTTTGCTCTTCTGCCACAACTAGATACCATATATTTACAAAAACTACCGACGATGAGTTCAGCAAAACATACAAACGAAAACCGGATATCGCCCCTAATCGAAACCATATATTATATAGGCAAAGACAATTTTTTCTCTGGTAAATATCAGTATATCAGCTCATCTATCTAGATATATTTTGGTTGGTAGCTAAGCTAGAAGGTTGAGCGGCGCTTTTAGAAGCTGTAGAAACGAAGACAAAAAAGCCCACAATTATTGACCTGATTTATCTATACTGCCACAATTTACTCAATTTTTCGCGAGTCCTGTTAGCTTGGTCCCGTTTCCAGATTCCAACTTCCGTAGAACCTATGAATGCGGCCGTTAACAATGAATCGGGTCATATTTTTATACAACAGCCAGCGATATCTGAGGTGAGTCTCCATGCGTTATATGTAGTATTTGCCCACTTTTGATATTTAAATAAAAAAACATGAAAGCAATTTGGAATTTAATTTTAAATATAATATTTTACTTGCCAGTGTTGACTAGGAGAATTTCGGTTGTGATTATTATATGAGTGCCAAAAAGAATCGGCACCTCGGAATTTATGAGCTCCTCAAGCTGGATCTCGAATATAATCATTTTTATATTACTATGCGAAAAAAAAACTTAATAACTCTGCCGAGTCGCCACTCATTCGGGAATAATTTATACTCTTTGATAAGCACGAAGTGGCCGACTTCGATATTTTGTTGGGGGTTTTGTCACTTGACTCTCCTGTGTAATAATTTTAAGTGTACCTCTTTCCATCGCCGTCGGTTGACGATTGACATTGAAATCAAGACTTCTCCCTTTTTATGAGATACGTGGTTCCGGTATAATTTGTGATCTCGAACGGGCCAGCAAAATCCGCGCCGGTATCGGTGATTGGTGAGACATGACTGCCACCATAAGTGGCACAGTGTCCTTTTTCTGTAAATGGGGCAAACCTTATTTCCTAACTAAACCCAAAAGTGCAAAAAACTTTTCCTTTTTCGAAGCAGTTCAACACTTTAATTCAAAAGTTACTTTAATGCGAAACGCATTTCTTCACATTACTGCTGCCTACGAGTAGTGAAATAATAGCAAGGCTGCTGCATACAGAAAATATGTACATATGTATGTATGTGTTTTTATTTACATAATATTTCTTACTTGTAGCAAAAAACAGTTTGCTAAGAAAAAATATTCAAAATATATGCTCAGCAGCCAAGAGTGAAACATGCATGCAAGGCTAGAGCTGTCAACTCACTTGGTAGGGAAAGTAAGAGCGTACAAGGACACAAGACCCTGACCAGCTGTAGTGAAAGGACACCACAAATGTCACAGGAAATGAAAATCAAAAGTGAAATGCAGTAGGATGGCTAGCAAAAAATTAAAAGAAATACACGAACACAGAGCACTCATTTGGAATGAACTACAAAAATGGTTTAATTCGTTATGTACTTTCTCATATGTATGTAGGGGAATTTAGATATTAAGTTTATATGCCTATTTACATATATTTTTATTCCTGGTAAATTCATATTCCAACACAAGTAAAACAGTAAGTTTCAGTGGAACAACAAATAGTAGTTCAGACGGAGATAAAATTTAAAAAAAATCGAAAATAAAAACAACGCAAACAGCTGAATGTTGAATTTCAGCCAGCTGAAGGATAAAAGAAAGTGTTACAATTTGAATTACAAATTTTCTAACATTGCTGCTGGGTGACCTCTTATTTGCCACGCATGAAAAGTGATGCTGTCTACTACCCCACTGCCAACTTTCAGTTTCCTTTTCTTATACGACAACTAAGGCACAGGCGACCTAATAACGTAAGAAGTGGTGAGCGTTCCGCAGTAAGGGAGGCGGTGTAAGGAAAAACAAGCATCTACATTTCAATTTGCTAACGGATGAATATATAACAATGATGCTGTGCTAATTTCAAATGCATACACTCGTCCGTCAGCAATTCCCCCCAGAGTTAAAGAAAAAACTGCATCTGTCCGTCGTTTGTCTCGAGGAAGCAACATCCAAACTAGGAGAATCCTTTATCGTCGCACTATAAGATTTGTTCGCTGCATGCATAATTTCTTCAGAATCAACGCCAACTGCAATATAAGGGCTAGTTGTAGCTAACAACAACAACAACTACACCAGCAAAAACAGTAGCAGCAGCAGCAGAATTACATACATACATACATATTTACAACAACTTTCATCAACGCTCAGTCGCATATACATACATACATAGCATATCCTCTTGCCTTATATTCGCATCCGGCTTGTTTATGTTGCGTACATCTTAATACTTCACTTGGCGGGTTTGAGCTTTCGCTGTTGTTTGGTTTGACTGCTCTCAGCTTTGCGCCATTGGCGACAGCTTCAGCTTCCTTGGCACATTTATTCCATTGCAATGGACAGCTTTTGGATGTAACCCAATAAATATGAGTTAGTGAACTTTGTGAGGCGAAGAACAGGCGTGGAGTGACGAGAGGTCCGCATGGAGCTCCGTTGGGTTGGGTTGTCCATTGTTGCTAGTGTGTTGGAAATTTATGTAATACATTTTAACAAGAACAAAATTTTGAATAACTGCAAATAGTATATATCTACTAGTTCAAATATATAATGTTTCTTTACTTTACTGAGGTAGGTCATCTCTTCAGGGACCGAACATAACAGTTATTGATGAAAATTGTCATGAAAAATTCACTAAGAAGAAAATGAAATATATCAATCGATTTAGTTTTGCGCCGAGACTAAAATTTGAAAATAATTATTTGCAACATTTGTGCAAAATTTAAAAAAATAACAATTATTTTTGACTTTTGTTTTATAATTCTTAGATAAGAGTTGAAGAGTTTTATATATAAAAGTCATCAATAAAAATCAGTCAGTAATTTTTATTTTAAAAGTCATCAATGTAAATCAGTCACCGTCTTTTATTTTTTAAATCAATCGAATTAATATTTTTCACAGTTAAGAAGGTGTTGGCAAACAAAAGTTTACTACGACTTATACAAATGACTTTTATAAGTTGGATTGGAGAAATAAAGATCAGTGACTGATTTTTATTTATGACTTTTATAAATAAAAGTCTTCGATAACTGTTATCTAAGACAAATAATTTAAAAATCAAAAATAACTGTTATTTGCAGATTATTTAATCAATAATCAAAACTAATTTTTATTCTCGATTTAAAAATAAATGTGAGAAATAACGGTTATTTAAAGAGTAATTAAATAAAAGTCAAAAAAATAATTGTTAAAGAACGATTTTTTTATAAAAGTTTTAACTGTTACGGTCCCTGCTTCTCTTGCTTTTGAAGTTCTCATAGCTAAATGTTTAACCTATAGTCAAATATATAATCCAGAAAGTGCTTCTAGTTGTACAACAATATTATGGGAATCAGCTCTCAGTGTTATTATCTATGTACAATGTACATATACATCCATGTGTGAAAGTACATACATATGTATATAAAAATGTAACCCTTCACTTTATTAAAATTTGGCTTGGATTTCAACCACATTTTGACAGTATATTCCTTAGACCCGTGACATGAAATACTTCAGGTATCATGAGAAATACTTTAATGAAAAATTTATACGCTAGAGCCTGGGTATTAAAAAATCTTCATTTATTGCCCGATTTGGATGAAATTAAAAAACTACGTTAACGTTATTTGCAAAATAATTAAGTTTAAAATATATATATGTATGTGCATATTACCCAAAATAAATCCATTAGATTGCTCTGTAGAGATTTCCATAAAATGCATATTTATGCTTCGACTTTGTTCAATTCTAATAACACAGGTTTCCAAAAAAAAAAAGTTTATGCACATTAATCCAAACCTTTAAAACTTTATATTATTCAAAACGCTGAATGCGAATCCGAGGTCCATTAGCCTCCATCATGTCAGGTTCGTTGTTAGTCTTTTGAAGGTCATGTTGGGAATAATCCATTGAATAAACCTGAAAATTCATACTAATGTGGTTTTAAATTCGCTGAATCCAAATCCGAGGTTCGTTGATCTCCATAATGTTAGCTTCAAGGTAATTTATGGTTCAAATAGGTCAAAAAATTTATTCAGTAAAAATTAAATATAAAATTTGTTTTTGTTGTCGCATACATTTTTGATAGTGCATGGCAACCTCTCTCTCTTCGGTAACATGGCTATTTTAGGACTCACACCAAATAAGCGTTATTATTAAAAATTTCCTTGAAAAGAATTCCTCCGAGAAGCTCCAACCAAAACAACGTAGGCATTCACCAAGTTAGAGCAAGTGGCCTGGCACTTTGGAAAAAGAGCAGTTTAGCCCCAGAAACGACTGTTGCCAGAGTGCCTTATATTTTGAACAATTTTTATGCCAATTTGTAAGGGAGGGAGGATATCCAGCTCCCGCAATGCGCTTATAAATAAAATATTATACACTCAGAACTTACACTAACTACTATTTTTAAAAAGTTATCGAAAGTCAAGCATCTAGCTATTAAAAATTTTCTTTCAAATTACATACATAATTGTTTGTGCAAACGCTGATACATATGACATAACAATTTAAACGAAGACCAAATTTAAGTGCACATACATACATACATAGATATTCATTTCACTGACGTAAAAGTATCAACGCTGGTACTATAAGGCTAACCTTGACGTCAAGTTCGACTACTTTGCAGTCATTAAGGCGAATGAGAATAATTAAAATTTTAATAGCATCTACTAAACGAACAGCGGCATTCAAATGGCGAAAAAGAAGACATCAAAGAAAGTCAAGGGTGAAATTCGGCAAAAATAAAACGTAAGTTTACCGACACCAGCAAATGAAATAACGATTCTTGGGAGAATAGGAAAAAATAGCTGAATGAACTAAGACGGTGGTAGGTATATACGAGGAAACTGTGTAAACATTTTAGTTTGGCTTAATGTGATGGCTTACTTGCCGAAATTCACCTCTTCTTTCAGTTTTTCGATATGCTTTTAAGATACTCATTATTTAATGTATAACGAAAAAGTGAAAGAGGAGGTGAATTTTGGCAATTGAGCCACTCTATAACTGAATAAATTTAATGTTCTTTTTTACATACAAAATGACACTAAATATTTGCATTTAGCCTTTCTTTGAATACTCTATATTTCAGAGTCCTTTAAAACTTAGCTGAAATACACTAAAAATGTTGCCTTTTTTCTATAAAATAAAGCGCCATTAATTTAAATTAATTTAGCAATATCTCCCTGCTTTTAGATTGAAACAAATATCTGACATTCCTTCGAGACCAGTACATTTATAGATAAATCTCCTCCGCTGGGACCATCTTACATTTCAGCTACTGCTAAAATACTTGTATCTTCTACGCGCTTTTTAAGAAATAATTCGCTTGTAAAGAGCTTGCTGGCAGCATTTGGTAGATCATATTCTCTAAAGTATGGCGAAATTAAATCGGATTTTCCGCTTCTTGCAAGCCGTCTACCGTCTTGTTGGCTTTTATGTTACTGAAAGTGAATACATATCAGAGGGGATTTCCTAGAGATGTTCAGCTTAGACCAACCACTTATTCTACGCGCTAAGTCCCCTCCGATGCTATATATAAGTCTTGATTTCAGTGTTTGCAGCAAGACTCAGAGAACTGGGTATGTGGAATAAAAGAATAATCGTATAGTTTAAGTAACCGGCTGAGCAAGCTCGTTGCCATTTTTTCGAGCGCAGGATTTCACCATAATCATCACAAAGCCAGTCAAAGGCATTGCACGGAATCCTCCAATGTGCTTAGCTCAGCAACTGTTGCAATTGCAACTTCTGAACGCGTTGTTGTGTATTTCTGCTCAACTGAACTGCGTGTGAGATGATCCTAATATTTTTCTGATCATTTGAGACAACATGTTGTGGTGTACCTTTGAGAATTGAATTTGACAGCTAGACGTTCCGAAGACGCATAACGATCACTGATTTTTTAGCTACGGTTGCGCTAAACTGCTGCGCTTTCTGAACCTAGCCATTAATGTTGGATTGACTACAATTCCTGCTGCCAACCCCCAGAACTGAAGAATATCAAAAATATAGAGACATGTATTGTTTTATTTTGAAAGTATTGTAACATTTATCCGTGCGCCGGAGCTTTGAAGTTTTCCATGTACTTTACATGGTGAAAATACATTTTTTCGTATATCTGCTATAATATCATTAAATATTTTTTTATCGAATAGGACTATTTCCTTTTTTAATAACCGCTAATCCTATATGTTATATACCGAAATTTGTTATTTTACGTTTTCATAACCAAATCACGCACGAACAGCTCAACGGATGTGTTTATTTTTTTTTATTTTTTGAATTCTACTCGACTATTTCTGTGGGTATGTGGTAAAAAATTTTAGAAATAGGTTTGACAGATATTTGAAAATTTTAAACTATTTAAAGGCTCAATAAAATAATTAAGTTCCTTCATCTAAACTAAAGGTGTTGGAATGATTTAAAATATTTTATGGGTTTATGCACTCCCATCAAAGGCTTGTCAAAATACATACTTAATTCACATACTATATCCAAAAGGGTTGCTATTTATCTATATCAAAAAAAATATTAAATTGCTACATGCGGTTAAGTAAAATATGAGCTTCAAACAAAAATCTATACTATAATAAAACTGTAGATTGTTTTTCTGGTTGAACTCACTAATCTCCGGAACTACTGAATGGATTTTCATGGGGCTTTAACTGGTATCTAGACAGTGACCTCGGACGTAACATAGGCCATATTTTATCAAAACTGGAATGTGGACAAAAAAAATTTACAAATTTTTGCAAACAAAATTAACTTTGCACCAAATACTTTTGAATACAATATTGCTTTTCAACGGCATCAACGTATGCCAGTGTTTATTTTTTGTTATTGATATTTTTTTTCACTGAAATAGTAATTAGTGTCGTTCGTTAGAGTTTTGTGTCTTTCAAGAGTGGTGTGTTTCTAAGAATCCGTAAGTCAAAAGATAATCGGTAGGTAGAAACTGATTTATTTAAATTTCTTTGTGTTTCGTGTATCACTATGGGATTTTGTACATACAAATTAATTGGACATTTTGAAAACGCTCACATGAAAAGCATGTTCTGTGAATTAAGCGGATATAGTTCGAAGCATTCCCTTGAGTCAAGAATTGACATTTGGAATTAATTATGTATTTACATTTCCAGCGAATTTCTAATTTGCGGAATTAAAAGAAATTTATTTAAAAGGAAATAAAGCGTGTGGTTTCAGCATTAACTTATCGAGAAAAACGTTTTTTTAATTTGTGTGAAGTATTGAAATTTTAAAGTAAAACGAAAATGCATTCGCAAAACGAAAAACAAATTTCAATAGGTGCTTTCCCTATGAGCGAGAGATATGTACATATCAATGAAATATACATTTGGAGTCATAAATGAGTCTTTAAGGAGTTCCATTTCGGAGCCTTTACACTCATAATGAGCTCATTTAAGAGCCCGAAATTAGTGTGTTTTGATTCCTCCGAAGGTCGACTTATATGAGCTTAAATTCATACATCAAATGAGCCTCCACATGAGTCATATTGGACTCTTATTGGCTTCATAAACGGCTCATTTTGGACTCTTTTTAAAGCAATTTTTGGCCTCATATATGAATCGTTTCAGAGTTTTTTCGAGGCTCTTAAATTTGTCTTATAGTCCTCATAAATAACCTCATTCCGACTCTTATTTTATGTTTTCCTTTGAGCCATATTGGCCTTATTTTTCAACTCTTATTGAACTTCAAATACTATACACATGTATGTATACATACCTCAGTTCATATAAACATTCCAACATACATTTAAGAGCAGCAGCTGCAGCTAAATTTTGTATATTTTTTGTTTTCTAAATATTTTCAATTGCTGTATAAACAAGTTTAGATATAAATTTCGAATCTCTATTGTTTTTATATAGCCACAAAGTGCTGGCTCCTAACTTCGATCATTTATAACTCCTAAAATATTCATACATATAAGAGTCACCCATTTTTTGCTTTTGAAGCTCATATTTCTTACCCACCTAGCATGATAAAAAATATAGCAAGGTAGAACCGTTCTCTCAATTTGTCGGCCATGATTATTTTTGAAGTTTGCCAACATTTTAAAATCATATAAAAGTGAAAATAAAAAAAATTAAATGAAATGAAATTGTTGTTGCTTGAGATTGAAAATGAAAATGTGTGTGTGAGTTTGTGAGTAAATTTAAAAATTAAATTGTTTGGAAACGTCAAGAATTTTATAAGTGACTCTCAGCGGTTCTACCTTACTTTATTTTTATCATGCCACCTAGGACTCCTTTCAGACCCATATATTCTGAACGCTCAGAATATGTTTATCAGAATATGTTTTATAAACCAATAATAATAATAATAATAATAATAGTAATAATAATAATAGTAATAATAATAATAATAATAATAATAATAATAATAATAACACCCAACTATAATAAAACTGTAGATTGTTTGTCTGTTTGTCTGTTTGAACTCACTAATCTCCGGAACTATTGAATTGATTTTTATGGGGCTTTAACTGGTATCTAGACAGTGACCTCGGACGTAATCTAGGGTATAAAAAATGAGATCTGACAAGGGGGCGTGGCACCTCCAATAGGCGTGACATTTTTAATCAGCTATAACTTCGAAACCGTAAGTCACATGACTTTGAAATTTGGTGTGTTGACATACGTATATATGGTAGTTACTTCTTTTAAAAGGGGCGTGGCACATTCTACAGGTGGAAAATTTTTAATCCGCCAAAACTTCGGACTCATACATCACATGAATTTGTAATTCTCCTCTGAATCGGAAAATATACTTTTGCAAAATATGGTGCCGACAGATGGCGCCGGAGTCGAGATATTTCGAAAACCCGTCTTTATCGTATGACCTGGCTTAACGGGTATTAAATTTATGATAAGAAATGCTTCTACCAAATAAATAGACCCAAAATGTAAATGGCGCGGAAAGCACGATATTTAGATGCCCGTCAACAAATTTACATTTTAGATGACTTAATAAAGTCCCATTCTATTAGTTAGCATACAGAGAAGTGCAAAATTGATTAAGAACCACAGGTATCCTAGGCACATCAACGGGTTATGGGTATATCAAGAAGAAGTTTGCTGAATTAGAGAGAACGCGGTAGAAATATCGATGGCCCCGTTTGAATGAGAAAACTCTTTCATCCTGTGGAACAGCAGGATTATAGAAGAAGATTACACACTCTCGGCCAACCTTGCAATATTTTCAGATATCTTACAGGTGGAAATAAAAGCTCATTGCATCGAAGGATATTAGTACTTAAACCAAATGTTATCTCAGCGCTATTATTCTTGGCCTATGAGTAAGCAAGGTTCTGGTCTTCAGTCCTTTCAACCTAAATTAATAATTTTTACATTACAAATCGTTTTTGCATAGCAACACTATTTTAGTATTGGTCAACGCAAAAGTTCTTATAAGGCGTCGCCAAGCAAGCCAGGCATATGCTAGTTATTATAATAAAGCTTTAATCCCTAAATATTTCTGGATAGAGTTGGCACCTATCCAAAAAATTTAAATTAGTGCGATATATCCTCGCTACCATGTCGACCTATCGAATTCGCAAAAATGCATATTGCATAATTTCACTTCTCTTCTTCTTTATTGGCGCCTAAGTAATTTTGGCCGAGTCCAAAACAGCACGCCAGTCATTTCTCTTCTGTGCTAACTGACGCCAATTGGAAATGTCAAGCGAAGCGGAGTCCCTCCCCACCTGGTCTTTCCAGCGCAGAGGAGGGCTTCCTCTTGCTCTGTTACCAGCATCGCGACCCGCGTTAAATACCCTCCGAGCAGGAGTGTTTCACTTTTTCACTTAACTTACATAATTACCTTATCTTAGTTAACAGATGGGTGGCAACTCTATTTAAAAACATGTTCGTCCAAAGCTTATGCGTACACATACATACGTATGTATGTATATCAATATGGATTAAAAATAATTTTAAATAACTGAAGCCATAGCATATTTTAAGGCAAAGATCATTAATATACTTACATTTTACTTATGGGTGCGGCACTTAGTATTGCCTTTGACGTGGTAACGCACTCTTTGAAATGATTTACAAATTATTTCCGCTTTTCATTTTGAAAGTTTTCTCATTCGAAAAATTACTAGCATACCTCTGTAACGTACTGAAAGCAGAAAGCTCTAAGGTTGACCAAAGTTTTGTTTTCAAGGAAATTGTTGCAGTAGTTGTAGTCGTTATTGTTTATATTACTGCACAGCTTATGCAACAAATTTTTAACTATGTACATAAATATAATGTTAAGGCCAAAGCCAACTAATTAAAGACTCGAAGCATTTTAAGTTACTCATACGCCCAAGTGGCCAAGTGTTGTTGCAATGAATTCGTTTACGAGCAACTAAGCTGCATATTTGAGGAGCAAAGCCATTCAAACGTCTACACCGAAAACTGATTATAACAAAGAGAATTTCAAAATTTCATTCACTTACCAAGAATTTCTGTTGTTATTGTTGCAACTATGCATACATAAAATTTTTTGCGCTCAACGCAAAAGACCTTCAACAAAGAAGCATTCGGATCTACGGGTAAGTAACCCGTATCTATGTTATAGCTGTGTGTATAGGCAGAGAAAGGTATGCAATTATGCCTCTTTAAGCGCTACTTACGTTTGAGAAATTTCTTTACATTGCAAGGCTTTTTAAGCAAATATTAGCCAAAGTATTTTGAGGAAACCTTAAATATTTTTTTTTTTTACTTAAACGGAAAAAAACTTAAGTGCATACAAAAGATGTGTAGACAGTTTCAAGAGCTCGAAAATATTTAATTTATATAAATAAGAAGATCAGCGCTAATATGGTCAATGTACTGCCAAATACCAATAGTAACTATTAGAAAAAAAATTTCGTTAAAATAGCATTAAAAGAGCTGAAAATATTGAAACATTCAAGTTATGAACAAAAGAGGATAAGTTGTCAAAACACAAGGCTTATGCCCAAGTTTGAATTGCTAAAAAAGGTCACCAAAACAAATTCACGCAAGGGTCCCCTCAAAGCGAATTCTATCAACGCACTCACACTAAACGTAGTTAGCAACACAACAAATTTCATCAATACAAATTTACGCACAACTAACGGTTGACTGACTCATGAATTCAGAAAGGGCATAAAAGGAAACCAAAAATATTTAAAGATACACTGGACATTGCCAAGAGTATTTAATCTCCATTTTCGGTTGCTTGGAAATCACAAAAGTGTACAGCACAGCTAAAAAAAAACATGCGCTTCAATACAAATATTTTTCGCTCCATTTCCCTCCTTCTCTTAGTTACACCACACCAAATGCGCCTTTACGTCTAACCTTTTTCGAACGCTTTATATAACTTTCTTTTATTTCTTTACTGTCCCTTACAAATTGACTTACTTTTGAACTTAGGCACTTTACCGTAAAAGCAATAAAAAAAAAGCCCAAAAGAAAACAAAAATGTATAAAAGAAATATTTACATGTTTTTACAAAAAGGCATCACCCAAGTTCAAGAGTAAGGTACGATTTGAGGCAATAAAAGTAACGGATTATAATAAAGTCTTGAATTTTTTACGTGCACTCGAAATTACCGCATTTATTCACTTACAGCTTTTCTTCTATAGGTATTTAAAGCCATAAGTTAACATACTTCGGTTTGATTAGGGACCCACTTTGTATGAGTTCGATAGGTTATGCGAACCTTTGATTTTGATGGGTGCAGTAATTGTTCGCTTAGACTTACTGAAATTGATAAACTAGCTGCTACTCTAGATTGACTAGTGCATCAGCAAAAAAAAAGCAATTATGAAGTGATTAAGTTCACGTCAAAAGCTTTTTAAAATTAAGCGAAAACATTTTCAAATGAAAAGCAGCAGCCATACACGTAAAGGCGATTTCAATATTCACATAAGATACCCTCACGAATTCGTATTTTTGATCCTTATTTAAAAATTTGTATTTGTGATTTGCTTTGACTTAAATTCGAGGCATTGTCTAGCTATTAAATTGGCAATATATACATACAAAAAAAACAAGATGCAGTAGGCCTAGAGGTGCTGCACATATCTGTTGGACATTTGGTCTACGTGCCGCTGCTGAGAAAGTAATAGGGTTCCCTTGAAAGAGAGGCGAAGAAAGACGCCCATTTTCCAAAAATTTATATACTCTTATTTTTCGTATACAAATTATTGTAAATATCAATTTTGAGTGAATAATCTTCAGTAGTTACTATAATATCGCAGTTTTCGTATTTCTGAAAATTACCGTTATATGATATTTCCCATTTTCAATACCATCCGTCCTACGCCAGAAAGAAGTGCACGTACCAAGTTTCGTTAAGATATCTCAATTTTTGCTCGAGTTATCGTGTGCACAGACGGACGGACGGACGGATTTATGTATACATTTGTCTATGTCTATCTCGATTCGTTTTGGCTGTTACAAACAACCGTTATGTGAACAAAGTTATAATTAAAATGAAGATTGAGATTAAGAGTAAGATTAAGATTACGATTAAGATTAAAATTTAGATTAAGATTAAGGTTAAGATTAAGATTAAAATCAATATTAAGATTAAGATTAGGATAAGGGTAAAGCTTAAGATTAAGATTAGGATTAAGGTCTAGATTGAGATTAAGATTAGGATAAAGGTTTTGTTTTTAAAGAAATAATTTGTTAGTGTTTAGGTTATTGTAGCTATTAGATACATTTTCAGTTTATCGATTCTATATCTCCAATCCATACGTTTATCTATAGTGAAATCAGTAGTTCGTCTATTGTGATCGTTTGATGACTACTGTAGTAACCATGGTTGCCACTCGCCAACATTTCTTTCTACCAATCATCCCTTGTCAAATTTGGTTTGGAGACAAACCGGTTTCGATGTTTTGCCAATTTCAGTGTAATTTTTCGTTCGGAATGTGCCGATATTTGCGACTCACGGAATAATGGCACCGGAACAAAAAAAAAAATTTGCGGGTGCTTTTAACCGTCAGTTTGACTCGTAAAAAAATTTCGAGTAAATTGCGGAAATTGCAAATTTCTTTGCTATTTTTTTCGCTTTTTCATAATTTAGTGTACGTCTCAAACGGACTTCGGATTTGGATTCAGTGGGTCGAAGTACATGTCGGTAGGTGGATCCAGTAAAAAGCACGCGACATTTTTTTTTTTTTTTGGGCCCGTATAATCAAAACGATTTATGGACCTTACCGAAAATTGCCAGATGGGCAGTATTAAAATGTGAGGTGGTTGAATTCAAAATTTATCGCAAAAATTCGAAAGTTGTTTTAGAAGTGCAGCCCTTGGTGCTGCCACTGTAATTCAAGTATTTCCAGTATTCGAATATGAGATGACTCTAATTTTATCGAAGTAATTTTGTAGAAGTGTCAGTAGTACTGCCATTGAAACTCGAAGGGCTTTTATAATTACGCACATGCAAAACATAATTCATTTCTTTCTTGTAATGCAAATAGATATTTAGTTGCCAAAAGTTACCAAAATGAAATAAAAGTTACCAAGTTACCAAACCGTTTAAAAGTTACCAATTTGGGCAGAAAGTTACCACATGTGGCAACCATGGTAGTAACTTTTCCGGTCGAATTTGCGAAACATCAGTGTTTTAAAAAAAATATTTAAAATTCTTTCAGAATGGCTTTTGGCCGAATCAAAATTTATTTGACATTTACTGAGAAATTATTTGATGAAGTCAATTAATTATTATTATAAGTCCTTCCTATTATTTATGTAATATTTTTTCTTGACTTGCACATGTAGTCAGTTCAATTGTTCCGTATAATAATTTCAGGTATAGAATCTAGGATTTAAATTTTAGAAAGCCAATAATAGCAAATAATAGTGTGTATCCACAAAACCAAAATCTAAACTTCTTAGAAGTACAATTTAACCTAACCCAAACTTTATCACTCCTCAATTATTTTTAATACAATTTAATCCCTATTGAAATAGAGTTTCAGTTTGGCTTTTGGATACATTTTTCTCATATAAGTAAATTTAATAAATTGCGAGAAAATACTACAAAGGGCATGCAAACTTATGTAACCTAAATAATGCATACTTGCATACACATGTGCATACTTACAGATTCATGTACTATTTGTACATATAGTATACATGTGTACTATTTCATGTGAAAATTTAATATTTTTCAACTTTATAATTTCACTTTAGTGGAAATTCATTTCAATTCCCTCCAACTTTTTGATTCTATTATTACAATTGTACCTAAATACATATGTATGCTTTTGCGCGTGAGTGTAACTTTTTCTTTTACTGCAGCTTCAATTGATTTTTGAGATCAGCTTTTATTGTGCCAACAGTTGGTTGTAATTTACATTTGGCAAAAGTTGCAAAAATTAAATTATTTTGTAATTTCGAGAGAAGTTAAATACCCAAATTGAAACCATAGTCAGTTTTGAATAGCAGAAAATTTTGCCAGCAAGAAAAAAAACAACATTTACAGTTAGTGCAAAATTTCTACATTTATTATTTAATCTAAAAACTTTTACGATTTTTCGCTTTATTCATAAATTTGACGAATCCCAAATATGAATTATGTGTAGCACCTATATTCCGCTGCTAAATTGAACATAAGCCGCCAATAACGCGCCTGTTAAAATACGCTTAGCAATAACTAATTAAAAATTATCACAGACAGTTGGTTCGCGTGTGGCAAAGTGCGATTTTATCGCTTGCAAAAGGCAAATAAGCCAAATAATTAATTACATTCGCTGGCCATTTGATTTCAAAGTGAATTTGTGCGGCACAAAAATGTGTTGGAAAAATATCGAAGCCTGTCAGAAAATACGTAAGACTTTTGGGATGTAAGCTAACGCTACTTACTTAAAAATTTCACCCATTATTTTGTTGAACTTAGCCAAGCGCTACAATTACATCTACTATGAATCGCACGTATATTGGGGTGGTCGGAATTTTTAGGCTCTCACCTTCAAGGATTGTTTTATACCGAACAAATGTATACCTCCAATTATTTATTTTGAAATCAAAAAATATTTAAAGGACGCTCAAAGCGGTCAACGTCAGGAGATTCCCAATAATAATACCAAATATATTTTACAGACCCACCAAAATCCCCAGAAAATTGGAGAAAATGCTTTGAGGGTATAAATAAAACGTCTTTAGTTTTAAAAAATGGTTAAATAAACAAATGGCCAATGTTATTGGAAACCTCTTGAAGGGAACCAGAGCTTTCCGATAGAAAAATATTGATTTTCAAGAATTTTATACCATTTGTACGAAAAGTTGTTTTCCACCCATATGAAATATATGGAAAATTTTGAGCGCTTTGAGTGTCCTCTAAATATTTTTTTTATTTCAAAGTAAATATAGGGGCACATTTTTTACGATATAGGGGATGAGAGCACTAAAATTTCGACTTTACTTATTTTGGACCACCCTAATGTGCATACACAGTTACTTACATATAATTATGCATAAGCTTTCGCTTGTAGCCTCCGAGTTGTGCGCCATTGCAGCTTAGCTGCGCAAATTTTTCACTTTCGTAATCTGATACCTACGAATTTTTGAGTGTATGGACCGCATCTGACATCAGGATGCAAGATAAACGGGGAAAATCTGCCACAGCTCAATCCCAGTGGCAATCACACAGTTAACGTTACTTTCCACCGCCACCACCACTAGGGAGCTTATTAAATTATAATGAAGAGAATTCGAGCCCGACGCGCAAACAATGAAAGGCTCAAAAGTGGTTGGCCACACGCTGCTAATGGCTAGACGAAATGTTTGAATATAAAGAGCAGTTTGTATGCAGATTAAAATGAATACAATTTTGTAGCAGAAATGAAGAAGAAGATATAGCGTGGAATATTACAACTTTTAGATTGCCTATTTATTTATAACTTTCACAAGTTCTGCATAGCATTTTTGTGCAAATTTAAGGTTCTTTAAGAATTTTTTTTTTGCTTGATTATCTTTACACGGATAAAGATACTACAGAACAGTTGTAAGATATCTACGTAAGACAGTTTTTTCTCGCTCCTATAAAATTTGGGCCGCCAGCCTCCCATACGAGGTTTCGCATTATCTTGATATAAGGTTTTCTTACTTTAAACGACGATATGTCAGTTTGTATGTATATTGCACTAACGGAAGAGGCAAACAATAAAGATACATATGCATGCATGTATACATATATATGCATTAGAGAAACTTTAGCGGAATGTTTATTAAAAAAATAGTGTTGTTATTGGTCCCAAACCCCGTCAAATATGACTTTAAAATTTTCCCTATATTATGCTAATTAGAGTCATATAAGTGTCTTAAAAAGAGTGTGATGTCTCTGTGAGGTCAGTAAGACAGAATGTAGTGAGAGTCCAAAATGAGCGGTATATGATCCCATATGACTCGTATTGAGGCTCATTTGATGTATGAATTTAAGCTTATATAGGTCGGCCTTGCAGGAAGGGAAACACCTTCATTTCGCACTGTCAAATATGCTCATTATAAGCGTGCGGGACCCGAAAAAAAACTCCTTAACCCTAGTGTGCCCAACCAAATTAATTAACGCTGTACCTGCCAACCGGTGTACCTGGGTACCCACTTACGGATTTATATCTAAAAGTCGGCTGTAACTTAGTTTAGTCTTGGGTATTAGATGTACTTTCATTGATTTATTTATTGTTAACGAAGACATTTTTATACAAATCCAGCGATAATATTGTATACAAGGATCTTTGTAAAACAAAGTCCGGTATAATCTGTAATGAGCCAGAGCGTATATGTACTTGTGAATTCCGAGAAGGTTTGGTACATTAAACTGAAAGTGGGAAGCAATAAGAAAGTCTCTACGTTCTTTTATATCTGAGGAATATAATAGAACACCTTTGAAATAAGTATGCATTATACTATTTAGATACCAGTTTACCAGTCGTCATAAGAGAGCCGCTCGGAATTTTGTGTGTATTTTAAAATAATTTTGTATCTTTTTTTTAACGTTGTGTATAAATAAAATAACTTTACGAATATAAGCAGCAGAGTAAATTTTTATCTGCGCGCTTGTAAATGTACAATTTTTCATAACTCATAATTTTTTAATTTTTTCGCCTGAAAAGAAAAAAATTGTTTTTTTTTTATTTTAGTAAAAATAGCTTTACGAATTTAAGCAACAGACTATATTTTTATTTGCAGGCTTGGAAATGTAAGATTTTTCATAATTCATATATTTTTTGCCTGAAAAGAAAAAAAATATGCTTTTTGTTATTTTAGTAAACTAAATATTATTTTTATTACTATTTATATTAGCTCGATTTAATAAATAAACGATTGAAAAACAATGGTATTTGTTAAACCTTAATGATTTATACATATTTGCGCCTATTTTGTATGTGGGTAGCCCGGTTGGACTATTCGCGTACATTTCTTAAGATTCATATAAAATGAGCCAAATCGTGGGGATCCGGGAGGATTTAAAAAAAAATATCAAAAAAAATTATTTGTTACAATATGTGTCGATGGGTACCCAGGTATGCGGATTGACACAAGTTTTAATGACATATGTACTTATAATAACTGTTACATATGTACATACTGAACTTTATATAAGGTTCTTCTGTCATTTTACGTTTGAAATAAAAGTGCCTTATGGAAAATAATTCTGGCATCTACAGTCCGTCGAAATCTAAACGCATCTCTTACCCAAAAGAAAGAACTTTTCTATTCTAATCTACATATATCTTTTAGTATATGTAAATATAAGTATATATACATATCCATATGCACATAGATATTTTTGGCAATGATCAACGAAAACATGAACTAGAAAAAAAAATAAAAATTATTTAATAAAATGATCCCACCGTGATTGGACTTTTTTTGTATTACTCTTGCCAGAAATTGTTCTTATACACTGGAAGAGTAGTGGAAAAAATAGAACCGGCGCATAGTGCTATGATACCCGTACTGCTTACAGAGGCTCAACGGCAGCGATTTTGGTGCAGTGAACAGCAAAATCTGGCAGTTTGGAAAATGGAAAATTGCGGCTACAGCAATCATGAAGAAAATTGGGTGCTGCTAACTGAAAAATATGCACCACAAGCCAAGGAAAAAAAAAACAATAATTGTAAAAACGCTGAGTGCAAAAGGCTCAGCAGGCATCTAAATATACTATGTATGTATGTACAACGCATGTAAAAATGTATATACTGAAATAAATACATACATATGTATGAAGTGAAAATTCTTTTTTGTGTTAGTATGCCTGAATTCTTCACTGCACTTGCCAAAATCACTCACGCACACATTCTTCCATTCTTCCACTTACCTCTTCCTTTTTTAACTAACAGCTTTTATACTTATCGATGTACTGCATATTGTACTCGTATACTCGTACTAGGAATGTTAATTTTTTCGCTTCTTACGATCCCGGGATTTTCAAGATGTCGTTATCACAATCCCGGGATCCCGGGGATTTATGTAGATATTCATTAATTTTCAACAACTTAAATCGAAAAAATTGCTTCTATATTGTTTTAGAAGCTCTCCTGGCTTTTAAACCTACTTTATTATTTATGTAAGTTGAAAAATATTTCATTAGTAACAAAACAAAAGGCAGTAGTTAAATTTATACGCATTTAACAATACATTAGCGTGTACATATCTGCTAGAGTAACTTAAGACATGTCGAAAAAAGTTCGATGCAAAAAAAGGCCTTATTTTAAACATTTTAGTGTATATTTCTATTCTTTATTTAATATTTAAAATTTTTTATAGGAGTCTACCTTATTTTATATGTAATTAACTGCAATTAACTGCACATTTCAAATTTTGTACAAAAATTATAAAAATTTGGTACGCATTTTATATCCCATTAAATTAAAATAGGATGAAATGCAAGTTTCATGCAGTTGCAGAATACCGTTGATTTTTAAGGATTTTTTAAAAGTTGTTGGGCATTTTCTTACATATAAGTAAATTGTCGGACATACTTTGTATGGAAGAAAATGCGTGTCACCGCCAGCAAAAAAGTTATAAAAAATCAAAATAACTTTTAGTCACTTGAAACTTGCACTCTATCCTCCTGTAATTTAATGGGCTATACTTATAAAACTGCGTACTTATAATTTTTCTAAAAATTCTGAGTAAAAACCTTAAATAGATTAAACCAAAAGAAATTTCAAAACACACCAAGCAATCAATATACTCACGACACTACGGGCTAAATATGGTAAAACTGCGTTTTTAGTTGCAGAATTTTTTTTATTAGAACTTTATAATTTCAAGCATGAGATAAATTCTACAAATTTTTTAAAAAATTCGGTGCAATGTAGAATAAAAATGGGTACCAGATGAAAGAGAAAATTCTGTAGGATTTAAAAAAATTAAAATTTTCTTAGTTCACAAGGGCGAACAGGTATTGAAAATGCCCTTTTAATCAATTTAATTTTTTTAAGCTAATAAAGTTAGACGTTGCCGAGTTTATATTAGTCCTTAACATATATTTTTTCAAAATAAATATTGCAATATTTCAAGAATATTCAAAGATAAGGGTCAATACCTTATGCACAAATTTAATCTGTTCTTCTCTTTAGAATCTTCTCTTTAATTTTATACCAATACCGTTTTCCTAAGTACATTGCACTAAATTTTTTAAACCATTTTCTGAGTTACTCATTTTATTCAATTTTCAAAGTCCTTTTAAAAAATCCTGACGTCAGAGAGAAAAACAAAAAACTAAATTTTACTGCATATATTTGTCCCATGGCTTCGCGAATATATAGATTTTTTTTTTAATATTGAATATTAAATAAACAAAAGAAATGTAGCAAAAACTGGTCAACATAAGGTGTATCTATTATAGCCACCATTGCAAATTACAAATCCCGAAAAGGCCGGGATTCTGACAAATAATACCGGCATTTTTGGCACTTCAAAGAGGTCGGGATCCCTGGATTAACATCCCTATCTGGAATACACCATAGGAATGTTAAAAGTCGTTGCGGTATACATGTCAAATGCATCAGTGAGCAGTAACGCAAACGATTTATAACGCAGCGAGCACACACATATACTATGCAGATAAATACAGGATTTTATGAATATTCGCTGGTTTTCATATACATCTGTATATGCATTAGGCTGGTTCGCTAACTAAACATTTTTTATTACCCTTCCCTACTTATGTAGTTTTAATGATTATTTCCAGTGGATTTTGACACTATAAAAATTATTAAGATAGCCATAATCGCATTTTCTTTATAAAATTTTTATACATTGTGGAGAAGCAGTCAATGTATATTTTCAATAAGAAATTGCACCTTGAAACCGGGTCAAAAATATTTAAGCCAAAAATTTATAAAGAAAACACGAATTCGGCTAGGACACAGCCACCCGAAAATTTTTACTAATAGCGTTTTCTTTTCTCGAAATAATGTTGCGCCAGGGCTGTCAAGTTTTCGTGTTCTTTTCTCAGCATTTTCACTTGCATATTGCGTGCTCTTTCTTTAAAATGTTGCACTCTGATAATGTTGCCACATAAGAAGGTGAAATTTTTTTTTTCAAGAAAAGAAAATGCCACAAGTAACGTCCTCCCAAAATGAGCCTATGAACTTTTTTATTTCATATACAAAGGTATCGCTCTGGTCTAATGAATAAATATGTATATGAAATGTGTTTGTAAGTTTGCTCCTTTCACTCTATGTTTTACGGTTAATTCAAGCATGCAATTTGGCAATTTCTAAATTGTTCGCTGTTTCTCACCAAACTCAGTTGGATGTAAGTGTATGCTGACATACGTACACACTTTTGTACTTATTACCATGGAAAACGTTCGCTTTTTTCCTACGTACATATGTATGTATGTATGTGTCTGTGGACATACATTTCAACTCAATGTTTTGTGCCAGTTTTGTTTTTAGGCAGTTAAGTATCATTAAAGGTACACTTGACTTGGCATCTAATACGAAATAATTATCTTAAAATCCTGAGGTGGCATTATCCTGTTCAAAATCAGTATTATAGCATATTTATAGATCAGCGCTTTCAACAGCATAAATATCGAAGACTTTATTCAATCTATGGTGAGAGATAGTTTGTCTAACACTATTCCGAGATGAAACACGACCGCATTCTCAGTGGATTAGTACCTAACTTTTTAGTCACTTTGGTACTTAGTGGTACTGGCCAGATCCAAAACTATTAGAAACTTTTTCCAAGGATGCAGTTTTAAGAGGACAACATCAATACACATTTGTCCTTGTGCACAAAAGAATTAATTTTGTTCAATTACACAGATTTCTCTCTTTCATTTGCTACCCTTAGTGTTCTACAGTACACTGAATCATATCCTTGGAATTTTAAGTCCAATAAAAAAATGTTGACTTCTTATAGAAAAACCAAACCACAGTTTTAGTATATTTGGCCGCTAGTTTCGCGGGTATTTTAATTTATATGCTTGTAAAATTTACTGTCGTCATGGTGTAATATAGGGGTCTGGCTGGATTCATTAGCTACAAATAATACCTAAAAATAGCCGTTTATTTTACAAGTAAAATATAAAAAGTTCTGGCCAGACCCGTCTGCCTAACGGACGTTCAACCCTATACAAATTGTATTATACAATTTTACAAACAGAAGCACTCGGGAGAGGATAAGTTCTATTTCGATTTTCTACTAGAAATAAATAAATGAGAACTGAAGACAGGCACGTACGTATGTAGATGATGAAGCCTTGTAGTTATCTTTGCCTCGACGATTATTGAAATCCTGGATGGACCTCTACGTGGAGTAAACAGATCGAAACTGTTGCTATTTACCAATATGGAAGCACAACAGTGTGATATGATACCTGCTAGGAGCGGTGCCTGCACTAAGGCGCATCTAAAGTCATTTCTGCGAACTCAAGCACGACGTACAACAATATATGACGCAGCCACTGAACACGATGCTGTCCCGACCTGTGAATGCTATTTTAGGAGCACAATCACCAACCGTTAACGAGACAGAACTTCGACTGCCACGACAGGCCCGCACAACACTGGCACAACTTTGCTCTGACTACTGCAGCAGACTTAATTCTTGACTGAGCAGACTAGACCACAACATACTCAAAATACGTTCTCTTGAACTCACTACTTTATTTTTTTGGGACCCAGAGCTGATAGATAATACGCACAAGAAATTTGGCAGCATTCTTATGCGAAATCCTGTCGAGATTTTGGAGTAGGTACTCATTTACAGACATAAATAAATTCATCAACAGGTTTTAAGATATCAACAAATTATGACAGCAGCCAACTATTGGGTAACTCTAATATCAACTAACCAAGCTCCATACAGGTTTCCTCTCCAAGGGCCTTGTCTGCCTAAATGATGTATGTTTTTATAACGCGGGTTGTTGTGTTACTAATCGGGCACCAGTGAACTCGGTTTTTACTCTAGTCCTAGGAATAGTTGTGAGTGAACGGGAAGTAAGTAGAAGTTGAAAGAACTACCGAGCAAGAGGCTTTTGCAGGAAGCTTTATATCAACCTCAAACTTTGGCTTTCGGATCAATGTCATGTTTTCCATACTGAAGGAAGCAGTAAGTTGGCTGCTCAATTGCGCGATGCCGACAAAGGAGATAAGCGTTCCAATACTCTTATAGCCAAGCGTCAATTAGAGCTTTGGACTCGCTCACGATGTTCTTAAGGCTGGTGGAAGAATAATTAACCACTCTTACGGTTATAGCTGATTATTTCCTAGTGAGAATTACGTGAGTACCAGGCCATAGAGATATTTTAGGTAACTGCACTGCAGATCAGTTGACTGAAAAAGGTGTCCTCAGAAGTATTCCATTGAAAAGAGAGGTTAAATGGATCCGTTTATTTTCCAAGGGGAATAAGTCAGCATTTTTCCGGTATGGCAAATTTCAACATTTCAACAGAGCTCTTTTAAATGAATCGAACCGCTTAAAAGTTATCATATCGATTTAAATTCTGACTTATTCCTTTTGGTAATCAAACGAATCACATATGGACATTAGGCAGATGGTCTTGTGTCATCTCAGCAAATGCTGGTAAAAAACCAATGCAACTTTTCGGCTTTTTACGACCGTAGGACTAGAGGTACTTAAGGGATTTTCTTCGGCTCGCAAAGCTTCAACTCTCAATACTGTTGGATGTAATGACAAGAAACTGTCAGATGGCTAAACGCGCGTTGAACGCCACACCGTACCCTCTTTGTCGCAGCTGCTTAATGACTCAATGAATCTATTATTCAATAAATAATTTTGCAAATTTACATCTGTCACAATTAAAACCACTTTTCGAGCGTACATTTTTAAATAGTTATCAAGTTTATAGTATTAATTTGTCTCAGTATTAAACACTCTAGCTTGATTTAATTTGCGCAGAGTAATTAAAGAACGTCAAAATTGAATGAGATACATACAGTGCCGAACAGAAGTATTGGTACATTGAATTTTTCGCAATATATGCAAAGTTTTTTATTCTAATTAATTTTCGATATTTTTTTATAAAAATATTGTTCATTGAACACCAGAAAATATTATAATAAAATCTCTAAACTTTGTGCAAAACTCAGGAAAATTCATTAAATTTTAACACTAATTTGCAACTGTTTATTCAAATTGTTTAGAAAAATTCTAGGTATGCAGTTTTATAGCCCATTCAAATTTAGTATAACAAAGCGCAAGTTTGAAGTCGCTAGAAAATCGCGTTGATTTTTGGTAATTTATTTCACGCAAGTTCTTCCATACAAAGTATATTCGACAATAATTTTTTGTATGGAGAAAATGAGCAACACCTTCCAATAAGAAATTTGACAAAAATCAACGCGATTCTCTAGCGACTTTAAATTTACATTTTGTCATACTAAAATTTAGTGGACTATAAAACTGCATACCTAGAATTTTTCTAGAAGATTTGAATAGAAAGTTGCAAACTAGTTTTTTGGTGGAAAATTAACTATATTTTTATAAAAAATTATCGAAAATAAATTAGAATAATAAACTTTGCATATACTGCGAAAAAGTCACTATGCCAATACTTTTGTTCTACACTGTATGTATTTTCATAAAGAAAATTTTAATACACAAAGCCCGACCTGTGCAATTAAAAAAATCGGATGATAATATGAAAGTATTTATACGTGTGTAACAGCGTTCAGTTGTAAATAATACCTAGCAATAATAAGTAGGTTCTTTAGACTTTGATACAAAACATTAAAAAAAAATCATTTATTCTTTCAATGTATACAACTACATACATATGTATGTATGTAAGTATTTACGTACTAGGGATATTTTTTTCGCTTTTTACGATCCCGAGATTTTCGGGATTTCGTTATTACAATCCCGGGATCACGGACTTAGTCCCGGGATTAAGACTTTCATTACTTTTCAACAACATAAATCGAAAAAATTGCTTCTATCTCGCCTACCATAAAATAAATAATAAATAAATGGGTTTGAAACCTACTTTTTTATTAAAAGTAGCATTTTTATTTTTTCTCTCTGATATCAGGATTTATTTTGAAAGAATTTGTAATTTCAAAGATGTGATTAATTCCAGAAATTATTTAAAAAATTCAATGCAATGCAATGTAAAATAAAAATATGGGTACCAAATGAAAGAAAATTTTTTAGAATGTAAACAAATTAAAATCTTTTGGATTTAGAAGGACGAATCGGTAATTTTTTAGGCTGATATATTTAGAAGGACGAAATTCGAGGGTATTTTCGAGTTTATATACACTCATCAAAATATGTATTCGTGCAGTGTTTTTTTTAATATTTGCAATGGTTTTCGTAAATAATTTTTTTCGCTAATTTTTAATAGAAATATAGTTCATTCTGCATCAAATGGCATACAGATTAACGATTCAAAGTTTTTTGAAAATTTAGAAAAATTTTACAAATTTTAACCAAAAAAAAATCCTAAAAATTACCAGTCCTTATGCCCAAAACATTGAATTTGAATTTTTTTAAATCATTTTTAATTACTGACGTCAGAGTGAAAAACTAAAAACGCAATTTTACTACATTTGGCCCATGTTTTCGCGAATATATTAATTTTTGTGTCTAAAATTTACTATCGCACGGTGTTATATTTATAATGAGCTAGAAATTTATAAAAAAAAAAGTAATTATTAAATAAAAGAAGAAATATAGCCGAAACTGGTCAAGAAAAGGAGTTTCTATTATTGCCAACAGTGCAAATTACAAATCCTGAAAATCCCGGTCTAATTTGGCAAGAATACCGCAATTTTTTGGACCGCAAAAAGGTCGGGATCCCGGGATCTCGGAATTAATATTTCTAGTACGTACACATTACATATTCATACATACTAAATAGCTTGGAATTGTAAACATATGTAATTAAGTTTATAGTAGCAAATACATTTTATAATCAAAGTCGTTGGCTGCTTATCGCAGCCCCCTATGAGTACCGTTGCATTCACACTCATTAGTGTATTTTTGTGCTGATAGGAAGCGATCTATCTATATGCCAGCCACTTTGTAGAAAAATATTGTGCCAGCTCTCGTTCGACTGTTGTATGGCAAAAAGTATTTTTATTAAAGTCGTACTAAATGCTGTGTGCGCGTGTTTTCTAACTTTCAATCCGTAAAAACTTGTAAAAATTATTTGTCGTTAAACTTTTCTTTAAAGAAGTAAAATATTACCTATTTTCAAACTTCACAAAAATGGTTGAAATTACTTTGCCGTTCATGCATTTGGTGGAAATGGGAGCGAAGTATGTGAAATGTGCCGCAATGTTTAAATATTAGAAGAATTTTAATTTTGAAATTCATTAACCAAAAAAAAACTGTTTAATACTTCGGAAATTTATCGATTTTTTAAAAAGCTGAAAATTGTGTGTAGAAGTTGGAAAAGCAAAAATTCGGGATTTGATTATGCTTTTAAATTTAAAAAATAAAACATTTATTTTCGAATGGGGATGTGCCGGACAGGGATTTTGCCGGTTAACCGGAAAAAGAGCCGGATTCGGATATCCGCTTGGCTGCTGCCCTTAATAAATTGCGCAACAGTGTTACTAGGTTTTCTTTTAGCGACTATCTGTTTTTTCGAGCTGAACTATACAATACGTAATTATAATACAATAAAAAATTTCTCCTCTGAAATCGAGGTTGTAAAATAATCCTATATTAAAATCATAACTTCTCCGTCTGCAACCCTGCTTTATTGATTACCTATGGTAAATAGAGGAGAAACCTCAAACACAAAATATAAACATTAATAAAAGCCATTAAGCAATAGCGCGTTGTTTTCTTGAAAATTTTTTAACATACATTTTTTTTTTAAATATGCCATCTCAAAAAAATAACAAAAAAATCACAATAGTAGCTCTGAGTATTGCGCAATATTTAAGTATAGTATTACGGGGTGCACTCTAGAATAATTTGAGTTATGATTTTTTTTTTTACACCGAAGTTGAGTAAAATTAGTGCATTACAAATTAAACATTTTTTAATTTCTTTTAGAATTTTTTTGTGCACGCAGTTTTTTAGTCCATTAAATTTTAGTATAACAAAGTGCAAGCTTTAAGCGTTTGCAGAACTGGCGTTAATTTTTTTTAGTTTTCTTGGAAAACGGTTTGCGCATTGTCTTCCACAAGAAAAAAGTGCAACAGGACGTATGCATAAAAAATGTTAAAAATCAACGCAATTTTTCAGTAGCTTCAAACTTGTACTTTGATATTTAATGGGTTTCAAAGCTGCATACTCAAAAAAATTTTAAAAAAAAATTCAATCTGTAATGTACTCATTTTACTCAACTTCGGAGTAAAAAAAATTCATAACTCGAATTATTGTAGAGTGCACCCCGTAATACCATACTTAAATATTGCGCAATATGCAGAGCTACCATTGTGATATTTTCCAAAACTAATTTTTTATAAAAAAATTTGTGTGTGAAAAATTGTTCAAGATAAAAAATTTTTAATATTTTTTTATAGAGAATTTTTATGTGTGTAGATATGTGTGATTTTTTTTTAATTTTTTCCTCGCTCCGTTCTCGAGATATTTGGAAAACTATTAAATAGATATGTTTTTGTTTTTGTGCTATGAAGTTTCTAGAAATATATCAGTCAATCCACCCTAGAAATTATAAACAAATCAAACACATGAAGTGTGAACCCCGTCCATTTTGGTATGAAACACCCCATATACTGAAATTCTTTTATAAATCTATTGAATAAATTGAGTGACCCTGCGACCAACCTTATGTTCGTGGAATAATATTTTAGTCGTAAAAGTGTTTAGCGCGACAAAAGTAAAAAATTGGAATAATATTCAAATAAATAACCTTACGTTAGAGCAAATTAGTTTATAAATATGTATGTATGCACATAAAAGTGCAATAAAACAAGAAATTGTCAGTTCACTCGTTCGCCTTATTTACTCGTACAAACCAATCACAAGGGGCAACACTAATATGTATGTATGTATTTTCTCTCTGTACTTAAACCAAATTACTTAATCACACAAGAACGAAAGCAAACTAGGACGGGTATGGCATTGCGGTAGCTCGAAAAATTCAAACCGATGTAATATATCTTCGCTATTAAGCTTACGACGATCCCCATGTCTTTGTTAGAAAGGTTATGAGTTTTCCACGTCAGCTTCTCATCTAGAGCTACCCTGTGTTACTTAATTTTCGCGATAAGATTTAGGTTTACGCGTCTAAGAACCGGAATGTTGCGACTTTCCAACTTTATTTTCTTCATAAAAAATACTAGATTTGTCTTGTTGAGTTCAATATGAATCGATTTCATTTAGGATACTGTGTCTTTCTACAGTACTCGAGGAGACACATTTATTATTATTCGCGTTTATTTGAATATATCGAAGTACAATACCCAGCACTACAAGAGGGGGAAGGCTATACCATCCTCAAGATATTCCCATCCAATCTGTATCATGGCACAAAGTCCCTGGACTTCCCCTAGAGTTAGCAGTCTTCTAGAAATAAAAAGTGGATTCTTCTTGAGTCTTATGTCTACTTGCAAAGGAAATAGAGTCGTTAAAGCATTGTTAGGATTTTATCAGGGACAAAAAAACAAAATGTTGTTTTCATAGTTTTATTCCAAAGAATTGTTAAGAACCCAAACCGAAATGCGAACAAAACATTCGGGAGTGATTTGACAAGAAGGAAGGTGACAACAAAATTGCTGAGAACGTTCACAGCAGGAATTACATAAGAACAAAACCATGTAAGACGTTCCCAAAGAAAACCAAATGCGAAGCGGGCACGAAACTTACCATAGCGTTCATTTAGTTTAAAATATTTGAATATTAAAATTAATAAAAAAAATAACTGAAAGATAATTATGCAAATTAGATAATTCAACGAAAGACTTAAGACACGATGTTTTCTTGCACAGAAAATTAAAACTCGTACCATAAGTGCATAGTTCACCCTAATGATACACGATCGGGAAGTTGAAATGATTAAGCTTTCCTCTGGCTTAGAATTAACAATCATGGTTTTCACTGAAACAATTTTTCATCCCAACATACTCATTCTTAACGTTAAGTTCTCAAAGTTTTGTTCCATACCAGATCGTTCCCCAGATTTTGTTCTTATTTTATCCTCCTTGAAAACGTTCTCGATACTTTCGTTATCATTTTTTTTTTTCTCCTTGGAAACGTTTGCGGAAACTTCGTTCTCATTCTGTTCTTCTTGAGAACGTTTACGAGAGTTTTGTTCGTATTTTGTTCTTTACGGAAACGTTTCTGAACCTTGTATTCTCATTTTGTTTCCATTCAAACAGCTCTCAATAATTTTGTTCCCGTTTGGTTCTTTCTGTGGGAACGTTCTTAACATTACATTTTGTACAAAAGCGGAATGCGTTCTCGGTCCCTGTTTTTTGTACTGTGTGAATATTTTGTTTGGCAGATGTAAAATTTCAAATATTGATTTTGAAATAAAACAGAATGCTTTTTCCTTGGTTTTACGTTACCAACCACAACATTTTTTATAACAAGTCCAAGGCCAAAAGAAACCGAACTGAAAAAAAATATTTTTTCTTCTTCTTAATTGCCGCTATAAACCTTTAATCGACTTTGGCCAAGTTCAACATATCTTTCCTCCTTTAAAACAAATTGTAAAATTTTAGGTTTTAAATATCGAGCCCTAACCGCCAAAATAACGTAAGCGACATTTTTTTCAAAATTTTCTTTTTGATGCAGAAATATTCCTAGAGCATCTAGATGCATTTCTGCATCAAAAAGAAAATTTTGAAAAAAATTTGGCTTACGTTATTTTGGCGGTTAGGGCTCGATATGATACTACTATTAAAATTTTATTTTATTCACATACACCTTTTTACTCTTCTTCCCATAATTGCATATAGGATGGTATCACACCGCATACAACAATACCGTTTGGCCACCAATGAAACAGTTATAGTAGACACAAGCTATGGGCAGGTGAAAGGTGTTAAACGCAAAACCATCTACGACCACGACTTCTATGCCTTTGAAGGAATACCATACGCTAAACCACCAGTTGGTGAGCTGCGATTCCGTGCACCACAGCCACCGGTACCTTGGACAGGTGTACGCAATTGTACGAGCACAGGAAATCGACCGATGCAAAGGCACTTTATACTCGGCATATTGCAAGGCTCGGAAGACTGCTTGAATTTGAATGTGTACGCGAAAGAGGTGAGTAAAATGTTTATTTAGCTGAAAATACAAAAAAAGGTGTGCAAAGAGACTTTAAGTAAATGCAAGTATAAGTAAGCATGTATTTATAAGAAACCACGCATTTCTTCCATTACAGTTAAAATCTGATAAACCCTTGCCGGTAATGGTTTGGATCTACGGCGGAGCCTATCAGATTGGCGAAGCTACGCGAGATCTTTATGCGCCGGATTATTTCATGGAGCGAGATGTCGTACTGGTAACAGTCAACTATAGACTAGGCGCGCTAGGTGTGTTTTCTATAATAAAATTCCAGAGGTTACAACTTTTTGACATAATTATCAATGGAATATCAGTCCCAAAAAGCTACAGCTAACTTCAGAGTTGACTTTATTTCAAATTTTAAATAATCTTCAATTCCTCCCTCATTTCCACAGGTTTCCTCTCCTTGAACGATCCAGATTTACAAGTACCCGGCAACGCAGGCCTGAAAGATCAATTGCTTGCTCTGCGCTGGATTCAAGAGAACATCGCCAATTTCAATGGCGATCCAAATAATGTCACACTTTTTGGTGAGAGTGCGGGTGCCGCTTCTACACATCTGCTTATGCTAGCGCCAAAAGCACAAGGGCTCTTCCATAAAGCCATCTTGCAATCGGGTTCCGCCCTCTGCCCGTGGGTTGAAGCACAACCGAGAGACTGGGCTTTTCGACTTGCCGTCGAGCTGGGATATAAGGGTGGAAATGCCGATAAAGAAGTATTTCGTTTCCTCTCGAAAACAAGCGCTTCGAGAATTGTAAGCGCACAAAACCGTTTGATATTACCGCAAGAAGAACATGAGCGTATTATGTTTGCCTTCACGCCGCTCGTGGAACCATACGAAAGTGCTGACTGCCTGCTGGCGAAGCCTTTTAAAGATCTACTCATTACTGCCTGGAGTAATGAGATTCCTGTAATACTCGGTTCAAATACGCA
>NW_023458555.1:24552419-24561232 GCF_013731165.1 Rhagoletis pomonella | reverse complement strand
ACTGCCTGGAGTAATGAGATTCCTGTAATACTCGGTTCAAATACGCATGAAGGACTCTTTCATTATGCTGAAACTAAGCGCAAACCATATTTGGTCAACGAACTAGCTGATTTCGTGCATATGCTGCCAACGGCAGTGAAAGGCGAGCGTGAAGCACATGAACAAAAAGAGCTGGCGCTACGTATTAAGGAAGCACATTTTGGTGAAAAAGTGCCACATCATAATGATACATTCGATAATTACTTAGAAGTGAGTCACATTGTGAAATACAAAAACGAATATCAATTCCTTTGCTTTGCTTGTTTCCTTTTCTTTCGCTTTGCAGATGGTGTCTTACAGACATTTCTTCAGTGACATTCACCGCACACTTTTGGCTCGTATGGCCTATGCTCCTAATGTACCCACCTACCTCTATCACTTTGCATTCGATTCGCCACATTTCAATCATTATCGCATTTTGAATTGTGGCAAATCTGTGCGTGGCGTTTCGCATGCCGATGATCTCTCCTACCTCTTCTACAATGTGAGTGCCGGTAAATTATCGTCGTACAGTGATGAATTCAAGACAGTACAACGTATGACTGGTATGTGGACAGCATTTGCTACGACAGGCAATCCGAATTGTGAGGAAATCGCATCGACCAGCTGGCAACCGGTTGAAGCGAACGATGCGGAGCGCGCACAACCGAAATGCCTAAATATTGAGGAGGAAGTTGAATTCATTACACTTCCACAGGAAAAGCTCAAAGTCTGGGAAAGTTTATATACAAACAACAGTTTATATTGAGGGAATCTCTTGCTTAGTTATCGTTGCTTGCCAGTGCGTTATTAATATATATTATCCGCGTAAAGAATTTCGTTTACTCTTAAAACTTGTTGTGTTAAATATTTTTTATAAAATTTTTTTATATTTTTGTTATAACTAAATATGTAGAATATATGTTGTGATATGAATATTTTTGAATATAATTTTTTAAAGTACAGAGTTAGTGGATTTCAATTATCAAAATATCAATATCTGTCAACTGTGCTTCACACAAAAAAGAGACGCGTTACCCAGAAATTAGAGCTCTAGCCTTAGATATAAACACTCTGAAGCAAATTTTAATAATTAAAAGTACTTTGAAACGCAATTTTCCTCAGCAATGGGAAGCCGAGGTGGCTGAGTCGCTAAACCGTAATACAGCAGATTTTTTAGAGCGCTCTTGGATTTACTTTCGTCATATGCAATGCATACATTATTCTTCGTGACTAATGACTTAACGTTAATACAAAAAAAATATATTTTTAAAACAAGCTTTCTAAAAAGGAACCAAATCGGACTATAAATATGGGCGTTTCAAATATCTTGACTCCCGCGTCACCTGGCGGATTAATTCATATTTATTATTGCATTGCCATCGGGTTCTGAGCTAAGTTCGAAATTTCAAGTCTCTAGCTCTAGTCGGGAAGTTCTAGTTGATTTCATGAATTGATCCAAACAAATAAGAATAGAAAGCAAATTAAGTAAAAGCTTGTAAAAAAGCTTAAATTTCGGAAATTACAATGATTGATTCATGAGTTCGCCCAAGTGTTCTTACTCTTCGGAAAGTTTCGCATATGTACTTCATGCGACCTGCAGTTGTACGCCGCCTCCGAACTACAAATGGATTTTAAAAGAAGCTTTTTCATCGCAGAAATACACTCGGAAGTTTGCCATTGCCAGCTGAGAGGTGACCGCTCTAAATGCTATAAACTAAATCGGGCCATAGACGCAGGGTTGCGCCACCTGCCGGATAAATTTTTCGCGGCATTATTTTGTTTGTGTAAGTGATACACTTTCCATGTGTGATCTAGCTCATTTATTCAAGCTTACTGGTAACTTCTCAAAGGAATAGACATTGTAAGCTAATTGAACTACATACAGAATGTGGAATGTTACAAATAGCCAAGCTTCGACTGAAGCATTTCTCTTCTGAAGTAAAACAAAGAGTGAAAATGCTCCAAAAAGCATACTGGAAATTTCGGACAATATAATTCAGAAATATTTTTAATCCAATAAAGAAGTGTGAAGTATAACAATCAGTGGGCTAAAAGCGGTCTCGAAAAAGCAAGCACATTTGCTCGTCATCTAAAAAGCGTGTTTACTATACAAAATACAAATACAAAAAAGAACTCAAAATTTGAAGTTGGGAAAGCCATCAAAAAAACTCAAAGCTAAGAAGACTCGCTGTTATGATCTAATCCCGGACATATAAATATTTAGGGGAATGAGTCGGCTGATGATATGGCCGGATGCGGCTCAGATATGCCAAAAGAAGAAGCGGAAAGCTCCGTACTAACACAATTTAGCGATCATGTTAGGAAAATTAACGAATGACTTTTGGAACAAATGGGAAGACTATAAGACCACAAGATTATTATGGCCGCCGCTTTGTGGGAAAAAGATAACGGACATAAGAGTCATTACCGGCGTTATCACAGGTCACAGAACACTATGCTATAGCACTAATGCTTCAACGGTGGCGCATACCAATAAGGAATAAGAAGGGTCCAATTACCACTATGACCACTGTGTCGATGTCCAAGTATACAGACGAAGAGACTCCAGCACTAGGGTTTACGTTAGTGTGGGCGAGGTAGCGGAGGTGGAACTGTTGGATCTCATCGGCTTCATCGGAGATAGTAACTGGTTCAATAGAATAATGACTTGACACTCACTTAAAGAGGGCACTCACAAGGAGGGTGTCTTCAAGTCTTCAAGTGAAAGTATGGAATATTCCACATAACAGCATTTGAAGGAGCCATTGTTGGCACATGTTCGGACGATACTGCGGTTCTCGCTATAGATACCCTTCCACAACTCGCTTCGCTTACGCTCCAAAACGGCCTAAACAATATAACGCGATGGCTGAAAGATTGGTGAATTAAGCCAAATGAGACAAAGCCTGTTCAGGTTAAATTCTTCCTTAAACGTAAAATTACAGCCTGTAATAAGACAAAATAATTAGGCATGCCTCGTTGTAAGCTTACGTTGAAAACTTATATTTTCAAGTCAGAAATTTACAATAGTTACTGAACCCAAAATCTCGGGACTCACTAGAGTATAAGCTCTTTCACAATTTATCCGTTTTTAAACTGGTATGGTATTCTCAAAAACGAAACGAAAACGATTTAAAATTGCATTCAAATCTCATAACGCATTTCTACTTACAATATATTCTCGTGGCAGCATTGCATGCCACATTTGCAGCCAAACATCAAGGGCATTGACCTGCTGCACACAATTTCTTTGAATGTAAACAAACTAGGTAATAACATTGCTATGTTAAGCAGCTTTTAAGAGCATTGCAATAACGAGCTGGTTATACATAAGCCGGCTACTAAAGAACAATCAAGCGATGAAAGAGAGTGTAAAGTGCAATGACGATGTGAGTGCACTGAGAGAAGCAGGGGAGCTCACTTTTTTTTTTGTTATTTAGGCGCGCTCTTTCTTAAAATAATACCACACTACTTGTAAGCGATCTTGTGTGAGTTTCAGCGCACTTCTCGAACAATACAGAGCGGCGTGTGAGAAGTGTGAATGAGTAGATAATTGAAATAGTGTAATGAATAATCGCACTGAGTCTTGCAGCAAAACAAAAACCGATAAAGTCATATCAAAACATTCTGATCAGTAATAAAATAAAATATGCGATCGACGTGAACGACAACAAAGTGGCCGATAGAAGTTGAAATACAAATAAAGTGAACAATCAAAATACATAATACAATAAGTAAATAAGTAAATAAAAGTATTCGATAAGACGCCAAACATGTTCGACTGCGGCAGAGTATTCCAATAATGTTTGCATATGAAAACATTGAAGGAGATCCATTGGATGTGTAGTGCCAAAGGGCCAACAGTTGCTCGCGATACATAGTGGAGTGTAGTTGCATCGGCCAGCTAATTGTCTTAGATAAACGGAAAAAAGTATAATTAGATAACAAAAGCGAGCAGAAGTTAAAAAAAAATTTATAAACGAATTAAAAATAATCAGCAACAAAACGGGTTTAATTAAAAAGTTTCCAATAACAAACAAATAAAAGTTGAGTGTGACGTAGTTTTTTATCATACAACATTTTTATTTATTTTTTTTGTTGTAGCTCAACCATGTCAAGCAAGTAAGTGCAGCTGGTCAAGGTCTATTAATAAGTGCACATACAAACGTACATACATATCTACATATTTAGGTGTATTCTTTTTTAAATTTTTTGTTAACTTAACTCCATCAATTAGCTCACCTGATGCAGAAGTGTTGGTGCACACAGCACTGGGCACGCTCAAAGGTCAACGCAACACATCCATTTACGATGACAATTACTACAGTTTCGAATGTATTCCCTTCGCTCAGCCGCCGTTGGGTGCACTGCGATTCAAAGCCCCTTTGGCCGCCACACCGTGGCCAGGTGTGTTGGATTGTACACAAAAAGCCAAAAAGCCAATACAAAAGAATCCGCGCACAAATGAAATTGAAGGCGATGAGGATTGTTTATATTTGAATATCTATGCTAAAGAGGTAAGCATGATGAAAGTAAACACTAGTACATATATACAGCTACTTACCCTGCAAAACATTTTTTCACAGTATTCGGAATTTTAGAGAAATTTTAAAGTATTCGTAAAGATCTCAACCGATTTTTTGCCGATTTTTTTTTCTAAATTGAAATAATGCTGAAATGTTAAGAATTTCTAGCAGAATATTTTAAGAATTTTCTTGGTTTTTCGTACAGAAATTTCTTAACGAGTTCGTGTCAAGATTCGTAAAAAAATCGTTACAGAAATGAGAAACTCCTAAAGATTTCGTTAAGATTTCGGGAACTTTGGTTTGCAGGGTATATTTAAGATACTTTTACATGTGTGATCAAAACATGCAAATTCTTCATACTGAATTATTCAGCATACGTATGTATGTAGAAGTATATGCCAGTCAATATAGCACTTACGACCGGTTACTCAGGGAGATTTTCACCATTTCTGGTTAACACTAATTTCCAGTTAAACATCATTACCGACGTTTTCGACACAATGTTATATGCATGGAGTCAGTAGTCAGAAGGAAATATTTGTTTGTTAATTAAAAACTGTTGACAATTACCGCATCGCTTCTACTAGCTCTTATGCACAGATGTGCAAATGTAGATATATATATAAAAGACCTGTCGTAATTTGTTGAAACTTTACAACTAAAAGGATTACTTCACGGTGATTCCAAAAATGAAACCGGTTTTTGTACCGGTTACCAATTTCGAAAAATCCGGGTTTTAAGTATCGGTTACCAATTTTGAGAAAAGCGGAGTCACGTCTCTTTTATTAATATTTTTCGTAAAAATTTCTCTGTATATCAGTTTTGAAAAAAGTTTGGAGAATAAGCGTAGCCCAAGATGATAAGTTCTTTGTATCTCTAAATACTTGGTAAATATATTTTTCTTGGTATTACTAAGAAAAGCGGTGACAAATTTTGAAATCGTTTAATAAACACGCACACATTTCAGTACAGTATTTAAAAAATTTAAACTAAGCGATAATTTAATAATTTATAGAGAAATCTTTAGGCCAAATTTGTATTATTATTATATAAAAAAATTAACGAGCCCATTCTGCTTTTTACAAAATTGTTACCCGATAGTAAAAACTTGTATATTTCGAAATTGGTAGCCGGTACAAAAAAAAAAACGAATTCATTTTAGAAATTGAAATAATATAAAAAGTTATATACAGCGTATTTTTATTACTGTTTACGTAAAAATACAAAAAAAAAAAAATTTTAGATATATGCCGGTGTTTTCATTTCTTTTGATTGTCCCTTTCTTTTATCGCACTCTATTCTAAAATAAAGACAAACGATGAGAAAGTTATGTATTATATTATAAAAATATCATACTCTTGTCTATATTAAACAACTTTTCCTAGTTTTTTTTAATCTGTTAAGCTATGCAATGAAAAAAAATACACAGCTAATTACATTTCTCTCAAAAATTGATAGATGAAATGTATAATAGCCGTCATCGATTCGCCACTTCGCTGCTTACTAAATATATTTGAGTTTCGGTCGCTTAACAAAAAATTTTGCATGTGAAAGCAACAACAAAGTTATCTAGCGCGGATAGACGATAGCGAGTTTGGTTGTACCTCATTTAGTTCGTTCGTTTCGTCACTCGGTAACTGTTGGCGAATCGATGACTGCTCATGTCACTTTATCTAAATCATGCTTTGAGAGAAACATACTAAGTACACTTTTCCAAGTGTGGCTTAACCAACGAAATGTTCTGATTATTTTCTTATAACTAATTTTTTTTGTATTTCAAGTTTAATCGCTTATATTTTTCGTTCACATATATAATATGCAAATATTTATTTATTCAACTTTAGCTTGCATCTGACAAACCTCTACCAGTTATGGTCTTCCTCTATGGCGGTGGCTTTGAAAGGGGTGATCCTACACGCGATCTACATGGTCCAGATTATTTTATGATGAAAGACGTAATATTGGTCACAATAGCGTATCGACTGGGACCATTAGGTGGGTAAATTATTATTAGACGTGCTATATGCAGACTGACACAAGCATACTATTTATGCGCGTAAATGCATTGTGTATATATGTACATATGTACATATGTAGGCATATACTCATGTTAATGTACATATAAACTGAAAGTAGCGTCATTACTTTATTTTGTGAGAGAGTTAAGTTTCAACGGAAACTAGCAATTGTTGAATTTCATGTATAACTGTATAAAATTCAATATGTATATTTTTAGCTATACAATTTAATACTATTTACTATTTCATGTTTTAGTTTATCTTGTGAAAATGTAGCACGTTCCAGTAGCACGTAAATTTTTCTCACTGTCAGCAATAAAATAGCGTAAATCATGTGAAACGAGTACCTATTTATTCTATGCGCACAGACGCAGATAGTTTATTTGCCCTGCTAGTCGTTTTTAAAATGAGATACGTATAAAGTTTTTTAAGCTATCTTGCGCTATTTCGTAAGATTCGTAACATTTTTTAATTTGAATACTTTTGTTAACATTGCTAATTAGCTTTTTTAAGTTTTTCATATAAATTATTTTATAGTTTTCAAAAATTGTTTTCTTTTTATTTTCCTTTTATTAGCTCGGGATGTAACTATGTAATATTGATGCGCCTAAAAGATGCAGCGATTTCTATTCTCAAGTTACATACCTGATGACAGTACGAATGGCAATTATAATAGGAAGGTTTTAGTTTTTTAAACTATAATTTTATTTACTTTCACATAAGAGGGTTGCTTGCAATTGACATGCAAAAAGAAAAGTAAATGCGCCTGGGCCACACTGGAGAAGTGAAACCTACGTTACATATCCATTTTGTCTCATAACCAATATACGTACATACATACATACCTACATACATACAAACATCTTCTTCTGCTTAAGGTTATATTTTTTGTCTTTTTTCTATCGAGATCCCTGCCTCTACCCCTGTTCGTTCTAATTACATTTATTTTATTCTGTTTTATTTATCCTCATTTTTATCTTTATACTCTATCGACAACAAAGTCGACAGCAACATCCGTCAAAATTTCGATAACAAAACCGATAACGAATTCAATAAAAATTTCGATAGAAAATCGATAAAAACACCCATAACAAAATTAATAAAAATATCGATAACAAAATCAATAAATAATCCAGCACCAAATCGATTAGAAAATCCATAAAAATATCGATTACAAAATCTATAGAGCTATCGATAAAAATATTGATAATAAAATCGATAAATAATCGATAAGAAAATCGACAAATAATCGGTAACGAAATCAATAACAAAATTAATAAATAATCGATAACAAAATCGATAACACAACCGATAAATAATCAATAACAAATCGATGACAAAATCGATAATAATATTGGTCACAAAATCGATTAGAAAATCGATAAAAATATCGACAACAAAATCAATAAATAATCGATTGAAAAATCGATAAAAATATCGCTAAAAAAATCGTTAAATATCGATAAGAAAATCGATAAATATCCATAAAAAAGTCGATAAAAAGTATCGCTAACAAAATAGCTAAATACATCGATTACAAAATCGATAACAAATCGATGGAAATATCGATTGCAAAATCGATAAAAATATCGATTATGTCGATAAGTTCCAAAAATATCTATAGCAAAATTGATAGCAATATCGATAAAAATTTCGATAAAAACATCATAAGAAAACTGATAAAAATATCGATTATTTTATCGGTAAGTCCCGAAAATCTCTAAAATCCCAAAACAGTTCCCAGATTGAGTCTATGTGTCTCTCTCTATATCCTTTCCTATTTTATTAACTTTATTTTAATCTTTCTTCTCCTATCTTCATCTTTACTTTTATCGGTATCCTCATGCTCCCTTTGTCTTTTCTTTTATGTTTATCATATTCTTCATCTACATACCTTTGCTCTTACATATATGCATATAAGTAAAGTGTTTAAATTTACCTTGGTCTTCAGTTTTGTCTTTATCTTTACGCATCTTTGTTTTAGTTTTTATTTTTACTTTTGTTTTAATCCTTTTCTTTATCTATGTATGTAGTAGTTGCCTTGCAAATTCATCTGTTATACAGTTTACCTCTAGGTCCCTATGAACCGGGACCCAAGTAAGGTGAAGTCGGTTCTACTTGGCCATCTCCTGTTGAGATAGATGGCAATCCAGCGCAATCTTTGACTAAAACGTGGAAGCTCTCAGAGCTTCGAATACAGACTGGCTATTATTAAAAATGATCACGTCTCTTCCAATCAGTTCTGTTA
>NW_023458555.1:24543752-24552319 GCF_013731165.1 Rhagoletis pomonella | reverse complement strand
TAACAGAACTGATTGGAAGAGACGTGATCATTTTTAATAATAGCCAGCCTGTATTCGAAGCTCTGAGCGCTTCCACGTTTTAGTCAAAGATTGCGCTGGTTTGCCGTCTATCTCAACAGGAGATGGCCAAGCAAAACCGACTTCACCTTACTTGGGTCCCTGTTTTTAGGGACCTAGAGGTAAACTGTATAACAGAAGAATTTGCAAGGCAACTACTACATACATAGATAAAGAAAAGGATTAAGACAAAAGTAAAAATAAAAACTAAAACAAAGATGCGTAAAGATAAAGACAAAAATGAAAACCAAGGTAAATTTAAACACTTTACTTATATGCATATATGTAAGAGCAAAGGTATGTAGATGAAGAATATGATAAACATAAAAGAAAAGACAAAGGGAGCATGAGGATACCGATAAAAGTAAAGATGAAGATAGGGGAAGAAAGATTAAAATAAAGTTAATAAAAGAGGAAAGGATATAGAGAGAGACAATCTGGGAACTGTTTTGGGATTTTAGAGATTTTCGGGACTTACCGATAAAATAATTGATATTTTTATCAGTTTCATTATCGATGTTTTTATCGATATTGCTATCAATTTTGCTATCGATATTTTCGGAATTTATCGACATAATAGACGATATTTTTATCGATTTTGTAATCGATATTTTCTATTCTAGCTATATTCGATATCGCTATTTTGTTAGCGATATTTTTTATCTACTTTGTTGTTGATATTTATCGATTTTCTTATCGATATTTATCGATTTTTTTAGCGATACTTTTTCGATTTTCTATTCGATTTGGTGCTGGATTATTTAGTGATTTTGTTATCGATATTTTTATCAATTTTGTTATCGATATTTTTATCGGTTTTGTTATCGATATTTTGTTTGATGTTACTATCGTTTTTGTTATCGATAGAGTATAAATATAAAAACGAGGATAAAGGAAAACAGGATAAAATAAATGTAGCCAGAACGAACAGGGGTAGCTTTAGGGATGTAGATAAAAAAAGACAAAAAATATAACCTTACGCAAAAGCAGATGTATGTATGCAAATACATACATATATAAGTATGTACGTATATTGGTTATGAGACAAAATTGATATGTAACGTAAGTTTCACTTCTCCAATGTGGCGCAGGCGCACTTACTTTTCTTTTAGCTTGTCAATTGCAAACAACCCTCTTATGTGAAATAAAAAAAGAAAACAATTTTTGAAAACTATAATTTAATTTAGATGAAAAACTTAATAAAGCTAATTAGCAATGTTAACAAAAGTATTTAAATTAAAAAATGTCACGAGTCTTACGAAATAGCGCAAGATAGCTTAAAAAATGTTATACATATCTCATTTTGAAAACGACTAGCAAGGCAAATAAACTATATGCGTTTGTGCGCATAGAATAGGTACTCGTTTTACATGATTTACGCTATTTTATTGCTGACAGTGAGGAAAATTTACGTGCCACTGGAACGTGCTACATTTTCACAAGATAAACTAAAACATGGAATAGCAAATAATATTAAATTGTATAGCTAAAAATATACATATTGAATTTTATACAGTTATGCATGGAATTCAATAATTGCTAGTTTTCGTTGAAACTTAACTCTCTCACAAAATAAAGTAATGACGCTACTTTCAGTTTATATGTACACTAACATGAGTATATGCCTACATATGTATGTACATATGTACGTATATAGGGTGAATTCCAAAACGTCAAAATACAAAGCATCAGTCTCTTTTATTTCTAGACCTCAATAGATTTTAATGCCAAATGTGCGCAACCACGGTTAGATGCTAGCTTTCTACTTAGTTGCGCAAGTTAGGCTTTTTCTCCTAGTGTGGTTTAGAAATAAAAGAGACTGATGCTTTGTATTTTGACGTTTTGGAACGCACCCATACACAATGCATTTACGCACATAAATAGTATGCTTGCGTCAATCTGCACATAGCACGTCTAATAATAATTTACCCACCTAATGGTCCCAGTCGATACGCTATTGTGACCAATATTACGTCTTTCATCATAAAATAATCTGGACCATGTAGATCGCGTGTAGGATCACCTCTTTCGAAGCCACCGCCATAGAGGAAGACCATAACTGGTAGAGGTTTGTCAGATGCAAGCTAAAGTTGAATAAATAAATATTTACATATTATTTATGGGAAGGAAAACTATAAGCGATAAAAATTGAAATACAAAAAAAAATTGTGATAAGAAAATAATCAGAACATTTCGTGAGTTAAGCCACACTTCGAAAAGTGTCTCTCAAAGCCTGATTTAGATATAGTGACATTAGCCGTCATCGATTCGCCAACATTTAGCGAGTGTCGAAACGAACGAACTCAATGAGGTACAACCAAACTTGCTATCGTCTAACCGTGCTAGATAACTTTGTTGTTGCTTTCACATGCAAAATTTTCCATTAAGCGACCGGAACTCAAACATAGTAAGCAGTGAAGTGGCGAATCGATGACGGCTATTATTTATTTCATCTATCAATTCTTGAGAGAAATGTAATTAGCTGTGTATTTTTTTTCATTGCATAGCTTAACTGATTAAAAAAAACTAGGAAAAGTTGTTTAGTATAGACAAGAGTATGATATTTTTATAATATAATACATAACTTTCTCATCGTTTGTCTTTATTTTAGAATAGAGTGCGATAAAAGAAAGGGACAATCAAAAGAAATGAAAACACCGGCATTTATCTAAAAATATTTTTTTTTTGTATTTTTACGTAAACAGTAATAAAAATACGCTGTATATAACTTTTTCTATTATTTCAATTTCTAAAATGAATTCGTTTTTTTTTGTACCGGCTACCAATTTCGAAATATACGAGTTTTTACTATCGTACCTATAGCAGAATGGGCTCGTTAATTTTTTTATATAATAATAATACAAATTTGGCCTAAAGATTTCTCTATAAATTATTAAATTATCGCTTAGTTTAAATTTTTTAAATACTGTACTGAAAAGTGTGCGTGTTTATTAAACGATTTCAAAATTTGTCACGGCTTTTCTTAGTAATACAAAGAAAAATATATTTACCAAGTATTTAGAGATACAAAGAACTTATCATCTTGGGCTACGCTTATTCTCCAATTTTTTTTTCAAAACTGATATACAGAGAAATCTTTACGCAAAATATTAATAAAAGAGACGTGACTCCGCTTTTCTCAAAATTGGTAACCGATACTTAAAACCCGGATTTTTCGAAATTGGTAACCGGTACAAAAACCGGTTTCATTTTTGGAATCACCGTGAAGTAATCCTTTTAGTTGTAAAGTTTCAACGAATTACGACAGGTCTTTTATATATATTTCTACATTTGCACATCTGTGCATCAGAGCTAGTAGCAGCGATGCGGTAATTGTCAACAGTTTTTAATTAACAAACAAATACTTCCTTCTGACTACTGACTCCATGCATATAACATTGTGTCGAAAACGTCGGTAATGATGTTTAACTGGAAATTAGTGTTAACCAGAAATGGTGAAAATCTCCCTGAGTAACCGGTCGTAAGTGCTATATTGACTTGCATATACTTCTACATACATACACATGCTGAATAATTCAGTATGAAGAATTTGCACATTTTGATCACACATGCAAAAGTATCTTAAATATACCCAGCAAACCAAAGTTCCCGAAATCTTAACGAAATCTTTAGGAGTTTCTCATTTCTGTAACGATTTCATTACGAATCTTCAAGGAAAATTTCATGAAGTGGTTGACACGAACTCGGTAAGAAATTTCTGTACGAAAAAATAAGAAAATTCTGAAAATATTCTGCAAGAAATTCTTAACATTTCAGCATTATTTCAATTTAGAAAAAAAATTCGGCAAAAAATCGGTTGAGATCTTTACGAATACCTTAAAATTTCTCCAAAATTCAGAATACTGTGAAAAAATGGTTTGCAGGGTAAGTAGATGTATATACGTACTAGTGTTTACTTCCATCATGCTTACCTTTTTAGCATAGATATTTAAATATAAACAATCCTCATCGCCTTCAATTTCATTTGTGCGCGGATTCTTTTGTAGTGGCTTTTTGGCTTTTTGTGTACAATCCAACACACCTTGCCACGGTGTGCCGGCCAAAGGGGCTTTGAATCGCAGTGCACCCAACGGCGGCTGAGCGAAGGGAATACATTCGAAACTGTAGTAATTGTCATCGTAAATGGATGTGTTGCGTTGACCTTTGAGCATGCCCAGTGCTGTGTGCACCAACACTTCTGCATCAGGTGTGCTAATTGATGGAGTTAAGTTAACAAAAATTTTAAAAAAGAATACACCTAAATACAATATAGATATGTATGTACGTTTGTATGTATGTGCACTTATTAATAGACCTTGACCAGCTGCACTTACTTGCTTGACATGGTTGAGCTACAACAAAAAAAAAAAAATAAAAATGTTGTATGATAAAAAACTACGTCACACTCAACTTTTATTTGTTTGTTATTGGAAACTTTTTAATTAAACCCGTTTTGTTGCTGATTATTTTTAATTCGTTTATAAATTTTTTTTTAACTTCTGCTCGCTTTTGTTATCTAATTACACTTTTTTTCCGTTTATCTAACACATTTAGCTGGCCGATGCAACCACACTCCACTATGTATCGCGAGCAACTGTTGGCCCTTTGGCACTACACATCCAATGGATCTCCTTCAATGTTTTCATATGCAAACATTATTGGAATACTCTGCCGCAGTCGAACATGTTTGGCGTCTTATCGAATGTTTTTATTTACTTATTGTATAATGTATTTTGATTGTTCACTTTATTTGTATTTCAACTTCTATCGGCCACTTTGTTGTCGTTCACGTCGATCGCATATTTTATTTTATTACTGATCAGAATGTTTTGATATGACATTATCGGTTTTTGTTTTGCTGCAAGACTCAGTGCGATTATTCATTACACTATTTCAATTATCTACTCATTCACACTTCTCACACGCCGCTCTGTATTGTTCGAGAAGTGCGCTGAAACTCACACAAGATCGCTTACAAGGAGTGAGGTGTTATTTTAAGAAAGAGCGCGCCTAAATAACAAAAAAAAAAACAGTGAGCTACCCTGCTTCTCTCAGTGCACTCACATCGTCATTGCACTCACATCGTCAGTGCACTTTACACTCTCTTTCATCGCTTGATTGTTCTTTAGTAGCCGGCTTATGTATAACCAACTCGTTATTGCAATGCTCTTAAAAGCTGCTTAACATAGCAATGTTATTACCTAGTTTGTTTACATTCAAAGAAATTGTGTGCAACAGGTCAATGCCCTTGATGTTTGGCTGCAAATGTGGCATGCAATGCTGCCACGAGAATATATTCTAAGCAGAAATGCGTTATGAGATTTGATGAATAGAGTAAGAGCTTATACTCGAGTGAGTCCCGAGATTTTAGGTTCAGTAACCAGTGTACATAAATTTCTGACTTGTAAATTTAAGTTTTCAACGTAAGCTTGCAACGAGGCATGCCTAATTATTTTGTCTTGTTACGGCTGTGATTTTACGTTTAAGGAAGAACGTAACCTGAATAGGTTTTGTCTCATTTGGCTTAATTAACCAATTTTTCAGCCATGGGGTTATATTGTTTAGGCCGTTTTGGAGCGTAGGCGAAGCGAGTTGTGGAAGGGTATCTATAGCGAGAACCGCAGTATCGTCCGCAAATGTGCCAACAATTGCTCCTTCAAATGCTGGTATGTGGAATATTCCATACTTTCACTTGAAGACTTGAAGACACCCTCCTTGTGAGTGCCCTCTTTAAGTGAGTATCAAGTACCGAACGAATTACTATCTCCGATGAAGCCGAGCAGATCCAACAGTTCCACCTCCGCTACCTTGCCCAGACCGTTGAAGAACCGTAAACCCAAGTGCGTGAGTCTCTTCGTCTGTATACTTGGACACCGACACAGATAGTGGTCATTCTCATCATGACAACCTCTGCAGATAATACTTATTGGTATTCGCCACCGTTGAAGCATTAGTGCTATAGCACGGTAACCTTGGACCAGTGATAACGCCGGTAATGACTCTTACTGCAGATCTATTGAGCTTCAGTATGTCCGTTATCTTTTTCCCACAAAGCAGCGGCCATAATAATCTTGTGGTCTTATAGTCTTCCCATTTGTTCCAAAAGTCATTCGTTAATTTTCCTAACATGATCGCTAAACTGTGTTAGTACGGAGCTTTCCGCTTCTTCTTTTGGCATATCTGAGCCGCATCCGGCCATTTCATCAGCCGACTCATTCCCCTAAATATTTATATGTCCGTGATTAGATCATAACAGCCAGTGCTCTTAGCTTTGAGTTTTTTTGATGGCTTGCCCAACTTCAACTTTTGAGTTCTTTTTTGTATTTGTGGGTCCATTTTATTGCGCAGGGTTCAATTTCGTGTGGAGTAAACACGCTTTTTAGATGACGAGCAAATGTGCTTGCTTTTTCGAGGCCGCTGTTAGCTCACTGATTGTCTTACTTCACACTTCTTTATTGGATTAAAAATATTTCTGAATTATATTGTCCGAAAATCTTCAGTATGCTTTTTGGAGAATTTTCACTCTTTGTTTTACTTCAGAAGAGACATGCTTCTGTCGAAGCTTGGCTATTTGCAACATTCCACATTCTGTATGTAGTTCAATTAGCTTACAATGTCTATTCCTTTGAGAAGTTACCAGTAAGCTTGAATAAATGTGCTAGATCACACATGGAAAGTGTATTACTAAAATGCCGCGAAAAATTTATCCGGCAGGTGGCGTAAACCTGCGTCTATGGCCCGATTTAGTTTATAGTATTTAGAGCGGTCGCCCCTCAGCTGACAATGGCAAACTTCCTAGTGTATTTCTGCCATGAAAAAGCTTCCTTTAAAATCCATTTGCAGTTAGGAGCCGGCGTACAACTTCAGGTCGCATGAAGCACATAACTATGCAAAACTTTCCAAAGAGTAAGAAAACGGAGATGAACTCTTTAATGAATCAATCATTGTAATTTCCGAAATTTAAGCTTTTTTGCAAGCATTCATTTAATTTGCTTCTATTCCTATTTGTTGGGATCAATTCATGAAATCAACTAGAACTTCCCGACTAGAGATAGAGCTTTGAAATTTAGAACTTAGCTTAGAACCCGATGACAATGCAATAATAAATATGAATTAATCCGCTAGGTGACGCGGGAGGCAAGATATTTGAAACTCCCATATTTATAGTCCGATTTGGTTCTTTTTTAGAAAGCTTGTTTTAAAAATATATTTTTAGTATTAATGTTAAGACTAACGCAGAATAATGAATGCATTGCATATGACAAAAGTAAATTCAAGAGCACTCTAAAAAAAAACTGCTGTATTACGGTTTAGCTTTCCGAAGATTGCGACTCAGCTGCCTTGGCTTTCCATTGCTGAGGAAAAGTGGGTTTCAAAGGACTTTTAATCGTTAAGATTTTCTTAAAAGTGTTTTATATCTAAGGCTAGAGCTCTAATTTCGGGGTAACGCGTCTTTTTTTTATGAAGCACTGTTGACAGATATTGTAATGAATTTTTTACCCAATGTTAATTGAAATCCACTAACTCTGTACTTTAAAAAATTGTATTGAAAAATATTCATATCACATACATATATTCTACATATTTAGTTATAACAAAAATATAAAAAAATTTTGTAAAAAATATTTAACACAACAAGTTTTAAGAGTAAACGAAATTCTTTACGCGGATAATATATATTAATAACGCACTGGCAAGAAACGATAACTAAGCAAGAGATTCCCTCAATACAAACTGTTGTTTGTATATAAACTTTCCCAGACTTTGAGCTTTTCCTGTGGAAGTGTAATGAATTCAACTTCCTCCTCAATATTTAGGCATTTCGGTTGTGCGCGCTCCGCATCGTTCGCTTCAACCGGTTGCCAGCTGGTCGATGCGATTTCCTCACAATTCGGATTGCCTGTCGTAGCAAATGCTGTCCACATACCAGTCATACGTTGTACTGTCTTGAATTCATCACTGTAAGACGATAATTTACCGGCACTCACATTGTAGAAGAGGTAGGAGAGATCATCGGCATGCGAAACGCCACGCACAGACTTGCCACAATTCAAAATGCGATAATGATTGAAATGTGGCGAATCGAATGCAAAGTGATAGAGATAGGTGGGTACATTAGGAGCATAGGCCATACGAGCCAAGAGTGTGCGGTGAATGTCACTGAAGAAATGTCTGTAAGACACCATCTGCAAAGCGAAAGAAAAGGAAACAAGCAAAACAGGAGTTGATATTCGTTTTTGCATTTCACAATGCTTACTCACTTCTAAGTAATTATCGAATGTATCATTATGATGTGGTACTTTTTCACCAAAATGTGCTTCCTTAATTCGTAGGGCCAGCTCTTTTTGTTCATGTGCTTCACGCTCACCTTTCACTGCCGTTGGCAGCATATGCACGAAATCAGCTAGTTCGTTGACCAAATATGGTTTGCGCTTAGTTTCAGCATAATGAAAGAGTCCTTCGTGCGTATTTGAACCGAGTATTACAGGAATCTCATTACTCCAGGCAGT
>NW_023458555.1:24534350-24543652 GCF_013731165.1 Rhagoletis pomonella | reverse complement strand
CTGGCTATTATTAAAAATGATCACGTCTCTTCCAATCAGTTCTGTTAAAAGATTCTTAGCGGTAACCTAACAAAAATTTTTATAGGACGGTTTCTTAAGAAAAGACCCCCCCCCCCCCCACCTATCTTACCGACGAGTTTCAAGCCATCTGTATAGACGTCAATATTATCTATCGAGTGGAGTGTTAATACCTTCTTTAACCTCCTCCCTGCTTGAGATTCTTGGGCTAAAGTTGCTTTCCGGAACCGATATCAAAGCGCTACGGTCTGTGTTATCGGAATGAAGCAAAATTTATTTACTATTAAAGAGTGACCCTGGGCTTCAGGTTATCATTGTTATCAAAACTAAATAGGTCCCTATACAAAATTTTAAAAATGGTTTCAAACGAATAAAAATTATAAGTTTTTTGAGATACTTTCAAATCGGTCTTGCACAGGTAAATCTCCATTTATATTTTCGATTGGTTTTTTTTTTTATGGAGAATGATGCACCCTAATGTACATTTATATACGGTATATCTCTTATAAGTAAATTTTTTACCTGCAGGTTTTCTCAGCCTACCTGATCCCGCAGTTGGTGTACCTGGCAACGCCGGCCTCAAGGATCAGCTACTCGGGCTCCAGTGGGTTGCTGATAATATAAGCGCTTTCAATGGTGATCCAAAAAATATAACACTTTTCGGTGAGAGCGCTGGTGCTGCATCCACACATTATATGATGCTCACACCGTTAGCCAAAGGACTCTTCCACAAAGCGATACTAATGTCAGGCACAGTCCTATGTCCATGGGCGCTGTCACCAGTCAAAGAATTACCAAAGCGCCTGGCGCAAGCAAATGGCTATACTGGCGATGGAAGCGTTCGAAGTGTGCTAGATTATCTGCAACATTTGCCCGCTGAGGAGTTAGTACGCCCGTATTTGTTGACGAGAGAGGAAAATATGGATGATTGTCTATTCGCATTTGGTCCTGTGGTAGAACCGTATCTAACAGACAACTGTATTATACCAAAACAGCCGCACACTTTGTTCGCAAATGCCTGGGGCAACGACATACCACTCATAATTAGTGGCACATCCTTTGAGGGCCTACTGATGTTTGCACGCATACACATGGCACCGTATTTGTTGCACGAACTGAATGAGAATCATCAGCACATGTTGCCACTGGAATTGAAGCAGAAGCATGATCTAGACAAGCAAAAGGAATTGGCTTCAAAGTTGCGTGAAACACATTTTGCCGAAAAGGAGCTGCGCATGGAGCATGTGCTCAACTATTGCGAGGTTAGTTTTTTCGGGTATTATATGTAAATTTTTATATTATTTCACTGATTTTGGTTTTTCCCCCTATCTGATTGTAGTATGCTTCCTATAAAGTATTCTGGCATCCCATATTGCGCACCGTAAAGGCACGTCTACGACACGCACGCGCACCTACCTACCTCTACCGTTTCGACTTTGATTCGCCCGAATTTAATCATCAGCGCATCGGTTACTGCGGCAAGGAAGTACGCGGAGTTTCTCATGTTGATGATCACTCATATCTTTTCTATGGCAACTTTGCCTGGAAGTTGGATAAGGATACACCAGAATTTCGTACAATCCAGCGTAAAATTGATATTTGGACATCATTTGCTGCAAACTCAGATCCAAGCTGTGAAAAGCTCGGTGAGAGCAAATGGATGCCATTGCAGTCAGATGGGAAACTGCATTGTTTGAATGTTGGGGAACATTTAGAAGTTATCGAGCTACCGGAGATGCATAAGCTGCAAGTATGGGATAGTCTGTATGAGGTTGAGGAAGAATGACAAGTGCTCGCTGGGCACGCGGATAGTAAAAAATTGTGTTTAAGTAGCAGTATTTTTATGAAGAATGTTATGTTTATGCGTCAGCTAAAGTTTAATAGCCTGATTATGGCAACTTAACTTAACTTAAAGGGACTTAGGACTTAGAAAATCAAAATGAAACAGATTTCGACGTGGCATTAAGTTTCGGCTGTTAAATTAAAAGTAAAATCCATTTAACATAATTTTTAAATGAGAGCTTATAAGTTACGTTAAGTTGCCATAATCAGACCATAAGAGCGATTTTATTTTTTGTGTAATGTACTACGTAAAGCAAGACAGTAAATTTGGTTACTCAACGCGATATATTAAGAAAATCACATGCTTGTATTTTTATCGAAGGGCAACTATTTACATTATACTATATACATAGATACATAAATACCGTATAATTTAATTTACTTTTTTGAAATTCAAAAATTTCTATCTTTCGGGAGGCATTCAATGGTCATCAATTTGCGGTGAAAGCGATCCATTAACCAAAAGCCGAGTCAAAGGGACGTTTTACAAATTGAGTACTGAGTTCGAATGTGCTGAGTGCAAAAGTTCATCTGCATCCGAGGTAACTCTATCAATATCTCATCACATTTAGTCCTAAAGTCATCTTCAAGCCTTTATGCAAGCATGATAAAGTTAGGTAAAGAAAGTGTGTTTGAAAGTATTATCCCTCCCTCAGAGGCTGGGTTAATGGTGGAGTCTTCTGTCGAGAGCTTCCCATCAGTATTAAATTCAGGTTTCAGGCAGAAGTAGCTGCTATTAAGAAGGCAGTGGAGTTACTGCTCATGAGTACGATGACAGTTAGGGAAGTGAGAATTTATTCTCATAGCCAAGCGGCTACCAAGGCCTTAAGTGCGTTGGAGGTGTGCTCTAATTTAGTTAAGAAACGTCTGCTCTCTCTTTCAGTTACGTCGGAATACTTCTGTATTAGGCTCATTTGGGATTACAGCATCATTGCAGGATACTAACTATGTGGCCGGCGAATTGGTTAGGAAAGATACCCTTTAAGCTTTATCATTGGATAAGTGCGGTTGGAGCGGCCATTGATCGCCAGTGATACACTCTTGATTGCAAGGCCAAGGGGGGACAGGGGGCAGCCGAGAACTCTACTCACACTTACAGAGCCACAGCTCTAAATCTTGGTGGGGATTTTGACGGGTTACTTTCCGAATGGTGTGCCGCAGTTGCCTGAAATTTGAGTAGGTCGAGCCAATTCATCACTGCTTTCAAAAGTACCCAGCGTTCACGAGACTAAGATCATTGGGATATTGAGTTTAGCCGAATTTTTAACTACATACTCGGCTCGTTCGCTTTATCGATTAAGTTTTGGCCGCCGTCCGGAATTTGGTATCACAAATGACAATCTCTAACTGTCTAAGTCACATCCGGGACTGCCACCTTAGCTCAAGAGCAAGTTTGGCCACTGTAAATAACCTCTACGGCAGCCAGCGAAAGGCACATCCCTCTAGATAATTGATTAAAGCATTGCGACCAGTAGGTCTATTATGCCCTTCATCGGCGTTATTCCAAAGTGTCTTTACAATCTCTGTTCGAATTAATTCTGATTGCTACTTTTATCCAGTGCTTTCTATCAGACTAGATCTCCAAAGTGCAAAAACCGTGAGATGACTATGGTCGACGTTGCGATTTGACGCTACACTCCAAAAAAAAATCTGTTTAAAAATGAGACTATAAATCGAGTACCTTTTTTTTTAGCTTTAAAATTGTTTGGTGAACTTACACGAAGAAGATTTATTTTTCTCGTTTACACATTTTCGTGTTTTTGTTAGCGGCTTTACACAATTCTACGGGAGAAGTCAAACAGCAGATATGTATTTTGTAGCTTCGTAGTAAATTTCCGCACACCACAGCAGCTATATGACACTCTAAAAAGTCCGAAATTTAAACAAACTATACGTTGAATAATCGCGCATATAATTCCGCCAATAATAAGGTAGGAAACCAGTAACCTACCTTTTAGCTAGGAAATTAACATAATTTTTTTAGAGTGTAGTTGATACTCATGCCCATTTAAATAAGTAAAAACACTACACAGTGCCGATTTCATCGTATTCCTTTAAAGGTGTCTAATAGTTCACTTAATACCATGAACTACAGAAAGTGGCTATAGCACCCCTCCCTGCTGAGATATTCTTTTCATCACATGCCATGTCACTCCAGTAACTTTTAATTGGTACCGAACACTTCATGGATGATGCTTATGGCGTACTACGCTGTGGATACAAGTACAAGCCAAGTTAGCTAGTAGGATATAAAGTGAATATTTGTTCGGCTGTTCGGTGTTCGCACCTTATACTCGTATAAAATTATCTGCACAGAGCTTTGTCCTACTTGTCAAACTTAGAAAAACTCCAGTCGAGCTGGGTTTGGACCTTCAAACCTCGCCTTAAGCACACAGACTGATTAATACAAATTTATCATTAACCTGTACACATAAAGTGGTAAATAAATAAATTGAAACGCGACATTTTAACAAGTTTTGCCAAAAATTATAAAAATTCTGCAAAGTTGCGTCTAAATTTTCAATTCTATAATCCGGTTTTTCAGATTTTTTTGAAAGTGCGGCTTACATTAGGATTCACCACTCTCCATACACAATAATCGGCATTGTTTTTCCAATGGAAATATATACGTTATACGGGAGCTAGACCTGTTTGAAAATACCATTAAAAATCTACTTTTTTTTTGTAAATGAAATTAGCTTTTAATATTTTTTTCTAAAAACTCGCTTCAGATTGAGAAAATTTCTCTCATCTTCATCGCCTTCTCGTTCGGTGTGGTTTTCGTCTCACCTCTGCGAAACGTTTCTTCATCATATAGCACGTTCGTTGGCCGCGGCTCATGGCCTTGTACCAGGATGGAAGGGCTGTACCCAATCGCAACAAGTTGTCCCAAATTTGCTGCTCTTCGCCCGTTAACTGCACCAACATCCTCTTTATGTTTCGGTTGGCCCTCTCTGTTGGATTCTTTTGTGGTGAATAGGGCTGCTGTTTGACCCCGTAATCTTGTAAGAGCCATTTGAACTGTCTACTTGTGAATTGAGCGCCATTATCGGTAATTATTACCTTTGGAATGCCAAATCTGGCCAGTATCCGTCCTCGGAACGCTTTGTTAAGGTTGTCGGCGGTCACCTCAACTCACTTAGCAAAGTGTTCAAGGAAGACCATCATCATGGTATTTTTTCGTGCTTTGACCGTGGTAGTGGCTCCTCCATGATCTGAGTCAGCTTGCTGCTGGTTCGGCTTGTACGTTTGGAAGGACGGACACTGTCGTACGTACCTTTTTAAATCCCAGAACATTCCGGGCCAATAATAGCGGGTGACCACTAGTGCGATTGTTTTCCGGAAACCCATGTGTCGGGCAGTTGGATTGTCGTACACTTCCTGTAGCACTCTGTTACGCAATGGCTTCACCCCACAAAATTTCCATGGGATTGCGTCGTCGTCGTCCATCTGTACTGCGATGTGGCGGTATAAAATACCGTTTTCGATAATGTAATCTGAAAACTTCTCGTGAATTTTGTTTCACCTCCTCAATTTTCCCTTGGAGCCACTTGCATGTAGGCGCTTCCTTCATGTGTCCAAGCAAGGTAATCAAAATAAAGAAATTTCGGCGGAAGTTTTAAAAATATAGTAAATTTTGTAATTCCGCAACTTCTTAGGTGTTACACCTTAATGGTTGTTCATACATATATTAACATCCATTTTGACGTGGTTAATACCTCTTTAAATCTGTATAAGTTTAACCCATTTTTCGAATATTTGCTCCGGTTTTATAAAGTTCCTCTTGCGAACGTGTATTTCTTTACTTAACTTTCTGTGTAAGAAGTCGTTCAACTTGTTGATAAATACGTAAGTATTTACCCATGCATATATATATATATATGTGTATGTAGGCAGCTTGCAGTTATATAGTAAATAAGCAAACCAATATATATTGGTAAAAGTGGAGTCTCGGTCTGAAATTCTTTTAAAAATTGGGCAGTTACGTTCGCAATGGGCTCATAGTAAGTACATTGGAATAAAAGACAAAAAAAAGCTAGAATAAGGAGTTAACATACATCCATACATACATATTGCCTACCTTTAGTATTGCAAAAGATATTCATCAACCAATAATTTCGACCACACACGGCAAGGTGAAAGGTCAGTTTCGTGAAGGAATCTACGGTGATGCGTACTATTGTTTTGATGGCATACCATACGCCAAGCCACCGCTTGGAGAGTTGCGATTTAAGTCGCCACAGCCGGCAGAACCTTGGCTAGACGTGCGCGATTGTACTAAGTGTCCACCCAAGTGCATACAAACAAATCGTTATTCGGGTGCAGTTGAAGGATCTGAAGATTGCTTGTATTTGAATGTTTACGCGAAAAAGGTCAGTTTCGACAATCATTGGTGTTGCCAAAATATTTCTATAACTTCTATAACAGGAAAACCATATCCTTTTTCTCATAAAAAATAGCTAAACTCCGAAAAGCCCTTACCCGTCATTGTATACCTGATTGGTGGACGATTTACAACGGGCGATGCTTCACGCTCAGATTGGGGTCCTGATTACGTTATGATGACGGAAGTTATATTCATAAGTATTGGATTTCGTTTGGGAGCTTTGGGTGAGTACAAAAAATAAAAGAAATATACATATATATTAAAATAAATATGTAGTAGTACAGCAAAAGGAACAGAAGAATTTAAATGTTTTGGAACCCATAACAAAAGTGTGCATTTTTTGTTATTGAAACGGCAAAAACAAAACAGCTTTCGCGGTCGTTGTCATTGTCCAGATGCAAATCTGCTTAGTTCCTGTTACATAGGATTCAGTGCACTAGAATCCATGCAAATTTTCTTCAGTGATGCATAGTTTTTTTCGTTTGGCATCTTCTTTCTCTCTATAACGCTATGAGAGGGAGCTCATAAAAAACTTAAAAAAGCTTTTCCAACGGCTATGAAAAATTCTACCCTGTTATCTATGTATGTATATTAGGGCGGGTCAAATTTCGCTAACTCCAATCTCTCAATCTCCAATGAAAGGTTTGAATGTGAATGAATTCTACTATTTTACCCTTAGACTAGCCAATGCATACAATCACACGGAATGCTCCCTAGCGGCTTTTATTTTTCAAAACAAATATACGAGCCGCCATCCTTGGTCAGACGGAAGCAGTGCATGTGAGAGTGTAGATTTTTATGGCCGGTGGGGTACCCTGTGAGCAAACGGGCATTTCGGTTTTATTCAAAAGTTGTGTGTCCTCTCAATCGAAAGCCTCATATTGCTCTGCAGTATTTACTCTGACTTCTAGGGTTTATCAATTCGGTAATTGTAAGTCTCACAGAACGAGCTGGGTATACAAAGTGCTTCCGGCCACATAAAGACGGACGATGAATTTTCTATCGCCAGTTTGCCACCTTTCTTTCGAGCCCGCAGTGACCTGGTATTCAGCACAATATTTCCGGGTTTCTGGCGACCAAGAGTTAAAGAACTTTAAAATACTCCTTGTAAAGTTTGGAGAGGATCAACCTATTGATCGTTAAGATTTCCAGCATCTCATCCTGAATAATTGCTAAATATCTGCCTCAATGTAGTGAGAACTTTACTGTCAGTTCCAGGTCCCGACACTGATTTTTTCTTCCCTCTTTGAGTGGCCTATATGTGCTTATATATGTGCTATGATATCGATAAAAGTAAAGATGAAGACAGAGGAAGAAAGATTAAAATAAAGGTAATTATAGAGAAAAGGATATAGATGGAGATCCAGAGACTCAATGTGTGAACTATTTTGGGATTTTAGAGATTTTCGGGATTCTCGGGACTCATCGATATATCAGTCGATGTTTTTATCGGTTATGTTATCGATATTTTTATCGATAATGTTACCGATTTTGCTATCGATATCTTCGGAACGTATCGACATAATTATCGATATTGTTATGGATGTGGTTATCGATATTTTTTATCGATTTTTTGTAATCGATATTTCTAGCGGATTGTTATCGATATTGTATGGGTTTTGTTATCGAAATTGTTATAGATTTTGTTGTCGATATTTTTATCTAATTTGTTACCGATATTTTTATCGATTTTGTTATCGAATATTTATTGATTTTGCTGTCGATTTTGTTATCGATGATTTATCGGTTTTGTTATCAACTTTCTAAACGATTTTTGTGATCGATTTTGTTTGCGATTATTTATCTATTTCGTTATCGATATTTTTATCGATTTTTTAATAAATTTTACTTGTATGTGAATCTCGCCCGTTCTATTAACTAAGTGTATTGACCCACTTTATCAGCTGGCATACGCTTGTTATTTCCGCTCTTTCGGTTAAAAAAAATGCTTTAAAATTGGCTTGGCAACACCCCGCGAGTAACCGCGTATAAAAAGAGTTCGAAAAAGTGCACACACATTTTGAAGTGTCGGTGAATACATATTTCGAAACAAGCCACATTTTTACGTGTACAGTATATTTTGCTTAGCTGCACATCCTTCTTTGCACGAAAAACTTGTGCACGTAACCGAAAAAGGCACTTAAGCGAATTTTCCTTACTACTTCAATGAGGAAGGTATCCGAATCCCTATGAAACCAAATATTGGAGGAGCACTTACCATGTAGAAATTACTGCAAGCGAAATTTTTACCGATTGCTATCTAATTATCTATATAACTACATAAATTGATAGCCATTATCGTTGTTCTGCGAGATGAGCAAAATAGGGCCAGTATGCATCTATCGGAGCAGTTTCCTTATAAATTTTAAAAATAATGCCTCGGATGCACATTTTAGGGTAGGTATTTTAAATGTGCACTTAAGGATAGAGGCAGCAAAGCAAAATATACTGTATTAAGTTATGTATTAAATAAGAAGTGCAAGTATATCTTCCAGGTTTTCTGAGCTTCCCTGAACCAGAACTCCAAGTGCCAGGTAATGCTAGCCTCAAGGATATATATTTAGCTCTGCAATGGATAAAGCACAACTGTCACAACTTCAACGGTGATCCCAGCAACATTACACTGTATGGACACAGTTCAGGCAGTTCTGCTGCACATATGCTAATGATGGCACCAAAATGTGAAACGCTCTTCCACAAAGTGATATTAATGAGTGGCACTCAAATGCATATACCTAAAACTCCAGATCTGGAGTATCGTTTTGCCAAACATTTGGGCTATGAGGGCGAAAGGGATAATCGCAAAATCTTGGCATATTTAATGTCGCTAGAAGCGGAGCGCCTTAGCGATCTGCAAATTTGGACACCGGGCGAGCAAGAACAATGCCTTTTTTATGTTTTTTCCATAACAATTGAAAGTGAAACCTCGCCAGATGCACTAATTACAAAGGATCCACTTGACATATTCGTCGATAAGCAGGCTTGGTCTAATAATATACCAATAGTTATGGGCAGTAATTCGTTCGAATCACTAATGCATTACAAATATTTCACG
>NW_023458555.1:24533949-24534340 GCF_013731165.1 Rhagoletis pomonella | reverse complement strand
CGGCACTTAATTGAATAATAACACTTGTTTATTAGCGAAATTACACAGGAAGACCATGAACAGCTGCTCAGACTGCCGTTGGGCGAGATCAGAGGCCAACGCTGCCAGACAATTTATGCGCATGCTTACTACAGTTTTGAGGGTATACCCTATGCAAAGCCGCCATTGGGCGAGTTGCGCTTCAAAGCACCACAACCTGTTGAGCACTGGGCTGGCGTAAAGGACTGCACGCAATGTGCGAGCAAACCAATGCAAAAGAACTCGCGCACTGGTGGGGTGGAGGGTGCCGAGGATTGTCTATATCTCAATGTTTACACAAAAGAAGTGAGTATGAAAGTCACAAGCACATAAGTGTGACCGACCACGAAATAAACGGGCAATAAATGTTGAT
>NW_023458555.1:24523434-24533849 GCF_013731165.1 Rhagoletis pomonella | reverse complement strand
CACATAAGTGTGACCGACCACGAAATAAACGGGCAATAAATGTTGATTGATAAGTTTTGGTGCAGCTTATCGCCAGTTAAAACTAATGCCTATCCAGCTTATCTTTGTTTTGACGCCAATAATTTTGTTTTTATTTTTTAATTACGTACCCATTGTTTTACGTCAGCTAAAAAGCGAGCAGTTGTTGCCTGTTATGGTGTTTATATTTGGCGGTGCATATTATATGGGCGGGGCTACAAGAAATTCTTATAGCCCAGACTATTTTATGAGCGAAAAAGTGGTGCTGGTAACATTAAACTACCGGCTGTGTTCCCTTGGTGAGTTAGTTAAGATACACACATTTTTTTTTCTTTATCTACTAAATAACGCTCCGCCATCCAACTTCCATAGGTTTTCTGAGTCTCGCGGATCCTGCGCTACAAGTACCCGGCAATGCAGCGCTCAAAGATCAAATACTCGCGCTCAGATGGGTGAAACAATATATCAGCCACTTCAATGGTGATCCCAACAATATAACAGTTTTTGGAGAAAGCGCCGGCGCTGCTAGCGTTCATGCGCTAATGCTTAGCGAACAGACAAGCGATCTTTTTCAACGTGCCGTCCTTATGTCCGGCACTGCGCTAAGCTATTGGGTCAACATGCCGCAGACTGATATGGCCTATAGATTAGCAAAATTTAATGGTTATAGCGGTGAGAATATAGACGCAGAAGTATTATGCTTTCTACAACAATTAGAGCCTGCCAAACTGGTACAACATTCGCTGCTCAATGAGGAGGAACGCAGAAAGTTGTACATATTTCCTTTCGGACCAATTGTGGAGCCATATGTTAGCGCGGATTGTGTTTTGCCAAAGCGACCATTTCAGCTGTTAAGAAATGCCTGGAGTAATCGCATACCATTGATTATTGGCGGTAACTCCTTTGAGGGTCTCTTTATGTATCAACGTCTGAAGATGTTTCCACAAATAATGCGCACGCTTTTGAATGATCCAGAACGTATTTTACCAGAGGATGCAAAAGAAGCTTATACGCCTGAACAGCGGCGGGAAATGGGTACAAATATGCTGAAATTATTTTTTGGTGCGAAAGAGCCAAGCGATCGTTCGGTGTTCAAATTTCTAGATGTAAGTCTATTTAATAGCTCATTTCCACCAAGCCTTAACAGCAGTTTATGCCTATAGGAAAGGGGAAATTACAATTCGAAGGGGGTAATTGCTCATAATAAGTACTAGAAAATTAAAGCAAAAGTAAGAAATTAACCTGGCCGATCACAACATGTTAAAATTCTTTGAACTCATCTCAGCTCTCAACTGCAGTTAGCTGTTAGTGGGAATGGGGTATAATAAAAATTGGGTATGTTAGAGGAAGTTTTTGTATACAGCGCCTAATATAACTTATTGTAGAAGCATAGGCAGACGACAGCCTTGATCTGTGCCAACTTTATAATTCGGAATTATCTCGGCAATTAATTGCAATTGATGCGGATTAGGTCCTGCAGCTAATCCTCGAAATTAATTGTCTATTGTGCAAGTAAGCACAACAAAGTTTGACGTAGGACCCAAGCTTCTCATTTCGAGTGATTGCATATTTTAGTTTACTCTATTTCCTTTTGTTTTGTATTATTTTACATTATTTATTATATTAGTTAATTTAAATTCCTAAAACTTAAATTTTATGTAAAAAGTTCACAATTATAACACCGCGCAAAAAAAACAACAAGAAAGTTCTTAAACACACGAAGCAATCAATTTACTCACGAAACTGTGGGCCAAACATAGTCATACTGCGTTTTTTAGTTTTTTTCAACATCAAAAAAATAAAATTAAAAGTTTTTTTCTAATAGCGGTCGCCCCTCGGCAGGCAATCGCAAACCTCCATAGTCATGAAAAACACCAACAAATCGAAGGAAAATCTCGGCCAAACACTAACATATATGTAAGGCCTAATCTATTATAAAATTGCCTGTCGTACGGTGTAATTAGATGAAAAAAAAAAAACAAAAGTAACAATTTTATGAATAAAAACGGTTTGATGAAAATTCTACTGGCCGTGGGACGAGAACCTCGCTGCTCGTTTATCTGCAGTACTGCCGCCTGTCAGGGTACAATATTGATGTTGCCGTCTGTTTATGCGATAACACGAATTTAGTAAACTTTTTTTATACCCGAGCGCACTTGTGCACAAGGGTATATTAATTTTGTTCACATAACGGTTGTTTGTAACAGCCAAAACGAATCGAGATAGATATAGACAAATGTATACATAAATGATCAGGATGAAACAAGAAATCGATTAAGCCATGTCTGTCTGTCCGTCCGTCCGTGTACACGATAACTCGAGCAAAAATTGAGATATCTCAACGAAATTTGGTATGTAAGTTTCCCTTAATCCAAGGTAGGTTGGTATTGAAAATGGGCGAAATCGGACTTTAACCACGCCCACTTCCCATATAACGGTAATATCCAGAAATACGAAAACTGTGATATTTTAGTAACTACTGGAGATTATTCACTCAAAATTGATATTTACAATAATTTTTAGACGAAAAATAAGAATATTATAAATTTTTGGAAAATGGGCGTAGCCACGCCCACTTATGGTTACATGTGTATATCTTGGTAACCGCTGCACCAATTTCTTCCAAACTTGGCACAGTTGTTGGCCTTGGTACAGCATAAAAAATCGCCGAAACTTTTTAAAATCGGACAATAACCACGCCCACATCCCATATAACGGTAATTTAGAGAAATACAAAATCTTCGATAATCAGTAAATATTGAAGCTAATTTATTCAAAATTGATGCTTGCAACAATTCTTTACCAAGAAATACGTTTATGGTAAAATTTTGGAAAATGGGCGTGGCACCGCCCACTTATGATCACATATAAGTATATCGGTAACCGTTCTACCAATTTATACCAAACTCGGTGTGGTTATTGTGCTTGCCACATATAAGCAAAACGTTGAAAATTATTGAAATCGGACTAAAATAACGGCCGCTTCTCATATAACGGTAAATTTCAGAAATGCTTGAAACTTCAATATTTCGAAATTGAAGGACGCCAATTTACTCAAAATTGATACACCCCGGCTTACCATCTAGCGGAAGGTTTCGGAAAGGTGAAAAAACATATATTTAATACTTGCGCCGGGTATTTAATGTTCGGCTCCGCCCGAACTTAGACTTTCTTACTTGTTTATTTTAAAGCTTAAGCTGACTTTGCACGGTTCGATTTTCTAGTCGACTTTTGACGTTCAACCAAAATCGACCATAAACTGTAAAATGTAAATGCTTTGGCTAGTCGATTCTCAGTCGATTTTTCAGTCGACAAAAATCGACCCGCGTAAAGCCAACTTTTAGTATCCAGCTTTCAAGAAAAACAAAAAGTTTATAAAAAAATGCTCAATAAAAGTTTCTTATAACAGTTGGCTTAATCGAGCAAAAAATTTGTCTTGAGAGTTAGAAACTAAACTTAAAAAACAAAACATTTTTGTACCACAATTTAAAAATTTTTAAAAATTATCATCCATTCAACAATTTTTATGAGCTCGAGGCCGTTTTCAGTGAAAACTTATTGTGGAAAAGCAACAATAATTTGAAAAAACGGCCTCGAGCTCATAAAAATTGTTGAATATAATTGTTATAAAGGCCATAAAAATAACCAAAACAAATAATTTATCATCCATTTTAAATTTCCTTCTAGATTTATGGCTACAAGCAATTTTGGCATGACATCCATCGCACTATTTTGGCACGTTTGTCCTATGCCTCTGCTCCAACTTACCTATATCGTTTCGATTTCGATTCACCAGATTTTAATTTGTATCGTGCAAAGTTTTGTGGCCACGATCCAGTGCATGGCTGCGCGCATGCCGATGACCTATCATACATGTTTTTCTCAAATGACTCGTGGAAAGTTAGCTTGGACTCGGCGGAATATAAAACTATTAGGCGGCTAATTGGCATTTTAGTTGCCTTTGCCAAGAACTCCGATCCTCACTGTGATGAAATTAAACCAATTGTATGGCATGCGCTTGAGAAGTCCAACCCGAGCTTGGCTTTGAATATCAGCAATGATTTGAGTATAATGGAATTGCCAGAGAGTGTGAAACTGAAAGCATTTGATGAATTATTTGCATCAACGGAGCAATTGTATTGATAAGTTGTTTTACTTGTTACATTCCTTAACCTACATACATATGTAAATACATATATACATAACAGTACATATCACACTCTGAATAAAAAAGTTTCCGATCTAAAAAAAAATTTTAAAATCGCCTTTTATTAGTACCACATCGTTTTGTGCAATAAAGCATTTTAGTTAGATATGGATTTTTACATTTCAGCCACGATGTTACATAGGGCCTATCTATATTAGGGTAACGCTATAAATACAAGCTAGCTTACCTCTAATTTAAAAAATTTTGTCAAACATGTAGAAAAGTGGCATTTTTTTAAACGGCACACAGTGGTCGGAAGAGATTTGTTACACGCGGAACATTTGGCGGCTATTACGATTATAATAAAAATGCAGTATCATATTAGTTTTGTTATGCAAAATCCGAATATGCCATAACAATTTTAGTTTGACAGTTCACAGCAGTCGTCAGATGGTAATTTCTCTAAAAATAAGAAAATCTTTTTGAAAATACCTTTTTTGAATTTTTCTAAAAATCCGATAATCTTTATAAAAATGTCTTTGATTAGGTTTTTAGATATGCTGATCACGAATGTTATGTCAAATTGAAACTTTGGCAGAGTTGACAGCTGTCAAATATATCGTTAATTTTTCAAAAATTAGAAAATATTTTTTAATATGTTTTATAGATGCTAGTCACGAATTTACGTCACATTAAAACTTTAAGGGGTTTGCAACTCTCGAAGGGCTGTCAATTTCTCCAGAAGTAAAGACAATTTACCAAAAATTAAACGTACTATGTTTTAAGGCTCACTGATCTTGAGTCCTGTATCACATTCAAACTTACAGTTGTGAAACTAACGGTAATGATCAGTTGGGTATGTATTTGTTTAGCAAAATTTTATTTATCATCATATATAAAATGAATTTATGATCAAATTATAAAATTATAACAGTAACTATATTTATAAATTAGAATAGTCGGGGCCGTCTGCTATATGTTCAGCCCAAACAATTTAATCTAGGTCCAAAGAGTTTTTTAAATTTTTTATTTTATTTTATACGAAATTCGTCATTACCAAAACTCCAGTTTTCTTATTTTTAATAAAGTTATTCAGGTTTTAATCTCTGGAAATTTCGGACGCCATATTGGATTTCGAATTTTGAATTTTCAAAAACTAGCTTGAAATTTGTAAAGGGCGAATTTAAGAACCTCTAAATACCATATTTCATTAAAATTCATTAATTTTTTTAATTTTTCGACGCCATATTGAATTCGTTATTGGTTTTGAAATTGGACTTCAGCTTCGTTAAGACACGACTTATAAATGATAAAATGCTAAATATAGAATTAATTCCATTAATCTTTAATATTGTAATACACTTTGTGCTATTTGGAACAGCTGCTAAAGTTGGTCTACTGAAATAAAAAATAGCCGCCACTTTTATTGGCGCGAGTATGCGCGGCTTTTCTTTTGGTAGATCCTTAAAGTTCGGCCCCTTACCTTTTGGTAAAGAAATGAAGATCCTACTCGGCTCTACTTATTAGTTATACCTTTTTGAAAAAAAATATTTCTTGAAAAATAATCCGTGTTATTAGGGTATGCATAATTTGGCAATAAATTCGTATTACCAGGCTCTAAAAAATGCTTTGTTTGCTTGGTGTTGAGCTCACTCACAACTTTTTGTTCACATACATGCTCTAAATATCACCTTTTCCCAAAATTTAACGCATACAGTTTTATCATTTTTTTAGCCAGAAGATAAGCATAATTTTTATGATCGTAGATATACATATACTACATACAGTTACGATCATTGAAATAGTACTACGCGCTTACAAGAAGCATTGCGCCCCTAATTTCGCATACTACGCGATATTGGTATGGATTTTTTTTTTTTTTATTATTATCACCTCTAGTGTATGATTTAACTCTATGCAAATTTCAAAGCGTTCATCAGCTACGGTTTACGGTATTTGAGGTTTTGGAATAAAAATTTAAGCTAAATGCTTTGGTTTATTATACATACATTTAGCAGGAATAGACACAAATATATTTTTTTAGTATTTAGTGGGGCGAAGTGTGCACTGTACTCACGAAAAACGCGGTATTATTAAAAACCCTTTTTAAAAATGGGAATACATAAAAGGAAGTGGAAAAAATTGCTGGATGTTCAGCCACCATGATTTGAAATGCGTTAAGATATCACAATAAACCCAAAAAAAGGGAGGTAAGTAGAAATTATCAACGACTACCATACGAAAAATTATGAAATTCAAAGACTCGTTCCACAATGGCAGCTGTAGAAATTTTGGATAGCCTAAAGTTACCATGTAGTGTTCGCACAATAAGGAGACGGCTCCGAGAACACAATCTTTATGCTAGAAGTCCACGTTAAGTCCCGCTTTTCAAAACAAAAAAAAATCATGTGATACGCAGCAGCTGGCAAAATTGTGGCTTCGCTACAACGAAATTGAGGTCATAGAGAGGCCAGCTCAATCTCCTGAAGTCAATCCAATAGAAAACCTTTGGACCGACCTTAAGAAAGCCATATGGGGTCTACAACCAAAAAATAACCACGAATATGGGCTGTGGTTATCCGCGCATGGCAATCAATACCATAGAAAAGATGTCGTCAACCCCTTTTAGACTCTATGCGAGATCATTATGCAGCAGTGATTAAAAACAGCGGTCATGCCACCAAATACTAAATAACTGTGCTAAATTTTAGTACTAATATTAACAATTTAACTTAAATTTAAAACTTTTTGTTATATACTGCTATTTTTCTGCAGTAATTTCCATAAAACACATCTTACGTGAGGTAATTTTTTAAGTGTTTATTTATGTAAATAAAACTCTTTCAATCCTACAGTTAGTTATGAAATTGTCCATCAGTTTTTCCGTTAAAATGAATACAACTATCTATTATCTTGGTTTTGTAGTAATTTGAAAAAATTTCAACCGCAAATGCACACTTCTATCTTAGTGCTCGCAGCTGTACATGCTCTGCAAAAAAAAATTGTGCAAATAATCTCTTAAGCGAATATTTTGGTATTATTCTCCTGGGCAATAATTTATCTCAGCTAATCTCATACGGGTATTTTCGCAGACCGACTAGTTTTGAATCATCCCTTAAGGGTATAATTAGAGATAAATTAGTCCCGACACATCTCTAACTGCTTCAATTAAGGACTTAAATATATGTACGCACTTAAGGACGGTATACTAACTGTGGTTTCAAGTATAAATAGTGAAATTAACCTAATCCGTCTATTCTAACAGAACCATAAAACTTAGCTCATCATAAAAATTCGATTTGAAGTGCTAGAAAAATACACAAAAACTTAGAAACTTATGCTGGATTTCCACTAGGCATTAAATGGCAAAAATGACAAATGACAAAGTCGGGCATTAAAAAATTATCGTGTCATTACATTAAAAAAATAGTCATTAATTTCATTTCCACATGGCATTTTTTTAAATGGCATACATTTTTTATCATATCAATGCCTAGTGGAAATTCGGCATTATGTTGTAGTGGCATATTTGCTGCAGCGGAAAATTTTGGTGTGCAGTAGAAATCACTGTGACTTTGTTACAATACGCCTGTTAGACTCAAATTTCGTATTGATGAAGTCGACTCAGCGAACTAATAGATACTGAAACTCGAGCCGAAACTTAACAAAAACTTAAAAAGTTCTGCACATATTTTTGTTTTTAAATTTTGAACATTTACGGCAGACTTTTCTAGAATAGTTATCGGCTAAAAACAACTTTCCACCTCTCAGATAAACCGAATTTTTAATGCCGCAAAGGTCTGGAAGTGTTCATGGTAGAGTATTAGATTTTGGTATGAAGGCTTATGAAATCAATTCCATACTCTTGAAAAAAATTGGGGTTATTGGAAAGGGCGGTAAGTTTAATTTATCACAGGGCATTTCTCGTAATACGTAGTAGACAAGCATTTTTTCTAATAGTGATCACCCTTTGTTAGGCAATTGCGTACCTTCGAACGTGTTTTGCATTGAAAAGGATTCTTAAAAAAAGACAATTACTGTTCCTGGACCGCTCTTAACTTTAAAGACGTTTTCGTAGTAATATTCGTAATATTTTTATGTTTAATTGATTTGTTTAGATTATGTCCTTGCTTTTCCCGCTCGCATAATATGAATATGAATAATATTTAGTATGTATCACAACTACATATTTCAAACTTATTTACCAACTTGTTTCTCATCATACTTTTGGCACTATGTCCAAAGCAGTTACGCATGGTGTACATCGAAACTAGATCTTTGCGAAAGAGTATGCACATTTTTCTTCGCTTATAACTGATAATTATCAAAATTTAAAAAACACTCAAAAGCAGATGGCAAGAACTTGTGATGTGAATACATAAGTTATGTTAGTTGTATTCGAAATTTTGCCGCTTCATGTACATACGCATATAGGCTGTGTGATTTTTTTTTTCATTTTACTTGAACTCTATCAAATTCAACTAAATCATATTTTATTACATAAATATAGGTGTATATTTAACTAGGTAAATATGTAAACCTACATACATATCAACTGGTTTATTTAAGATTTTATACCTAATAATTAACTCTAATAGCCCGTGAAACTTTATTATGTTTTTACTTATTATAAAAAGTAATTTATTTTATTATTTTATTATTCAGCGTATTTTAATTGAGATAGTTCGGATGTAAACTAATAAATTCATATTTACAAGGTTTTTGCAAATCTTATAACGCCGCTTTAACAATAACCAATAAATTTATATAATTAGAGCTTTAAGTTTATGATGAAATAAACTTTAAAACTCATTATACTTTAAAGAAATATTTTCATATGATTTACAGCTTGATACGCTAAGTGCACACAACCCTAATCAAACATCTTTTGTCAAGTCATTAAAAACATATATACAACAAATTTTCTTCCACGTCAACAAACTGATTGCGGATATATCTACATACATACACACATCTCTAAAAAAAAAAACGCAATGGCAACAAAGTAAGTTGTATGAAAATTTTAAAAATATCCCAGTCGGCTAAATGATAAGAGCTTCTGTGTAGGCGAATTCGTACAGGAAATGCTTATCCGGACGACCTTCTCTTTGTAAGCTCGGTTGAAAGATCTTTCAATAGCGCGAGCATTCGAAATAAATAAAAGCAAATATTAAATAGTGGTATTCACCAAATTGAGCAAGTGACCTGGTACTCTGGCAAAAGAGCAGATGAGCTCCAGCGATGACTATTGACAAGAGTTGTTGCTCGAGCTGATCTGCTCTTTTGTCAGACTGCCAGGGCACTTGCATATTTTGGTGAATACCACTATTGTTGTAGACTTGCCGATGCCTGTCTGTTGTAAATTTAACTTTTTCATTATCATTTCACGTAAACTTTGTGTGAAAAAAGGAAACTGATTTACAAAGCCTTTAAACTCTAGCCTTTCCCATCGCTTCGAATGGTTTGAAACAAGGGTTCCCAGAAACCCTCTTGATTTTTCAAATTTTGTCGACTGGGATAGGAAGTGATCCAAATACTTTCATAAAGTATTATCTATGTATGACACAGCTCTGGCATATTGGAGACAGTGGAACTGCAATTACCACAAGGGCGCATACGCGGTGCAACACGCGAGACTGTCAACGGCATTACCTACTATAGTTTTGAGGGCATTCCTTATGCCCAGCCGCCGGTTGGGAAATTACGTTTTCGGACACCCAAACCTTTTGGGAATTGGAAAGACACGCTTGATTGCACAAACAGTCCACCCAAGCCTGTGCAAAAGAATAATCAGGCTGGCAAAGCCGATGGTAGCGAGGATTGTCTTTATCTGAACGTTTTCACGAAAAATGTAAGTAGACGTACACATGTACATACGTATCAATACATAAAGATGAAAAGGTGCCAAGTCCATTTTTTTTTTTACAAATTTAATTTTTGATGCAGAATGACAAATAATGCGAACCTACATCGATTTTTCGTCTCTCCTGCACACTTTAAAAAAATGGAAGTGACACCTTTTCGGGTTTAGGGAACAATATGTATTAGCATGATGCAATAATGAAAGGTGTTATACGTTGGCAACTTCTCGCTCTAATCCGCCATCTTGAACTACCTTAGGAGAAACTGTGTTGTTTCTTTGCTAATTTCACTGAACATTTCCCAAAATATTAGAAAAAAATTCTAAACAAGCTACATTGATTCAATTTTCGTTGTTCGTTTTGTTCTTATTCGCTGACATTTGTTTTCT
>NW_023458555.1:24519195-24523334 GCF_013731165.1 Rhagoletis pomonella | reverse complement strand
CACATAAGTGTGACCGACCACGAAATAAACGGGCAATAAATGTTGATGGATAAGTTTTGGTGCAGCTTATCGCCAGTTAAAACTAATGCCTATCCAGCTTATCTTTGTTTTGACGCCAATAATTTTGTTTTTATTTTTTAATTACGTACCCATTGTTTTACGTCAGCTAAAAACCGAGCAGTTGTTGCCTGTTATGGTATTTATATTTGGCGGTGCATATTATATGGGCGGGGCTACAAGAAATTCTTATAGCCCAGACTATTTTATGAGCGAAAAAGTGGTGCTGGTAACACTAAACTACCGGCTGTGTTCCCTAGGTGAGTTAGTTAAGATACATACACACATTTTTTTCTTTATCTACTAAATAACACTCCGTCATCCAAATTCCATAGGTTTTCTGAGTCTCGCGGATCCTGCGCTACAAGTACCCGGCAATGCAGCGCTCAAAGATCAAATACTCGCGCTCAGATGGGTGAAACAATATATCAGTCACTTCAATGGCGATCCCAACAATATAACAGTGTTTGGAGAAAGCGCCGGCGCTGCTAGCGTTCATGCGCTAATGCTTAGCGAACAGACAAGCGATCTTTTTCAACGCGCCGTCCTTATGTCCGGCACTGCGCTAAGCTATTGGGTCAACATGCCGCAGACTGATATGGCCTATAGATTAGCAAAATTTAATGGTTATAGCGGTGAGAATATAGACGCAGAAGTATTATGCTTTCTACAACAATTAGAACCTGCCAAACTGGTACAACATTCGCTGCTCAATGAGGAGGAACGCAGAAAGTTGTACATATTTCCTTTCGGACCAATTGTGGAGCCATATGTTAGCGCGGATTGTGTTTTGCCAAAGCGACCATTTCAGCTGTTAACAAACGCCTGGAGTAATCGCATACCATTGATTATTGGCGGTAACTCCTTTGAGGGTCTCTTTATGTATCAACGTCTGAAGATGTTTCCACAAATAATGCGCACGCTTTTGAATGATCCAGAGCGGATTTTACCAGAGGACGCAAAAGAAGCTTATACGCCTGAGCAGCGGCGGGAAATGGGTACAAATATGCTGAAATTATTTTTTGGTGCGAAGGAGCCAAGCGATCGTTCGGTGTTCAAATTTCTAGATGTAAGTCTATTTAATAGCTAATTTCCACCAAGCCTTAACAGCAGTTAATGCCTATAGGAAAGGGGAAATTACAATTCGAAGGGGGTAATTGCTCATAAAAAGTACAAAAAAATTAAGGTAAAAGAGCAAAAGTCAGAAATCAACCTTGCCGATGCCACAACATGTTAAAATTCTTTAAACTTATCTGAGCTCTTAACTGCAGTTAGCTGTTAGTGGGAATGGGGTATAATAAAATTTTTGGGTATGTTACAGGAAGGTTTTGTATACAGCGCTTCATATAACTTATTGTAGAAGCATAGGCAGACGACAGCCTTGATCTGTACCAACTTTATAATTCGGAATTATCTCGGCAATTAACTGCAGTTGATCCGGATTAGGGGTCCTGCAGCTAATCCTCGAAATTAATGCGGATCTGGGGAACTTTCGATACCAGTACTGACCAAAACGGCTAGCTGTAGCACAAGAAAGTTTGGCGTCCGCGGTAACTGAAGGGTGAGAGTTGCGTACTAGACTTCTGTAGGGCCCAGGTTCGATTCCCAGCTCGAGCGATTGCCAAACAAATTTTCTTTTCTAGTATATTTATTTTTTTTCATTCATATATTTTAGTTTATCCACTTAGAGGCACAAAATTCGAGGATGTGTGAGGATTTTCAATATATACCCGTGATTTTATTCTATAGAATTTTCTCTTTAATTTGCACGGGTACTATTTTTTTAGATTTCACTGAATTTTTTAAGTGATTTTTTGAAATAATCGTATTTTTAAACTTTCAAAGTTCTTTAAAACAATCGTGATATTTGGCTCACGGTGTCGTGAATATATTGATTTTTGTACATATGTGCAAAATTGACTGTCGCATTGGAAAAATAAAAGTAACAATTTTGTGAAAAAACGAAAAAAAAATGAAAATTCTACTGGCCGTGGGACGCGAACCCACGAACTCGCTGCTCGTTTATCTGCATTACTACCATATGTCAGGGTACAATTTTGATGTTGCCGTCTGTTTATGCTATAACACGTATTTAGTAAACTTTTTTTTATTTTAAAGCTTAGCTGCCTTTGCACTGTTCGATTTTCTAGTCGACTTTAGTCGTTCAAACAAAATCTACCATAAACTGTAAAATGTAAATGCTTCGGCTCAGTCGATTTTCCAGTCGACAAAAATCGACCCGGGTAGAACCAACTTTTAGTACCCAGCTTTCAAGAAAAACAAAAATTGTATAAAAAAATGCTCATTAAAAAAGAAAAAATTAATTTTCTTCTACATATCAAAGTTTCTTCTAACAGTTGGCTTAATCGAGCAAACAATTTTTCTTGATAGCTGGAAATTAAGCTTAAGTAAAGAACAAAACATTTTTGTACCACAATTTAAAAATTTTTAAAAATTATCATCCATTTTAAATTTCCTTCTAGATTTATGGCTACAAGCAATTTTGGCATGACATCCATCGCACTATTTTGGCACGTTTGTCCTATGCCTCTGCTCCAACTTACCTATATCGTTTCGATTTCGATTCACCAGATTTTAATTTGTATCGCGCAAAGTTTTGTGGCCACGATCCAGTGCATGGCTGCGCGCATGCCGATGACCTATCATACATGTTTTTCTCAAATGACTCGTGGAAAGTTAGCTTGGACTCGGCGGAATATAAAACCATAAGGCGGTTAATTGGCATTTTAGTTGCCTTTGCCAAGAACTCCGATCCCAATTGTGATGAAATTAAACCAATTGTATGGCATGCGCTTGAGAAGTCTAACCCGAGCTTGGCTTTGAATATCAGCAATGATTTGAGTATAATGGAATTGCCAGAGAGTGTGAAACTGAAAGCATTTGATAAATTATTTGCATCAACGGAGCAATTGTATTGATAAGTTGTTTTACTTGTTACATTCCTTAACCTACATAAATATGTAAATAAATTAATACATAACAGTACATATCACACTCTGAATAAAAAAGTTTCCGATCTAAAAAAAAAATTTTTAAATCGCCTTTTATTAGTACATACCACATCATTTTTTGCAACAAAGGATTTTAGTTAGATATGGATTTTTACATTTCAGCAACGATGTTACATAGGGCCTATCTATATTAGGGTAACGCTATAAATACAAGCTAGCTTACCTCTAATTTAAAAAATTTTGTCAAACATGTAGAAAAGTGGCATTTTTTTAAACGGCACACAGTGGTCGGAAGAGATTTGTTACGCGCGAAAATTTTAGTTTGACAGTTCACAGCGGTCGTGAGATGGTAATTTCTCTAAAAATAAGAAAATCTTTTTGAAAATACCATTTTACCTTTTTTGAATTTTTCTAAAAATCAGATAACCTTTATAAAAATCTCTTTGATTAGGTTTTTAGACATGCTGATCTCGAATTTATGTCAAAGTTTCTAAAAATTATAAAATATTTTTTAAGATGCTCCTGATAAGGGTTTTATACATTCTAGTCACGAATTTAGGTAAAATTAAAACCTTCAGGGTTTACAATTGTCGAAGGGCTGTCAACTTCTCCAGAAATAAAGGCAATTTACCAAGAATTAAACGTACTATGTTTTTGGAGGCTCACTGATCTTAAGTTCTGTATCACATTCAAACTTTTTCGGTTAACATTCGTGAAACTAACGGTAATGGTCAGTTAAGTAACACAATATATGTATTTGTTTAGCAAAATTTTATTTATCCTATACCAGGAATCACATATAAAATGAATTTATGATCAAATTATAAAATTATAACAGTAATTATATTTATAAATTAGGAATAGTCGGGGCCGTCTGCTATATGTTCAGCCCAAACAATTTAATCTAGGTCCAAAGAGTTTTTTTAATTTTTTATTTTATTATATATGAAATTCGTCATTACCAAAACTTCAGTTTTCTTATTTTTAAAAAAGTTATTCAGGTTTTAATCTCTGGAAATTTCGGACGCCATATTGGATTTCGAATTTTGAATTTTCAAAAACTAGCTTGAAATTTGTAAAGAGCGAATTTAAGAACCTCTAAATACCATA
>NW_023458555.1:24513996-24519185 GCF_013731165.1 Rhagoletis pomonella | reverse complement strand
TGTAATACACTTTGTGCTATTTGGAACAGCTGCTAAAGTTGGTCTACTGAAGTAAAAAATAGCCGCCACTTTTATTGGCGAGAGTATGCGCGGCTTTTCTTTTGGTAGATACTTAAAGTTCGGCCCCTTACCTTTTGGTAAAGGAATGAAGATCCTACTCGGCTCTACTTATTCGTTATACCTTTTTGAAAAAAAAATATTTCTTGAAAAATAATCCGTGTTATTAGGGTATGCATAATTTGGCAATAAATTCGTATTACCAGGCTCTAAAAAATGCCTTGTTTGCTTGGTGTTGAGTTCACTCACAACTTTTTGTTCACATACATGCTCTAAATATCACCTTTTCCCAAAATTTAACGCATACAGTTTTATCATTTTTTTAGCCAGAAGATAAGCATAATTTTTATGAACGTAGATATACATATACTACATACAGTTACGATCATTGAAATAGTACTACGCGCTTACAAGAAGCATTGCGCCCCTAATTTCGCATACTACGCGATATTGGTATGGATTTTTTTTTTAATTATCCACTCTAGTGTATGATTTAACTCTATGCAAATTTCAAAGCGTTCATCAGCTACGGTTTAACTTTTTAAGAAGTACATATCCCCTATTGTGAACGGCATTTTAGGCGAGCAGTGAAGTAGTACCGCAGAACAACTAAAGTCGCAAATTTAGCTTCAATTGAAAATATTTGAGGTTTTGGAATAAAAATTTAAGCTAAATGATTTGGTTTATTATACATACATTTAGCAGGAATAGACAAAAATATATTTTTTTTTAGTATTTAGTGGGGCGAAGTGTGCACTGTACTCACGAAAAACGTGGTATTATTAAAACCCCTTATTAAAAATGGGAATACATAAAAGGAAGTGGGAAAAATTTCTGGATGTTCAGCCACCATGATTTGAAATGCGTTAAGATATCACAATAAACCCGAAAAAAGGGAGGTAAGTAGAAATTATCAACGACTACCATACGAAAAATTATGAAATTCAAAGACTCGTTCCACAATGGCATCTGTAGAAATTTTGGATAGCCTAAAGTTACCATGTAGTGTTCGTACAATAAGGAGACGGCTCCGAGAACACAATCTTTATGCTGGAAGTCCACGTAAAGTCCCGCTTTTCAAAACAAAAAAAAAAATCATGTGATACGCAGCAGCTGGCAAAATTGTGGATTCGCGATAACGGAATTTAGGTCATTGAGAGGCCAGCTCAATCTCCTGAAGTCAATCCAATAGAAAACCTTTGGACCAACCTTAAGAAATCCATATGGGATCTACAACCAAAAAATAATCACGAATATGGGTTGTGGTTCTCCGCGCATGGCAATCAATACCACAGAAAAGATGTCAACCCCTTTTAGACTCTATGCGAGATCATTATGCAGCAGTGATTAAAAACAGCGGTCATGCTACCAAATACTAAATAACTGTGCTAAATTTAAGTACTGATATTAACAATTTAACTTAAATTTAAAACTTTTTGTTATATACTGCTATTTTTCTGCAGTAATTTCCATAAAAACACATCTTACGTGAATTAATTTTTTTAGTGTTTATTTATGTAAATAAAAATCTTTCGATCCTACATTTAGTTATGAAATTGTCCATCAGTTTTTCCATTAAAATGAATACAACTATTATTTCGGTTTTCTAGTAATTTGAAAAAATTTTAACCGCAAGTGCACACTACTATTTTAGTGTTCGCAGCTGTACATGCTCTGCAAAAAAAATTGTGCAAATAATCTCTTAAGCGCGTATTTTGGTATTATTCTCCTGGGCAATAATTTATCTCAGCTAATCTCATACGGGTATTTTTGCAGACCGACTAGTTTTGAATCATCCCTTAAGGGTATAATTAGAGATAAATTAGTCCCGACACATCTCTAACTGCTTCAATTAAGGACTGAATTATACTATGTACGCACTTAAGGACGGTATACTAACTGTGGTTTCAATTATAAATAGTGAAATTAACCTAATCCGTCTATTCTAACAGAACCATAAAACTTAGCTCATCATAAAAATTTGATTTGAAATGCTAGAAAAATACACAAAAACTTAGAAACTTATGTTGTAGTGGCATATTTGCTGCAGCGGAAAATTTTGTTGCGCAGTAGAAATCACTGTGACTTTGTTACAAAACGCCTGTTAGACTCAAATTTCGTATTGATGAAGTCGGCTCAGCGAACTAATAGATACTGAAACTCGAGTCGAAACTTAACAAAAACTTAAAAAGTTCTGCACATATTTTTGTTTTTAAATTTTGAACATTTACGGCAGACTTTTCTAGAATGGTTATCGGCTAAAAACAACTTTCCACCTCTCAGATAAACCGATTTTTTAATGCTGCAAAGGTCTGGAAGTTTTCATGGTAGAGTATTAGATTTTGGTATGAAAACTTATGAAATCAATTCCATACTCTTGAAAAAATTGGGGTTATTGGAAAGGGCGGTAAGTTTAATTTATCACAGGGCATTCCTCGTAATACGTAGTAGACAAGCATTTTTTCTAATAGTGATCACCCTTTGTTAGGCAATTGCGTACCTTCGAACGTGTTTTGCATTGAAAAGGATTCTTAAAAAAAGACAATTACTGTTCCTGGACCGCTTTGAACTTTAAAGACGTTTTCGTAGTAATATTCGTAATATTTTTATGTTTAATTGATTTGTTTAGATTATGTCCTTGCTTTTCCCGCTCGCATAATATGAATATGAATAATATTTAGTATGTATCACAACTAGGTATTTCAAACTGGTTTATCTTCATACTTTTGGCACTATGTCCAAAGCAGTTACGCATGGTGTAGATCGAAACTAGATCTTTGCGAAATAGTATGCACATTTTTCTTCGCTTATAACTGATAATTATCAAAATTTAAAAAACACTCAACATCAGATGGTTAGAACTTGTGATGTGAATACATAAGTTATGTTAGTTGTATTCGAAATTTTGCCACTTCGTGTACATACGCATATAGGTTGAGCACTTTTTTTTAATTTTACTTGAACTCAATCAAATTGAACTAAATCATATCAATCAAAGATATCAAAAATATAGTGGTATAATTAACTTGGTAAATATGTAAACCTACATATCTACTGGTGTAGTTTATTTAAGACTTTATACTTAGTAATTTACTCTAAGAGCCCGTGAATTTCTATTCTGCCTTATCCTGAGTTTCGCCTGAAAAAAAATTCACCCGAAAATTTGTCATCCGCCCATAGTAAAACCATGGAAACCAAAAGTGAAAAGTGAATCGGTTCGGTGAAAATGAAACTCATGATTAGGCTGATTATTATGATTTTATTTAATAGGAAAAGTAATTTCTTTTATTATTTAATTATTCAGCGTACTCTAGTTGAGATAGTTCGGATGTAAATTAATAAATTCATATTTACATACACTCATACAAATTTGGTTTTTGCAAATCTTATAACGCCGCTTTAACAATAACCAATAAATTTATATAATTAGAGCTTTAAGTTTATGATGAAATAAACTTTAAAACTCATTATACTTTAAAGAAATATTTTCATATGATTTACAGCTTGATACGCTAAGTGCACACAACCCTAATCAAACATCGTTTGTCAAGTCATTAAAAACATATATACAACAAATTTTCTTCCACGTCAACAAACTTGGTAGCGGATATATCTACATACATACACACATATCTAAAAAAAAAACGTAATGGCAACAAAGTAAGTTGTATGAAAATTTTAAAAATATCCCAGTCGGCTAAATGATAAGTGCTTCTGTGTAGGCGAATCCTTACAGGAAATGCTTTTTTAGTAGGACCTTCTCTTTGTAAGCTCGGTTAAAAGATCTTTCAATAGCGCTGGCATTCGAAATAAATAAAAGCAAATATTAAATAGTGGTATTCACCAAATTGACCAAGTGACCTGGTACTCTGGCAAAAGAGCAGATGAGCTCAAGCGATTGACAAGAGTTGTTGCTCGAGCTGATCTGCTCTTTTTCCAGACTGGCAGGCCACTTGCATATTTTGGTGAATATCACTATTGTTGTAGACTTGTCGATGCCTGTCTGTTGTAAATTTAACTTTTTCATTATCATTTCACGTAAACTTTGTGTGAAAAAAGGAAACTGATTTAGAAAGCCTTTAAACTCTAGCCGTTCCCATCGCTTCGAATGGTTTGAAACAAGGGTTCCCAGAAACCCTCTTGATTTTTCAAATTTTGTCGACTGGGATAGAAAGTGATCCAAATACTTTCATAAAACATTGTACATATATGTATGAGACAGCTCTGGCATATTGGAGACAGTGGAACTGCAACTACCTCAAGGTCGCATACGCGGTGCAACACGCGAGACTATCAACGACAGTACCTACTATAGCTTTGAGGGCATTCCTTATGCCCTGCCGCCGGTTGGAAAATTACGTTTTCGGGCACCCAAACCCTTTGGGAATTGGAAAGACACGCTAGATTGCACAAACAGTCCACCCAAGCCGGTGCAAAAGAATAATCGGGCTGGCAAAGCCGATGGTAGCGAGGATTGTCTTTATCTGAACGTTTTTACGAAAAATGTAAGTAGACGTACACATGTAGATATCAATACCTAAATGTGAAAGGTGCCAAGTCCATTTTTTTTACAAATTTAGTTTTTGATGCCTTGACACCTTTTCGGGTTTAGCGAACAATATGTATTAGTAGCATCCAAATTCAATGCTTGTTGTTGGAATTGTGCATTTGAAATTTCAGATAGATGCAGTTTCCAAGCAAATGCCTGTAATGGTTTGGATATATGGCGGCGGATTTCAGTCTGGACATGCAGCACGCGATCACCATGGACCAGATTATCTTCTACAAGAAGATATTGTATTTGTTTCCTTGAACTATAGACTTGATTCGTTGGGTAAGTAAGTTCATTGGCATTAGCCAGAATCAGAGTTTTAGATCTGAACCAATATATCACAGTTTTATAGATATTTAATATAACTGGCATTTCAGACTGAGTAAGAAAATATTTGTCCTTGACCATGTAATATCTTAATCAGTTTAATGTTAAGATTCAGACAAATTAAAACACAGCCCTCATGACAGTATTTAAAGGGCAAAATTTAGGTCAGCGAAAGATTTTGATCACAAACTTTTTATGATCTCAGAATTCATACCACCCATTGTCCTGTTTTCACGTCTTTAGAGTGGCAACT
>NW_023458555.1:24499234-24513896 GCF_013731165.1 Rhagoletis pomonella | reverse complement strand
ATTCATACCACCCATTGTCCTGTTTTCACGTCTTTAGAGTGGCAACTATCTTGAAAGCTTTTACTGTCTTTCGAAAGACTAATGGAAAGATCTGCTAACCTGGAGTTCTTAGCGTTGTGCCGTTCGCCTTTAAGCAATACTTTTTTATTTAAATTAAATAAAAAAAAATATATTTATATATTTTGCTTTTTAAAACAATAGGAAGTAAAAATAAATGAACATTTAATTAAGAAAGGAAAAATTAAAATTAAGCAAAAATAAATAGAAAATATTTTTCAAAATTAAGTGAAATTAAAATAAATTTTTTTTTTTCTTAAAACAAGAAAATCTAAAAATTAAATAGAAAAGGAAAAAATTATATCAAAAGCGAAACTTGAAAATTAAATTAAATAAAATAAATATTTTTATTTTTTAAACCAAATCTAAAAATTAAAAGGAATTTGAATTTAAAATAAGACAAAACATAAACAAAATTAAATGCAATAAAATACAAATTAAAAGAAATTAGAATTAGAAAATTAAATGAAATTAAAAAATCGAAAAATTTCTTTTTTAAAAAATAAAATTTAAAAAAATTTGAAGAAAATTGAATTAAAAAAGGCAAAGGGATAATAAAGAGTATCCTAAGAATTAAATATAAATTAAATTAAATTTAAAAAAATATACTTTTTAAAACTAAAAACTATACTACTTATTTTATCAACTTTTTTCAAATTTATTTTTTTTTTTTATACCCGAGCGCACTTGTGTACAAGGGTATTATAACTTTGTTCACATAACGGTTGTTTGTAACAGGCAAAACGAATCGAGATAGATATAGACAAATGTATACATAAATGATCAGAATGAAAAGAGAAATCGATTAAGCGGTGACTGTCTGTCCGTCCGTCCGTCCGTCCGTCCGTCTGTGCACACGATAACTCGAGTAAAAATTGAGATATCTTAACGAAACTTCGTACATGCACTTCTATTGGGCGTGGGACGGATGGTATTGAAAATGGGCGAAATCGGACAATAACCACGCCTACCTCCCATATAACGGTAATTTTCAGAAATACGAAAACTGCGATATTTTAGTAACTACTGAAGATAATTCACTCAAAATTGACATTTAGAATAACTTTTAGACGAGAAATAAGAATATTAAAAATTTTTGAAAAATGGGCGTAGCCACGCCCACTTATAGTTACATGTGTATATTTTGGAAACCGCTGCACCAATTTCTTCCAAACTTGGCACAGTTGTTGACCTTGGTACAGCATACCAAATGGCCGAAAATTTTTAAAATCGGACAATAACCACGCCCACATCCCATATAACGGTAATTTCGAGAAATACGAAATCCTCGATAAATCAGTAAATATTAAAGCTAATTTATTCAAAATTGACGGTTGCAACAATTCTTTATCAGGAAATACGCTTATGATAAAATTTTGGAAAATGGGCGTGGCACCGCCCAATTATGATCACATTTATGTATATCGGTAACAGTTCTAGCAATTTGTACCAAACTCGGTATGATTATTGTGCTTGCCACATAAAAGCAAATATTGAAATCGGACTAAAATTACGGCCGCTTTTCATATAACGGTAAATTTCAGAAATGCTTGAAATTTCAATATTTCGAAATTTAAGGATGCTAGTTTACTTAATATTTATACACCCGCTTATCATGTAGCGGTAGCTTTCGGAAAGGTGGAAAACATATATTTAATACTTTCGCCGGGTATTTAATGTTCGGCTCCGCCCGAACTTAGACTTTCTTACTTGTTAATTTTAAAATACTATTCTTTTAACGAGAAGAAAATTTTTTTAATTTCTTTTTTAGGCACTTATTTAGCTTAACCTTTTTTAAATTAATTTATTTCCTTCCTATAAAAAAGAAAAAAATATATATTTTTTTTAATTTGATTAAATTTTTAGAAACTTATTTTATTTAGTTTTAAATTTAATTTGTTTTTTTTTCTTTTTATACCCGAGCGCACTTGTGCACAAGGGTATTATAACTTTGTTCACATAACGGTTGTTTGTAACAGGCAAAACGAATCGAGATAGATATAGACAAATGTATACATAAATGATCAGGATGAAAAGAGAAATCGATTAAGCGGTGACTGTCTGTCCGTCCGTCCGTCCGTCCGTCCGTCTGTCCGTCTGTGCACACGATAACTCGAGTAAAAATTGAGATATCTTAACGAAACTTGGTATGTGCACTTCTTTCGGGCGTAGGACGGATGGTATTGAAAATGGGCAAAATCGGACAATAACCACGCCTACCTCCCATATAACGGTAATTTTCAGAAATACAAAAACTGCGATATTTTAGTAACTACTGAAGATAATTCACTCAAAATTGATATTTATAATAAATTTTAGACGAAAAATAAGAATATTAACATTTTTTTGAAAATGGGCGTAGCCACGCCCACTTATGGTTACATGTGTATATCTTGGTAACCGCTGCATCAATTTATTCCAAACTTTGCACAGTTGTTGGCCTTGATACAGCATACTAAATGGCCGAAAATTTTAATAATTGGACAATAACCACGCCCACTTCCCATATAACGGTAATTTTCAGAAATACGAATACTGCGATATTTTAGTAACTACTGAAGATTATTCACTCAAAATTGATTTTTACAATAAGTTTTAGACAAAAAATAAGAATATTATAAATTTTTGGAAAATGGGCGTAGCCACGCCCAGTTATGTTTACATGTGTATATCTTGGTAACCGCTGCACCAATTTCTTCCAAACTTGGCACAGTTGTTAACCTTGGTATAACATACGAAATGGCCGAAAATTTTTAAAATAGGACAATAATCCCATATAACGGTAATTTAGAGAAATACGAAATCTTCGATAAATCAGTAATTATTGAAGCTAATTTATTCAAAATTGATGCTTGCAACAATTCGTTACCAAGAAATACGTTTAGGATACAATTTTGAAAAATGGGCGTGGCACCGCCCACTTATGATCACATATATGTATCTCGGTAAACGTTCTACCAATTTGTTCCAAACTCGGTGTGGTTATTGTACTTGCCACATAGAAGCAAAACGTTGAAACTTATTGAAATCGAACTAAAATTACGGCCGCTTTTCATATAACAGTAAATTTCAGATATGCTTGAAACTTCAATATTTCGAAATTTAAGCACGCTAATTTACTCAAAATGGATACACCTCGGTTTACCATGTAGCGGTAGCTTTCGGAAAGGTGAAAAACATATATTTAATACTTGCGCCGGGTATTTAATGTTCGGCTCCGCCCGAACTTAGACTTTTTTACTTGTTAGATTTATTTTCGAGCAGCTTTGATGACTTCAGCTGACTCAAAATTGTAGAATCATCTGCTGTTTACTTTGCCATAATATCACCAAGGCTTCGAAGACTTTATGTTCAAGCCGAGTCTTTTAAATCAGGCTTTCAGAATTATTCATACTTTCGTAATTTATTTGGTTTAAAGAAAATCCCATTTCTACAATACCCACACACAATCACATTCAGTATAGCTTGCTATTTTTCGCCAACAATCTTAGTTTTTCTTAACCCACTAAGTTGGATTAAACTTTTATTTCGTCTCCTATTTCAGGTTTTCTTAGTTTAAGTGATCCAAATCTTGATGTACCTGGTAATGCCGCTCTCAAAGATCAACTGCTGGCTCTAAAATGGATAAAAAAGAATATTCACTACTTCGGTGGCAATTGCAATAACATCACACTTTTGGGTGAAAGCGCAGGCGCCACATGTGTACACTTTTTGTCGTTGACCGAACAGTCGCGTGATCTTTTTCAGCGGGCAATTCTGATGTCCGGCTCCGCTCTCTGCCCTTGGGCTTTAATGACTCGAAGAGATTTGGCTTACCAATTGGCTGTTCGCCATGGCTATAAGGGTGAAAATAAAGACAGTGATGTGCTTGCGTATTTGGAAAATTTAGATGCGGGGAAATTAGTTGAGCATTCATTGGTCAACGACGATGAAAGTCGTTATTTTCTACCGCTGACCTTTGCTCCGACTGTAGAACCTTATGAATCCGATAATTGCATAATTCCTAACGAACCGTTTAATATGTTAAGGACAGCTTGGAGTAATAGTATTCCTATGCTTATGGGTGGCACTTCGTTTGAAGGACTGCTGTTGTATCCACATCTGAAGATGTCTCAACATATTCTGGATATTGTTAGACAGCTGCCAGAAATATTGCTGCCTGCTGAAGTGAGACGTGCTCATAATAAAATTGAGAACCGAATTATGAGTGAGCGTATACTTAAATTATATTTCGGTGAGCAGAAGGACGAAGTGGTGTTAAAGCAGCCAAATCAAGATCCCTTATTCGATTTAATGCATGTGAGTTTACATACTTATGTAAATAAATGTATACCGTTACATTATTATAGAAAGGCCCTAACTCATGTCCTTTCGAAATTAAGCTCTACCCAATGAAAAATTTAAAAGCAACTACTTCAAGAAAATATGTAACTTCTGTGTAAAAAATCTATGTATGGTAAAAAATAGGAACTCAAGTAAGTATTTTGCTTTTTATACTTTAGTTAGGGCCTTTCTATAAAAGAGTAACGATGTACAGTGGTTCAAAGCTGGCATTTAAGTCCATAATTCACTGGAGCCGTCATTTGTCAATACATTACATCCGGTATCACCGGAAATTTAAATGGAAAATGATTTTTAATTTTCTGTCAATTTCCATATAAAATTCAAAAAATTAAAATCATCGTTCACTTAAATTGCTTTTGTGAAATTGGCTGTTAGATTTTTTCAAAACCAAAATTAAATGATCTCTAAAACACCATAAGCAAAATTTTCTAAAAAATAAAAATATAATAATTTGGTGAAATTTTTTTTTTTTTTAATTTCAAATTTTCCTTGTGATTTTTTTTTAATTTTGGCTGTACCCTAAAATTTATTAACCGGAACAGGAGAATCGATTTTCTTCAAAATTGCTCCTCATTTTGCACTTTGCACTACAAAATTTAATACATACAATTAAAATTTCAAAAAATCGTGCTCAACTGGTCTTTTGGTATTTTTATAAGCTTTTATTAAAAAAAATATTAATCAAATTTGTTGAAAACTGAAGGCTCTAGTAAATTAAGAACAGTAAATTCCAGTTCCATATCAATTTCTATATATACGTTTTTTTCTTTTCGGCAATCAGCTCTGCTCGCACAGGCTTTTCTGGCATGGTCTGCATCGCACAGCACTTGCCCGCATGAAATATGCCACGGCCAATACATTTCTCTATCGATTTGACTTTGACTCGCCCACCTTCAATCATCATCGCTTACGCTTCGGCGGCGAGGACTGTGTAAACGGTGTTGCACATGCCGATGATCTCTCATATTTATTCTATTTGCAAGAATCTAGGAAATTGGCCGAGGAATCACACGAGCATGTAACCATTCAACGCATGGTTGGTATATGGACAACTTTTGCGAAATTGGGTGATCCGAATGGTGCGCATATCGAACCTCATATTTGGCTACCAATAGAAAAGAAAAGTGCCGATTATGGGCTAAACATTAGCCATGAGGTACAAGTAATGCAAATACCGGATGCGCCTAAGCTGGCCGCATGGGATGCTTTATATGACAAGCGAATGCTCTATGGTTCAGTGTCTGATATAGAGGAGGATTTCGAAGAGAGTACGAGCACTAAATAATCAACTACCGTAGATAAATAAATAAGCAAAAAGTAAAAGATATATATGTAAATGTAAGGGAATACTTTTATTAAGGAAAATAATAAAAACTCTTTATTTACAATAATTATTTACAATTACATTGGTAATATTTCAACAAACCATTTTTATAAATTATTGTTGCTGTTACACAATAGTTTTTCATTACAACCGGGCTCAAGCTCAATAAAATTGTTGAATATATTATTGTTAATAATTTATTTAATTCGTCGGCTATTCCGTTAACGGGGTATATATTATAACTCGAGCGGAACTTCTATTTTACTCTCCAAAGTTTAATAATAATAATAATATATTCTATTTGGAAAAAGGGGATCGACATCCCAGTCGTCTTCGTGTTTTTCGCGGATTTGCAATCATCGAAGTGTAAATTTGTGCCAGTACTCATTTTATGAAGCTTCAGCTCTGTTCGAGGTTTCTTTATTTTGGTTGGATATTTTATAGCACTTCCGCTAAACCATTATCTCTCCTCGAAGGGAACTGTCATTGAATGTGATTTTTCTACGAGGGGGAGGACTTTATTTCAAAATTGCCTACTTAGTCCAAAGTAACTCTTATTGGCAAGAGTGATTTCCGGTTGGATTTCAAGGGTGATATTATTATTGGTATTACCGATGGTCCCTAAATAAACGACAACGTCCACTTTTTCGAAGTTATAACCAGTGTTGCCAAACATGGCAAATTTCCTACCAAAAGTGGATGAGGGTTAAACAGAAAGGCAATTGCATCTCTTATGAGGACACTTACTGGCAACATTATTATTGGTATTCGTAGTTTGAAGATTCTTTGGAATAAAGCGAATATACAAAATCTTTTAAGCCATTTTCCGGCTGGACAAAGAATACAACTTTCGCAAGGCTTTGTAGAGATCTCACATAAGCAAATACAAATTTTGACGGTATTTAAAAGGAATGTCTACTGCACAGCGTGCTTACCAAAAAAATTGCACTAAATACATAATTTTCACTCCATGAAATTGTACAAATTATAGGGTCCTCGCGGGAAAAGAAAGAATTTGTGGTTGCCGGCTTTCTTAAACATAGAAGGAGCTATTAATAACGTCAGTCTAGGGGACATAGAGCAGTCCTTCAGCAGGATTGCGTACATCGTGGTGAAGTGAATTAAAATAGTGCTTCATTATCTCAGATGAGAGAAAAAACTCCGGTCCCGGACTGAAAAATCACGGGCCCTTATACATAAGTTTTAATAATTTAAAAGCATGTGATCAATTGAGAGTTTTCGTTTAGGGTTTCTTTAATGTAGAGAGTCAGAAAACTAAGCCCGAACGGAATATACACATTTATGATAAAAGTCTGTAACGAAGGAGCAGTTTCTCGCGGAAATATGAAAAAAATTTTTGTTTCTATAATGAAAACCTTGGTTATTCAAAGCATGGGCATTTAGGCCCCTAAAAAGCCCAGCCCAGCGGGATTACCCCTGTCCCCCAACCTCTAGACATGCCGGCCTCTAACCACACACCCAGCCATAGTGGCCGCCTTATATTTCCACCAAAAAAACTTTGACAAATCATCACAGAACACCGAGTTAAAAAGGCAAAACAGCTAAGTAATCAGTAGGCTTCTAACGTAATAAAAGTGCGAGGTAGTGATTGAAGACGAACTATATATGTATGTAAGTATGTACTCACTTATGTACATGTATAGGTCCTTAAGTATGTATTTAAAAAAAAAAAAACAAGAAAGTCTAAGTTCGGGCGGAGCCGAACATTAAATACCCGGCGCAGGTATTAAATATATGTTTTCCACCTTTCCGAAAGATACCGCTACATGATAAGCGGGTGTATAAATTTTAAGTAAAATAGCATCCTTAAATTTCGAAATATTGAAATTTAAAGCATTTCTGAAATTTACCGTTATATGAAAAGCGGCCGTAATTTTAGTCCGATTTCAACCATTTTCAACGGTTTGCTTTTATGTGGCAAGCACAATAACCGTACCGAGTTTGGTACAAATTGCTAGAACGGTTAACGAGATACATAGATGTGATCATAAGTGGGCGGTGCCACGCCCATTTTCCAAAATTTTATTATAAACGTATTTTCTGGTAAAGAATTGTTGCAACCATCAATTCTGAATAAATTAGCTTTAATATTTACTGATTTATCTAGGGTTTCGTATTTCTCAAAATTACCGTTATATGGGAGGTAGGCGTGGTTATTGTCCGATTTCGCCCATTTTCAATACCGTCCGTCCTACGCCCAAAAGAAGTGCATTTACCAAGTTTCGTTAAGATATCTCAATTTTTACTCCAGTTATCGTGTGCACAGACGGACGGACGGACGGACGGACGGACAGACAGTCACCGCTTATTCGATTTCTCTTTTCATTCTGATCATTTATGTATACATTTGTCTATATCTATCTCCATTCGTTTTGCCTGTTACAAACAACCGTTATGTGAACAAAGTTATAATACCCTCGTGCACAAGTGCGCTCGGGTATAAAAAAGGGCATTGATATATTTCCATTGTAATTTTTGTTCTGCCTCCACTGTGACGCTTAGAAGACAAGTCTCCAGTGATATTGCTAGATTCCACAAATGTTCGCTCTTTGCGTTACCTCAATCGGATTTTGAGTTGAGTAGTTTTAAAGATTGGGGCCAACGATTGGCGCGGAAAAGACAAATTTTTTTTTGGCGCTGCACTTCTCAGTGAAAGCTCTCAAAAATATGTAAGAGAATCTCTAATTACCTAGCGCCATCATAACCTGTTTGCTTAGATTCAGAGGGGCTTTCTCTCGCTATCTGCCTCATTTTCACTCTCACTTTTAGACAAACACTGCACAGCTGATTGCTGGTGCTTTTTGTATAAATGTATGTTCATATGTTTGCACTGCTAATATACTTATTTAGTTTGCAAAGCACACAACAGCTGTTAGTGCGACTACTAGCTCTATTGATTAGTTATTTTAGTTGTACATATACGAATTTGCAGTACTTCAAACACTTTGTGGCTGCCAGCGGGATAACACATCTGCTGTGTAAATATACTCATATTTATTTATATTTTATTTTTTCTTTTTATTTATGGAAAACACTTCAAAATTTATTACTCTAAAAATTAAAAGAAAAATCATAAACTGCACTTAAGTACACTCATGCAAATTATAAACCCGAAATAAAATAAAATGTTTTTTAGAGTTCAGAGATATACCAGCAGTATTCCTAAAATCTCAACCAGCATATTACGATCATATCTACGCAAAATGGCAACGGAGTAAGTTCTATGCATGATTCAGCAAGTACATATATTATATGGACTTTGATTGCAATTAATTTTTTTTTAATTACATAAATATGTATATATTCATATCACGCAGCTCTGGCATATTGGAGACAGTGGAACTGCAATTACCACAAGGGCGCATACGCGGTGCAAAACGCGAGACTGTCTATGGCGATACCTACTACAGCTTTGAGGGCATTCCCTATGCTCAGCCACCAGTTGGCAAATTACGCTTTCGGGCACCCAAACCCTTTGGGAATTGGAAAGACACGCTAGATTGCACAAACAGTCCTCCCAAGCCGGTGCAAAAGAATTTACGAACTGGTAAAGTCGAGGGTAGCGAGGATTGCCTTTATCTGAACGTTTTTACTAAAAATGTGAGTAGAGGGTTTAATTTCAATAAAAAAAAAACATAAATATTGTACAATTTGGCCCTGATAGTAAGAAACTAATTTTATTTTCAATTTTGTTTTAAATAATCACTGAGGTCAATATTGCATGAAATTAATTAAATTTCAATTAAACTTCAGATTAATGCAACCAAGCAACTGCCTGTGATGGTTTGGATTTATGGCGGCGGTTTTCAGACTGGTCGTGCAGCACGTGATCACCATGGACCCGATTATCTCTTGCAAGAAGATATTGTTTTTGTATCTTTGAATTATCGCTTGTGCTCTTTGGGTAAGTTCATTGATTTTGAAATGAAATTTTAGTCGATTTAGCCATTTTAGTCGATTTAGCCATTTTCGTCTATCTGTCCGTTTGAACGAAATCTTGTCTCTGATTTTCCGAGATATCCGACTGAAATTTGGTAAACAGGTGTATTTTTATTAGAGTATCGCTTCCATACAACTGATGATTTTTCATAGCTGAGATTTTTTGTTTTAACTCTCCATTTATGCAGCTAGGAGCATGAAATTTCGACTCATTATCAACAGAAAGTTACAGCGAAAATGACAAATACCGGATCAATATAACCTCCAAAATCTTATTGTTCAGATATGGGGTTTTTTGTATGGCTAACACCAAGCAATTTCGAGAGCTCTTTCCCAAATAGCCTTACAAAGTCTTCTGAGAAAATCGTCAAGATTAGCACTGTATTAGCTATATCTCCTATGCCACTGTATGTTCCTATTGAACTAAAATTTTCAATTAAAAGGATGTACATATAACATGAAAAAAAGAAATTTATTCATTAACATTTTGGTATTAACAACTTGGTAGGGATTCTATTTCATTTTATCAATATATGATATCCTTAGAAATCTTTATCGCTTAATATTTGTTTTATAAATTTTTTTCGAATTCAATGAAATTTTTTGCAACATGTAAAACTGATAAGGTATCTGCCACATTATACGTGATTGCGTTCCTATCACTACAATTTTATAGAAACTGTTACAAGTCAACACCAGACTATGAGAAGTTAACTATTCTACTAGAAATGTTTTGTTAAAATTTTTTATGCGAAAACTCTTCTAAAGAACTGCGATAAATCCATTAAAATTTGTATATCTAAGATGAACTAAGTTGTAGAAACCAGCGAATTTGTTTTGAAATTGCCTTGGATGGTATGGGGAAAAAACAATGATTCAGAAATTATTGAAAACAAAACATGGTAGTAAAGTTACTTAAATATTATTTGCGATGGTAATACGTAGATTTTCTGGCCAAAATTTTTAATGTAGAAAGATTTTTAACCTAGTTAAAAATTTTAAGCATAACCGAGTAATATTTTTTAGTCCTTTCAAAGAAGAGTCTCAATTTTAGCTTAAACATTTGTTTATGAAAGGCCTTTCGGTTAAACCTTCCCTAAGCGAACCGTAAGTGTGACGTGACCAGTGGTTTTGGTAAGTTACCAGGCCCCTCATTTTATGAGAAAAAATTGGCGAAAACCTAAAATCTAAAATAACTTTGTATGCAGATATCCTCCTGCATTCATTGCAGGTGGAATGCTGAAAAACTAGCAATACTCCTTCACCCAATTCGCAGAAATTTTAAATGTTCTGACGCCACCCATGATTTAACTTTCAAATAGTGTACCTTATAAACATTTTGGCGAACATTCGAAAGTGACCTTCGATATATAACATGCATATCGAACTGAGAACGAACTCACAACCAACCTTATTTTTTCAAACCTTCATAGAATATTGGAAATACGCTCGGGATTAGTTCGGAAGGATTAGGAAGTGAAATCCAGCTCATTCTCGAAGGGAAATATAAGACAATCACTCTCTCTAATTAACATTCATAACAAAGGAAAAATACATAGGATAACGGATATTCGGTTTTGCTGGAGAATGGCCTAGTTTTCGATTCGAATACGAATCTGTTCTACATTAGTTATCGAAAGTAAGACTTGAAAAAATATTACTTTTCTAATCATTTCAGAATTGTTAACCAAGCCCAATGTTTATTGGGTACTGTAAACAAATATGTGCGAATGTAACGTTACCACCCAAATAATCGACCGAGTTAACATAAGACATAAATTTCGATTTTTTTTTAGCCAAGCTGATATCTAATCACTTAAAAAAAAAATCCTGACTCATTAAATTTTATCTATTAGATAGGTATACTTATGTAGCTTTTAATCTAGGAGCTTTTATACAGTGACGAAGTCATCTGCTATCAGATTCTGATTTAATGGGGACTCACATTTTGTTCGCCACCTTTTTTCGTTTGTCGACCAATTTTGACGAATTAAATTGTAGTATTATGAAATCTTTGTTGTAGACTTTCTGCAATTAAAATAAAAGTATAAGGCGACCTCTGTGGTGTAGTGGTAAGCAGTGCGCGCTTGTGTGACAACAGGGCACACGCCACAAATCGGAGGAGAAGCTCGATCAAACACTAGCATACATATGTGTAAGCGCCAATCTATTATTATTATTATTATTATTATTATTATAGAACAGTCTAAACCTTTTCTTAAGAAAAATACTCCTTGCGATCGTAAACCCAAACCCATATTAAACTATTTGATTAGCTTTTTAAATTAATTTGGCTATGCTTTCGTTGTTAGAACAACAATCGTGATGAGAAAGAGCAAAATCCCATTGAGATTTGACTATATTTCATTGGAAAAATTGTCTGGACATAGTTCAGGATAAGTGTTGAAAATCCTTGGTTTTAACATGGCGGTGATTACACGACACCTGAAGTCCCACTATTTTATATATTTATTTATTTAATACCATTTAATAAGAAAGTAAATTCGAAAAATATGGAGTTTTAGCATCCATAGTCTTTCGTACTGGATACCGCCTACGTCTTAATAAAGAGGCAATATGCCAGAATAAAAATCACCATGTCTCTTGCCTTTGATGGCAATGAAAAAGTGGATTTTCAAGCTAAAAAAGGGGCATACACACCCTTTCCTTCAATTCAATAACAATGATATTAAGAAGGACCTCAGCAATGAGTTTACAAAGTACTGCTTCCATCTTTTTTATAGAGCCTGCTATACGCATTTTGTAGAGCCTCAGGTTTATTAGCGTAGCGGCAGGAAAACTAATCTTCTGAGCAGATTCAAGGGTTATTTTTACGTCTTTGTCCATAGACCATTGGATCTCTGCAGCTATGCTGGGGATGTTCGGGAATCGCCGGAGAGTATTTTCCAAAATCTACTTCCATGTCGCTGCAGAAGTCTCATTTAGGTTCGCTTTCTTGAGGACTCTTTTATAACTCCTCGTGTTCGGTTTGTAAGGAAGCCGTGCCTAAATTGCAGGACTTTCCACATAACTTTCAGAGAGTGTCCATCAATTTTTTTATTCAAACAATGAAATTTCTTCCTAACTTATCTTGTACCTCATATTTGGGCAAGCTTCTTTGAGTACCTTCAGCAAACGCGCGTAAACTGATCTGCCAATTTCTATAGCTCTACCTAATTGTCTGGTGTGCCCACAGTATGTTTTGGGGTAAGAGTTCATCGAGATAGGATAGTTTGTCTGGGAGTGCTGAGTTAGTATAAAGTTAAGATAGGTCATCGAATTAAAGTTCTTTTTCTCTTTTTAGGTTTCCTTAGCCTCAGCGATCCTCGCCTCGACGTACCTGGTAATGCCGCACTCAAGGACCAACTGCTCGCTCTAAAGTGGATCAAAAACAATATTTACTACTTCAATGGAAACTCCAATAATATCACAGTTTTCGGTGAAAGCGCTGGCGCTGCATGCGCCCATATTTTATCCCTGACCGATCAGGCGCGTGGACTCTTCCAACAGGCAATTCTTATGTCAGGTACCGCACTTTGCTCTTGGGCTAATATGACCCAAAGAGATTTGGCTTACCGTTTAGCTGTATACCATGGTTACAAAGAAAGAAATAATGACACAGAAGTGCTTGCCTACTTGGAAAATTTGGATGCGGCGAAATTAGTGGACCATTCGCTGCTTAACGATGCAGAAAAACGTGAATTCCATTGGCTGACTTTCGCACCAACTGTAGAGCCCTATGAATCAGATAATTGTATTATACCCACCGATCCATTGAATATGTTAAAGTCAGCATGGGGTAATGGCATACCTATGCTCATAGGTGGCAATTCATTTGAGGGCTTAGTTATGTATCCTCGTCTCAAGACACACCCGCAAATATTTGACTTAGTTAGGCAGCAGCCTGAATTATTACTGCCTACCGAAGTGAAATACAATCATAAAGATAAAGAAAATCGGGTTATGGGTGAACGTATACTTAATCTGTATTTCGGTAAGCAGAAGGACGAAGTGGTGACAAAGCAGCCAACGCAGGATCCCATATTCGATTTGTTGCATGTGAGTATAATTGAAAATTATAATGCTTTCAACACGCATATCAAATCTTTGTGTTTTTTTTTTTGTTTGTTTGGCAAATCAGCTCTTCTCGCACAAGCTTTTCTGGCATGCCGTCCACCGCACAGCACTTGCGCGCATGAAATATGCCACGGCCAACACATTTCTCTATCGATTTGACTTTGACTCACCCACCTTTAATCATCATCGCTTACGCTTCTGCGGCGAGGACTGTGTAAACGGTGTTGCACATGCCGATGAGATCTCATATATATTCTATTTGCAAGAATCTAGCAAATTGGCCGAGGATTCACACGAGAAGGTAACCATTCAACGCATGGTTGGTATATGGACAACTTTTGCGAAATTTGGCGATCCGAATTGTGCGCATATCGAACCTCATATTTGGCTACCAATAGAAAAGAAAAGTCCCGATTATGGGCTTAACATTAGCCATGAGGTGCAAGTAATGCAAATACCAGATGCCCCTAAGCTGGCAGCATGGGATGCTTTATATGACAAGCGAATACTCTATGGTTCCGTATCTGATGCAGAGGAAGAATTTGAGAAGGACGCAAGCGCTAATTAGCGCTACAGAGCACTAGGTAGATATACTTGGTAATTAAAAATAAATGTGCTTTTGAATACAAACTTTCCATGTTTTAGTATTTAGTTTTATTTGGATTAAAAAAAATTTTCGGGTTGATTTAACTTATTTGGTTTTCATGAAATGTAAGAAACAGAAATAAAGCATACTCTGAACTATCGCCTAAATAAGGTTATTTTAAATAACATTTGCATTAATTTATATATACATATAAATATGTATCTCATTCAAAACAAAACTTGTTTTTTTCTTATTCAAGCAAATTATTAACCGGTGCTATATCTGAGATGGTCCTATAAAAACTTATCTTTTTA